>NC_061088.1:35747725-35842725 GCF_015104395.2 Macrobrachium nipponense | reverse complement strand
TTCGGTTGGAGAAACTGTTTGGAGAGAGAGAGAGAGAGAGAGAGAGAGAGAGAGAGAGAGAGAGAGAGAGGTTACAGATGACTACAAGTCTTAGCCACATTAATATCCTTGCCTTTTCATGCTTCGTCCTTCGAAAATAATTTTATCCGTACTTCAAAAACAATGTTTTGACCATTGGAAAAGAATATAGGTTCCTCCTCGGGAAATTATCAGGATAATCCCTAATCGATAGGTATTGGAATCAAGACGAAACTGTACAAGCTCAATGTCATTAAGTGTACACCAAGGGCGCATCCACGCTGCATAAACACATGCCATAAACATTGGTGGTCCTGACCAGTTTGTTTGTATGGTGATTTTACGTTGCATAGAACCATTGGTTATTCAGCAACGGGACCAACGGCTTTACGTGACTTCCGAACCACGTCGAGAGTGAATTCCTATCACCAGAAATACACATCTCTCACACCTCAATGGAATGCCCTAGAATCGAACTCGCGGCCACCGAGGTGGCAGGCCAAGGCCATACCGATCACGCCACTGCGGCGCTGGTCGTAACCAGCGCCTCATACAATTACCCGCAGTTTCCAAAGGTCTGTTCTTCACTTACGGCTGCTGACTTGTTTTCGACCTGTTTGTGATGTCTGAGGTGAACAGCCAACATGTGCTGTGACTTGTTTTACTGTAGTGTAGATGTGCCTTCAGTGATGTACAGTTAGGAAGCTCAGATGAGTGAACCTCTGTTTGTTTGTTTGTTTGTTTGCATGGTGTTTTTACTCTGAGGGAACCTCTGTTGCACACACTCATATAGAGATGCAACCCAGGCGACGTATAGTTAGGAACTTTAGAATAGGAGCAAGAATCAGCAAAGGATTTAAATTGGCTTAGCATTCAAAGAGTTTGATTCTTATAGATTTTTGGCATTATGCCAAGCACTGGGGCAACTAAGGCCATTCAGTGCTGAAACAGAAATTGACAGTATAATGTTTGAAAGGTGTTACAGGAAGAAAACATCGCAGCTGCACTATGAAACAATAGTTAGGAGAGGGTGGACAGTACGATGGAAGAAAGGGAATATAAACGGAGGCACAGTAAAAGGAATAAAAGTAGTTGCAGCTAGGGGCCGAGGTGACGCTGAAAAGAACCTTAAGTAAGGCCTACATTGCACCGAATGAGGTGCACTGATGGCACTACTCCCCTACAGGGAGCATTAAAAGAGGATGATTAGGGAAATTGGGTGTCACTGAGTAAATCTTTATTAACCTTTCATAAAAAGTCAAAAGTTAATGAAGCACGACGGCAACGGAAGGGGCAGTGGTGAAAAGGGCTGACCAGGGGCTGGTAAAAAGCAACTCCAAACCAGCATTTTATTACAGAAGATTATCGTTGTCGGAGAAAAATGATTTTGATATCCACTGCACTGGTCCATGAATGTGTGATCCCACATAGTCCAGTGGTTACCAACTTCTCATCAGAGTTCTAACACCCTTGTGGATCTTGTAAATCCACTGTTCCTCTGTTGACCTAAGCAGTCAACTGGGTGTCTGGTATTTAACCAATGTGGTATCATACATAGGTATATGGCCACCAGTAAAGTCAAATAATGTAGTGCAAGATTCTTTGCTTTTACTCTCAAGCATTTTCAGGCACCCTATACACAACAGGATACAATGAATTATTAAACTGGGTTTTAAAAACAACTAAGACTATATAATATAACCATTTTTACCTCCCACGAATGGGATAAATGACAAAAATGAGCCATTATTTGCATAAAAATAGTTGTCACTCCTTGAATCTTGGATGCAGTTCGTAGAACCAAGTCATTTCTGCACTTTTCGTTCCATTGTACATAAGTGTTCTTGAAAGTGCCTAAGAATCAAAGTGAAAGACATTGCATGCTGCTGTTGAACTGCACCCGCTGCCATACCATCTATAAATATTATATTATATTATATATATATATATATATATATATATATATATATATATAATATATATACATATATATATATATACATATATTATATATATATATATATATATATATATATATATATATAATATATAGTGTTCACACATAAGATGAGGTTATATCCTATTAGGCTAGTTGGCAATCGATGAGGGCAACGTTCTCTGAAAATTGAAAGTCTGTGTTGCATCCACATTGACATTCCTTGCAAGTTCGCGTCTGTATCTCATACCTCCTTCTCATCCAAAGCTTGCAAAAGATATGGTAATAAATTCTCTTTCCTGATAACTACACATACAACTCTAGCGTTTTTCCTAGGTATGTGTAGTACGTATATAGATATTTCCCATTGAAGGAGGTGGAGCTTCATGTACACGCCCGCAGGTTTTAGGCAAGAATTTTAGGTTGAGGCTGATAGTCCCACCCACGATGCTTCCGGGGCGCAACCTACATCATCCCTTCAATGACCAGGAACTTGATTTTACTACCGACACCAACCGATGTGCCTCGATGTCGAACTTCTCAGTTCCAGAGGTCCGCTATTCCTCACACCGCTGGACTGTCATTGGAACTTTAGAAAGTTCAAGCAAAAGTGCAATGCATTACTACTCTAATACTATTCTCCTCCTTGCATTTTTGTGCATTTTTACCTATTTGTTATTCCTTTTGTCTCTCTCCTTTAATAATGGAGATCTCTTATTTCTGCATTTCCCTTTATCTCCTCTTACCCCTTCCTATTGAACACCATATTCATTGAAAGCTTGATTTTTAAGTCAATGGCCCCTTCGGTGGACTTGTTCCTTGTGAATAGGTTTCATCTTCTGGGTAATTATAACAACACCATAGGCATAATGAGATTCAACGCGCGCAAAAAAAAAAAAAAAAAAAAAAAAAAAAAAAAAAAAAAAAAAAAAAAAAAAAAAAAAAAAAAAAAAAAAAAAAAAAAAAAAAAAAAAAAAAAAAAAAAAAAAAAAATAAGTTAAGTATATCATAGTTTAACCAGACGACTGAACTAATTAGCAACTCTCTTAGGAATGGCCCGAAGGATTAGATATTTTTACGTGGCTAGGAACCAATTGGTCACCTAGCAACAGGACCTACAGTTTATTTATCCGAACCACATTATATCGAGAAACTTGGAATTTCCTAATTCCACCCAGAAAACAAAAAGTTTTCCCTTGATTCCTTGCTGGCAGAGCGGGGAACCGAACTCGGGACTACCGAATCAGTGGTCAAGCACTCGTCCGAGGAACTAGATTCAATGCAATTGGCCTGAAGACTTCTGGCTCTATTGGGAATGGATCCTAGGAACTGTAGTTCACATAAGTACATACACAATATATATATATATATATATATATATATATATATATATATATATATATATTATATATACTATATATATACATACACTATATATATATATATATATATATGTATAAAGAATGTTTATCACATCACCGTGATTCATATACATTCATTAAACTACAAACGTCCTTTAATATCCCATTCGCTCTACCTCGGAATTAATATATTTTCATATACGTTGAACCAACGGGGAATTCTTTAGTTGACCTTTTCGTCCTCTCGTGGATTCGAACCAGCGCACAGATGAGAAATCAGAACTTCAATGAAGTTACCGATTCGGCCAACAACTGAAGTCCCGATTTCTCTTCTATGCGCTGGTTCGAAATCCACGAGAGGACGAAATTATTATTAGCTAAAAAATTTCCCTTCGGTTAACATATATGTGAAAATATATCAATTCTGAGGTAGAGCGAATTGGATATTAAAGGACATTTATAGCTTAATGCGTGTATATATATATATATATATATATATATAGATATATATATATTATATATATATATATATATATATACACGCACAAACACAATATACTGGTCACTTTTTACCAGATATATTTCTAATGCCAACGATGACCTCTAGACTTATCAGCTTCTTTGACGTCACATTTGTCAGTGCCAAGAGGCCTTCTCCTGAGACCCAAATCAAGAAACAAATGGAGACGTTGTGGCGCCCGTGGCAGCAGGGCTTCCTCGAATATCCCTTCATACGCCTCCCACCATCCCCAGAGCACTGCTGCAGGATTGCAGGATTCTGTTACCTAAAAACGGCGAAAACAAAAACTCGCAGCGCAATGAGCAATGTATTACGCCACATATCCGGGTCAAACGCCTTCGTGTAATATGACAATCAATATAGTTCTCTCCTCCTCCCTCCCCCTTCTCTCTCCTCGGGACCACTTATAGTCTATAACCGGTCACTCCTTGGAAGGTTCTCGACGCACGGTACAAAAGGGGATCTACGATGTACTTTTATTCTTGTGTGTGTGTGTGTGTGTGTGTTTTTAATAAATTGAAGCAAGCTACTCTTCCGCTCTCTTCGTCCTGTTTTTGTTGGATAACATCTTCCCTTACTTTTTTAATTTTCAACCCAAATGCCTTCACTTTTCTGTGTTTTACTCATTCAACTTCCTAGTTAATCCTCATTCATTTTAATATCAATGCTCGTCTTGAGTTCATAACATTTTCTATTTTAAGAACGTTTGGCTTCTATATACTTTCTATTTTAAGAGCGTTGTTTGGTCTTTGGATCTCCTATTTTAAGAAAGTTGCTCGGCTTTGGTAGTTTCTAATTTGAGGATGTTGTTGGGTCCTTGCATTTTCCCATGAAACATCACTTGAAAACAATCCCATGTTTGCTTTGAACGTGCAAGACTTTGCTTTTGATATGATTAAAAAAACAGCAACCAAAGCTATAACAGAACCCAAAATTGCCTACACAGAAGGCCTATACGTAAGAGAGAGAGAGAAAAAAAAGATAAGAAAAGGGGAAAAATCCTAAACAATTTCGGGTCCATGAGATATCAGCGCCAATTAATCTATTCTGCCACCATAGTGGGTTCGTACGTGTTATCAGTTATCAACGACAGGGGCTATAGAGAGAGAGAGAGAGAGAGAGAGAGAGAGAGAGAGAGAGAGAGAGAGAGGAGTCCACTCTCCCCCCACAACCCCACCGTTATTTCGTTTTTTACATACTTACGTTCGACGTTGACCAGGGACTTGCTGACTTGGGGAGGGGAGCGAATACAATGCCTTGATTACCTTTCCACAAAGAGAACTGAATCAAGTAACAATAAACCTCTACTAATAAGGAAGAAGGTACTTCAGTTCAGCGAGAGTGCATGTTTGTACCTTCGTTTCACATACTGGATATGCGCAAGCACGCACAACACACACCAGCATATAGTTAATTAATACGAACATATATTATCTCCTCTTAACTCTTCTCTCTCTCTCTTTATATCTTATAATACATTATATAATATTAAAAGACGAAGTTAGAGAATACGAGAAAGAGAGATAGAGTAGTACAGATAGAGATATAGATGTATAGGGGATATAGAAGAATAGATGAATAGAATCGAGATATAGAGTAGAGAGAGATGAGACGACAAACGAGAATTATAAAGATAGAAGAAGATAGATAATATGTTAGAGAGGTTAGAATAGAGGCTAGATAGATATATAGATAGACGTAGAATATAGATACCAATGGTATAAACCACCACAACACAAAAACACACATATATAGTATATAATAGTAGTCGAGATATATAAATATAGATAGAGATAGAGATAGATATATTTATACAAAATGTATCAAAAACACACACACACCACACACAATAAGATATATAGAGATTATTATATTTCATATATAGATATATATGAGAGATATAATTATATAATATTATAATTAGAAAAAGCCCACCTTCCAGTTCTTCATACCAATCCGGTTAGACGGTTGCAAATTAGTACAATTGCATCTGGATCGACAGCCAATTGCTTCTCATAATCAAAGTCCATCAACGAAGATGCGACGTGGGATGTGGAAGAAGCCATGAGCCATTGTGAAAGAAAGATAATAATAGATATTAATTATAGGATTATTTAATAGATTATTTTTTTTTTTTTAAATTTAAAAATATATATAATATATATATATAGTTATCTATATATATATATATATATATTTATCAAACTGAGGCAGGAGGGCGCACCGGGACTTTTGTTAAAAGCGTTCAAATTATTCAGTTTCTTGCCACTTCTTTCAAGGGTTGCCATAAAAATACAATAATTTAAATCTACTCATTACAAATCAGAAATTTAAAAAACGAAAAATCCCGTTAAGTTTAATATTTTAAAGCATACTACACAAACATACACACACAATAGACACACCCCACACCACCAAACACACACATACATCCATTATATATATTAATTAATATATAATATATATATTAGTTATACATATATATAATATTATATTAATTGTTGTGTGTGGGGGAGGGGGGGAGGGTGAGGGTTAGGGTTTGATCAATGTGACGGACGGCGACAACTTTCAAGCTAAAAGTACAACTGCGGTTACGACTATTATTGCCATTACTGTTATGACTAATGTGTACATCCCGTGAAAAAATTGACTGTAATATAAGAGAGTGTCCAGATGCCACGTTTCGATCCCAAGGATAAAACAACTTCCGTAGTCGTGAAGTTCGGGCTAAAGCCATTTTACATTCTCCTTGTTGTTTTTGTTTGTATGGTGTTTGAGTGTTGCATGGAACCAGTGGTTATTTCAGTCAAACGGGGGGGTGGGGGGGGGGGGGACCCAACGGCTTTATGTGACCGTCCGAACCACGTTCGACAGTGAACTTCTATCACCAGCAAATACAAACCATCTCTGAACCCCTCCCAATCAAGGGAATGGGTCGAGAATCGAACTCGCGGCCACCGAGGTGGCAGGTAAAGCTTCATTTTCCTTACCCATACAAAGGCCGGAAGTGAGAGGGGCTGGCATCCGGAAATCTAAATGTGATTCTATGATCAGTCGATGGTCGTTGTTCCACGAGTAAGAAAAGGGTAAATAGCTATACTGCGGTATATTACATAGAGAGCTTTTATTCATTACTGGGAGTATTAGAAGTATAGTTAGTGATATTAGCAGTTGCAGTGAATATATTGGAAAATTACTTGGTCACGTTTGCAGAAATCAGGCCAAAAGTTTGCGAATTGCCACGAGCTGTTTTTCTTGTCTTGACCACTAAATCCATAGGTACATCCGGTGGATATTCCTAGAGTATCCTGTGCACTGACTAACCACTTTATCCCGTCCTTGGACTCTCCGCATCATTCCTGTCCAAGCGTTCTTGCCTCCCAATTCAGGAAACAAACGAACGCGATCTGCTGCTGCTGCACCACCCAACTGTTTATGCTTTCCTCGCCTCCGCTAATCTCTCAAGATCATGTTTATCCGACGGATTGTTGACGTCGGGGAATTTTCTGGCTTCCGTTTTCTATCGACGTCAGCTTCTCGCGTTTCCCTGCCCGATTGGCAGCTTGAAAAGGGCAACGGTAGGCATTTCATATCAAGGGCTTTGATTGGATGGTGCATTGGGGGGGGGGGGGGGGAGGGGGGGGGGGGAGGAAGATTACGTGACACTACTCTGCAGGCCACTACGTCTCGTATGCAGTCTGTGGAAATACTTAATCGCCACATTGCTATTTTTACCTTACAGACGAGTTTTCGACTGTTCCGGTCTTTTGCTTTCCAAGTTCTACAGCCCTTTCGTTCCTAAAGGTGTCTAATGAACACGTTGTCCATTTTACAAATCTCATTAAAAAAAATAAAAAAAATAAAAACTTCGCCTCCGACTGATATAATTGCCAAAAATATGATTGAAAAATGGCTGTAATCCAAATAACAGCAGCAGCTGTTACGTCGATTAACCATTGAGCAGGCATACAATAATTTAAGCTGGAAAATGATAACTCAGGACGACGGATAACTTTCATCTGAATAATTATATATAAATCTATACCTTTAGCTACAAATGACTTAAGTTATCTGGGGTGCTTCGCTGATATATGACTTATCAGCCTCTATTATCGTTTACCTGATACCTGCTAAACTCCACAGGAAAAAGCCTAAAAGGTCTTAGCTTTGACAATCAAGCTTCTCGCAAAAAAAAAGAACAAAGAAAATCGGCTCTGAAACTGTGGCGAATTTCTGCTGAATGTCCAGCGAATTCTAGTAATATCACCTGTTCCCAGCAGATTATGTTACTGAATAGTAAGCGACTTTCAGTTTGGCAGGCGAGAAATTTCTCTCTCCTTGGAGCTTCGACATCTAGACATAATCCTACCTTTGGGGCGTGTGTATTCTAGTCCAGCAGCTGGATAATCTATAGCTTTGCTAATCGTGTACTTAGTCCCGTAGTTGGTTCTTCTACAACTTTGCTAATCGTGTACTAAGTCTCGTAGTTGGTTCTTCTATAGCTTTGCTAATCGTGTATTTAGTCCAGCAGTTGGCTCCTTTATAGCTTTGCTAATCGTGTGTTTTAGTCCCATAGTTGGCTCCTCTAAAGCTTTGCTAATCAAGCCCAGGATATCAAATGTTTGTACCTTGGAAATGGGCTCTTATTTGCTCTGGCTACTTACTAGAAACAGTTCCGATCTCCAGTAGCCTCATCTAGAATCTAGAAACAAGAGCAGTTCCAGATTATAGTTCATAACCTAGCAATTAATAGGCTAACTCAGTTTCAACCACTGAAATTCGTGCATTCATTAATTTGAAAGGAAAATGCATAAGTTCATACCTGCTATGGAAACATTTCTATCAGACATGGGGTCATTGATATGAAGATGACTACTCAATCTCAAACGAAAGTGTACCGCGTTTACCTCACATTTTCGCACGCATGTAAAATCAAGTATAAAAGGCACATTGCAAGCACATATCACGTTCACATATTCATCTATTTTCCCAAATACCAATACGCCATGTTGAAATGGCATCAGATACAACACGTTTACAAAAGCAAATTTTCTTTATGGGCAAAATCTAAAAATTTGAAAAAACAAGTGGCTCCAACGCCACTCCTTCTATCGGAGGTCCTTTAATTAAACATGGTCCGAGTCTATCCGAAGGACTGCTTCTATCGACATTCTTACGACGAAACGAAGCAAAGAGGAGCTATAAATAAAAACAAGCACAACAACTTAAAAAGAAATCATACGAATAAACAAACTCATAAAAAAATAAATATGCATACATTAGCGAATTTACGAAATGTAAACCTACTTAGCCGCTCCTAAATAATTAAGCAAAGAAATAAAAATGAAAAAATTCAGCTTCACCAACGCGCTATTTGAGAGCCCTTCTTCAAGAATCCCCAGAGATAGCTCATTCATATTACAAGGAAGAAACAACTTCGAGAAAAATATTACTTTCGTTTCTAATTATCGGTTATTTACTCTCTCTCTCCCTCTCAAAGTTTCATCTCCCTTAATCATCACTCCCCCGCTAATCTTTTCTACACACATGCACACTGAGAGAGAGAGAGAGAGAGAGAGAGAGAGAGAGAGAGATATAAATTAGGGAGGAAAAGAAAACAGAGCGTGGAATTGGAACAATGGGAAACTAAACGTAAACCACAAAGAGAGAGCAAAGTGACTTGGAAACATGTAAAACTGCACGTCAACCAATATAAGAGAGAGAGAGAGAGAGAGAGAGAGAGAGAGAGAGAGAGAGCCCTTCATCGATTTTAAGGATCCCATGAGGGGGTCACACCGAGGGTGTCTACAGCCATGATCATTTGACATCCCCAGCACCACCACTATACCATCAGCAACGAAAGCTACACCCCCTCCCCCCCTACAGCCATGACAACTCCCTCCCCCCACCCCCCCAACCCCGACACAAACGACACCCTTTCCCTATCCCCAATTATTATTTGTGATATTGCCATTTCAGCATTTTCTTCGCTTCGGGATTCACTCTTATTCCCTGATATTATTTGATGCCAAAACTCGATCTCCTCTCTCTCTCTCGTCTCTCTCCTCTCTCTCTCTCTCTCGTTTTTTTATCATTCCTGATTGGCGTAATATTTTTTAACAAATCACGAATCGTTAAAATTTCGTTTTCATCATCAATTTATCTTCTCTTGACAAGATAATTTTAGAGTTGTGTCTGCCTCAATTTCGATTTCATTGCTCTCTCTCTCTCTCTCTCTCTCAACTTCGCTGACTCTCCAAGTTATTTTCCTACTTGGAAAATTATACTCTCTCTCTCTCTCTCTCTCTCTCTCTCATTGGTTTGCGTTGTTTTCTATTTTTCAAAGTCTCTCTTTCTCTCTCTCTCTCTCTCTCTCTCTCTCTCTCTCTCTCTCTCTCTCTCTCAAGAACTGAACCATGATGTCCTTACCAAAAACGATCTCTCTCTCTCTCTCTCTCTCAAACACCCGTAACAACACATCAGCACCGAAAGGCGGAGGAGGAGGAGGAGGAAGGGCAACTCATCTCGCTCCTTCCTCCAAACTTGCCTATCGACTGATGCCTCCTCCTTCTTCGCGTCGTCTGCAGCATCACCATCTCCAGGATCTGCATGCGCGTGTAAGGTAGTCGAGTAAGTCCGGGGGCGTCTGCTTTCGGGCGTGATTAGAACTCCGGACCATTGTACCGCTTCGAGGATTTCGTGGGCGGTTCCTTTCCCTTTCTGTCCGCTACGTGGAAGGGTTCTTGGGAAGTGGGGATCTTTTTCTTTCTTCATTATAATTAGGGAAATGGAGAGGAATGTCTTTGTCCTGCGTGGAAATGGAACGAAATGTCTCAGTAAGGAGAGATAGGCGAATGCAACGAAATCTTTTTACACTTCGGGAAAATAAGAAGAAATCCTCGTTATACATAAAAGAAAATACATGAAATTCGTTATACTTTGGAAAAATTAAAAGTAAAGTCTAATTCAATCCCGGGGATGGTAAACGACATTATTACAATACGATGGTGTTCTGAGGCCTTCCTTCATTTCTTCCATGAAAATTTTCTTGGAATCGCAAGTTAAGAGAATTTGTAGTCAAGGCAATTTTTCCTGGAAAACGATACCCAATATTTCATTATAAATCCCGGAAATATATCGAAATGTTCCACTGCTCTAAAGAAAAATAAACAAAATTTGCATTTTACTTGAACACAAGGTTCCATTTTAATTTAGCAATAAAACCGAGAATTAAATATGCCACCATAAGGGAGACGGGACGGGCAGGGTGGGGTGGGGGGAAGGACTACAACTGTCTCTTATTTTGAAACAAAATGTAATGTACAGAGGGAAATGAAACGAAAAGCCTCATTCTGATTCGAGAAAATGGAACTAACCGTTGCAGTAAATGTCACTGCCGGAATTTCATTCTTAGCGGGATAAGAATGACGACTGCACTCTGTGTGTGTGTGTGTGTGTGTGTGAGTATGTGTGTGATAGCGCTGTAACACTAAGGTTGAATTACCTCGCAGAGGAGTGTGTGTGTGTGTGTGTGTGTTAGCGCTGTAACACTAAGGTTGAATTACCTCGCAGAGGAACTTGATCGTTACCCCAAGCATTACTTTGCAGTAATGTCCATTATGCCAGACGAGACACCGACGATGAAAGAAGGGAATTACTATTCTTCATTTTTCAAATACTGATTTAAGTAAAAAAATTAAAATACTGATAAAAATAAATAAAGAAGACAATAACCAAGGTAAATATCACAGTGATAACTCTCTCCCTCTCTCCTAAAATTAACGACGACCCAAAATAGTGAGATGGATAATGAAGAGATATAAAAAGAAATATGTGGGAAAAAAATGATCACGGTCACATGTGCAAAATAAACGCGATGACGTCTTTCAACCTACCCATCTGCAGCAAGTCAATTCTTTTCATTTCATTTCATTATTCCTTATAACCGTATGAGAGAGAGAGAGAGAGAGAGAGAGAGAGAGAGAGAGAGAGAGAGAGAGAGAGAGAGAGATGACGTCTTTCAACCTATCCATCTGCAGCAAGTCAATTCTTTTCATTTCATTTCATTATTCATTTTAACCGTATGAGAGAGAGAGAGAGAGAGAGAGAGAGAGAGAGAGAGAGAGATGACGTCTTTCAACCTATCCATCTGCAGCAAGTCAATTCTTTTCATTTCATTTCATTATTCATTATGAGAGAGAGAGAGAGAGAGAGAGAGAGAGAGAGAGAGAGAGAGAGAGAGAGAGAGAGAGAGTGTGTGGAACGGCTTAATAATAATCCAAATATAAGAAAAATACAAAAGCCAATATACTGTCCAACCTCAAAAAAAATATAAATAAATAAATAAAAAGGGTGGGGGGGGAGGAGGAGGACCAGGGAGCCTTCGTGCTAGGAGAATTATGCCCTATAATTTATGAGGCAACTTGAAACTCACTCAGTGATAATTATGGGTTATACGGTCGAG
This sequence comes from Macrobrachium nipponense, assembly GCF_015104395.2. Classification (NCBI taxonomy): domain Eukaryota; kingdom Metazoa; phylum Arthropoda; class Malacostraca; order Decapoda; family Palaemonidae; genus Macrobrachium; species Macrobrachium nipponense. The sequence goes on along the minus strand of NC_061088.1, from coordinate 35,830,426 downwards.
AGTTAATCTGGTGAGAATTGCGTGGGATGCCCAGAGAGAGAGAGAGAGAGAGAGAGGATAACGATCACCGTCCTTATTATCAAATTATTATTTTTACTATTCCCGTAGTTTTGACCAGTCGCAATGGCTCTTGACATAGTCGTTGGTTTATCTAACGAAACAGTCATGACAAGGCATCAAATAATAGTCGGAAATTTAAGGGGAAAAACCAGAAAAATGGTGGTGGGAGGGAGGGGGGGGGAGGGCGGGAGGATCAAAAGAAAATCGGTGAGGGAAATCAGAAAATATGGGGGAATCAGAAAACATTGGTGGGGGAAACCAGAAAGTACTGGGAAGGAAATAAAAGAAAAAAAAAAAACATATTGTGGGGGGGGAATTCAGAAAATATTAGTGGGGCAAATCATAAAATAGGGGGGTCAGAAAGTATGGGTGGGGGAAAGAAGAGGAATACTGGGTAAGGGGGAAATAAAACAGAAAATATTGCCGGTACGGACGGAAAAAAAGCAGAGAATACTGGGTAAGGGGAAAGCAGAAATATTGGTACGGAAAAGCAGAGAATACTAGGTAGGGGAAAGCAGAAAATATTGGCGGGGAAAAGCAGAAAATATTGGTGGGGGAAAGCAGAAGAAATATAGGTAGGAGGGAAAGGCGAAAATATTGGTAGGGGAAATCAGAGAATATTGGTAGGGGAAAACAGAATACTGGAAGGGGAAGGGGAACGCAGAGAATATTGGTATGGGGAAGCAGAGAATATTGGTAGAAATTAAAAAATATTTGAGGATAAAAACAAAATTTGGGGTAGAAATAAAATATTGGAAGGGGTAAAAAATTGGAAGGGGAAATAAAACATATTGGTAGGAGAAAAAAAAAAATATTGGAAGGGGAAATAAGAAACTATTGGTAGGGGAAAGAAAAAATATCGATAGGGGAAATCAGAAAATATAGGTAGGGGAAATCATAAAATATAGGTAGGGGAAATAAAAAATATTGGTAGGGGAAATAAGAAAATATTGGTAGTTGAAATAAATAATATCATCTGTAGGGGAAACCCAGCAGAATATTGGTAGTTGAAATAAATAAAATATTTGTAGGGGAAATCAGAAAATATTGATCAGGAAAAATTTTTTTTTCCACTTGGGTTCTTCGCTGATGAAAGTGGAAAAGCACTTGAAAACAACACCAAAACAACGGTTAATTAAGCTATAAAAAAATCATAACTCCCCTCGGGTTCCTTATCAAGAGAAACTAAAATTCGACCATTATTCCGGGATTCCCGAAGTTACGACGAAGTTCACAGCTGCTCCCCATTTCCTTAACAAATTCCCGAGAAGGCACTGAAGGGCCTCCCTCGGCAGGCACGCCAGGGCATCAATTCCAATCCTCCCTTCCGTCTCGAGTAGAATCCGGGGAGGACATAAATACAGACAAATGACGCTAGAGAGGCGGCTGGTGCTGGAAAGGTAAGATCTGCGGGGGGGCGGAAGAGCCCTGCGGTGGCTTTATTTCGTGGCAGTTTTGGGAATAGGAATCCCGAAAGGTGTAGTACTCTTTTCCCGGGATTTATGGAGGCATATATCTCCGCCCGGCATGGCAGTGTTGTCTGCTCTTGCAAATCCACATGAAAGTCAGTGGCATTTTGTAACATATAGCTATGTATAATTCAGATCACTGATACCTCTATACGCATTAGCATAATTTATATATATCTATATATATATATATATATTTATATATTTATAATCATATAAGACAAACACGCCATACATAAAATTTGCTCTGCTGAAGGAGTGAAAAATTTTTTTTTTACTTTTTACTTGGACAAATTTTACAAATACTAATATTTTTTTTCATTTACCACCTTCGTTCTAGTTTCTGTTAAGCCTTAGTTTCCTTGACTAATTCTACATGGACACCTCTTCAGAAGCATCCAACCAAAATGACTAAAGCAGCAGGAGTTACGATGAATCCCTGTCAAAAACTGTGTGGGTTCAATAGGAGGCTTCAACTAAAACAAAGACCAGAGCTTCAATCTTCGTATCTTAATCCTGCTCCAGACTGACAATTCGTGGAGTCTTGAATAGGACAAACACTTCTTCCATATTGATCTACAGAAGTAGCAAAAGACTTCGAATAATAGCACGCCGTCAAGGAGTGGTTGTCAATCAAATTACACCCCCCCCCAAAAAAAAATAGAAAAGAAGAATCTAATCAGGTTCTGTAAATATCATACAATATCGAATTTGGGCCAATGGTCAAGCGCTGGGAACTATGAGGTCATTCCAAGCTGAAAGAGAAACTGAAAGCAAAAAGGTTTTATGTGTAACAGGGGGAGGACCTCGCAGTTGCACCATGAGACAACGGTTTGGAGAGGGTGGAAAGCAAGATGGAAGAAAGAGAATATGAGCGGAGGTATAGTACAAGGAATGAAATGGGTTGCGCTGACAGCATCACTCCCCTACAGGCTCTGTAAAGACTGATCTCTACTGGTTTATAGATTGATTGATTTATAGATTTTCGGCATAATGCCAAACACTGGGACAACTACTGACAGTCAAAGGTTCGAAAGGTGTTCCAGTTGCACAATGAATCAATTGTTAGGAGAGGGTGGAAAAGTAAGATGGAAGAAAGAGAATATGAACGGAGGTACAGTAAAACGAATGAAAGTAGTTGCAGTATAGTAGATTCACCTCAACCGTGCATTTGATGTCTAGGCCACTCCCTTACGATGCTCCTGATTGGCTGTTGATAAGCCAATCGCAGGGCTGGAAACTCCAGTCTCTATCGAGAGTTCACATGGGTAGGTTCTATGTTCCACCTTTCCTGAGATATCCGTCTTTTAGGAGAGGTGGATCATACATCCTTCCTATTGAACTCTCGAGAGAGACTGAGAGTTTCCAGCCCTGTGACTCGCTTATCAACAGCCAATCAGGAGAGTCGTAAGGGATTGGCCTAGACGTCAAATGCACGGTTGATGTGAATCTACTTTAGGGGCCGAAGGGACGCAGCAAACAACCTTAAGTAATGCCTACATTGCACCGCATGGGGTGCACTGACGGCACAATCCCCCTATAGGTGGTCCAACCCAAAAGAAGAGCCCAATCTGGGCAAGTTCATTTTACGCCCCCAACGACAAACCATTCAGTTGTTTGTTTGTCTGTATGGTGTTTTTACGTTGCATGGAACCAGTGGCTATTCAGCAACAGGACCAACGGCTTTACGTGACTTCCGAACCACGTCGAGAGTGAACTTCTATCACCAGAAATACACATCTCTAACACCTCAATAGAATGCCCGAGAATCGAATTCGCGGCCACCGAGGTGGCAGGCCAAGACCATACCAATCACGCCACTGAGGCGCTAACCATTCAGTTGAGGGCCTAGCCATGTAACATAGTGTACAGTCGATCACGGCCACGTATTTGGTCGATCGCCGTTCCCCCACTATCCTAAATAAACAAACAAAAACACAAGCATATATATATGTGTGTGTGACTGGTAAAAATGTTGTTACAACAGAATTCCATCTAATAAAAGGAGCTCATGAAAACACCAAAATATAGAAAGAAAGTACTATATATTTCAGAGACAGCTCTCTCTCTCTCTTCGGGTGGGTAAGGAATCTGAAGAGAGAGACAGCTGTCTCTGTAATATAGTACTTTCTTTATCTATTTGCTGGTGTTTGTTTTTGTGGGCAATTTACTCATGTTATAACGTACTATGGCGCTATTTGACATTTTTTCCGCACGTAATAATAGTGATTATGTAGTTTGGTAGATCGTAAAAGAGTTTCAGATCTCGGAGTCCAAAAGACTGGCCACTCCTGGTGTATCTGAATTGAATATAGAATTAGGCCTATGAGGTCATTCAGCGCTGAAATAGAAACTGACAGGATAAAAGGTTTGGAAGGTGTAACAGGAGGAATACCTCGCAGTTGCACTATGAATCAAGTGTTCGGGGAGGGTGGAAAGTAAGATGAAGAAAGAAAATAAGAAAGGAGGTACAGTAAAAGGAACGAGGCCACTCCTGGTGTAGGCACCATGGCTGGACCAAGGCTGGACTACCTATCGCCCATCAACGGAGATTTCTAGCTGGCGCGGATTAAAAATGACGATTAACATCCTGTCAACAAATGGGTAGTAAATGGGTCGCCATATCCATGATCATTTCTTTCCGATATATGTATAAAGGTTTCATATAAAATATCCCAATTTGGCAATGTCGATAACAAGGTTCTGTTAATTGATGGGACATATTCGCTCTTCACTTTTAATTACTTTGATTTGATTGCAGAAAAATACACACGACAAAATTTCATACTGATAATTGCATTCGTAATTTATACCCTGAAAATTTTGCAGGGCGAGTCCGACACCAAGTTGAAAAATCAAAATCATACACTTACAATATTTATTCAGCAGATTTTATAAACCATGAAATGTGCGCCGGAATCACAAGTCAAGTCTTTACAATGGCCATCACTTTATCTTCACTAAAAGAATACGTGAAATCAGGCCGTCAAGTTATAAGAAAACATGCTCTTATAGCAAGTGTGATACGTGCGCATGAGCTCAACTACAAAAAGAAGAAAAAAAAATTTCATCGACTAATACAATTATGTCGTTTTAGTTTCCATGCATAGTTAAAAAAAACATACATCAAAGAATACTTTCTAAATTAAAGTCGCCCTACAGGATATTCTGATGTTCAAAAAGTCTGGAACTACCAACAAATCTCTCTCTCTCTCTCTCTCTCTCTCTCTCTCTCTCTCTCTCTCTGTAAGTCAAAAGAAAACAAAAGCTATGAAAAAATCCAGAGGTCAGCAGTGAAGGGAAATACCACACAGCAAACAGAAAAACCACGTAGTTATGTTGCTGATTTCTGCAAAGTTAAAGGAGGATGATAGGGCGTTCTGTCGGGTATTAAGTCCTAATTCGACAGCAAGACTTCATAGACACCATTTGATTTTACGGGATTACTGAAAAATTCCCCACCTCAAGAACGACCAATGCAGTCCACATTTCAATGTTTTACGTTATCTCTGCAAAATCTTACTGTAATCTGCTTAATTTTATCACTATATACTACTTACTATTATTTTCACACTAGTAGTGCTATGTCTAGGCCAGTCCCTTACGACGCTCCTGATTGGCTGATGATAAGCCAGTCACAGAGCTGGAAACTCTCAGTCTCTCTCTCGAGTTCACATAGGCAGGATGTACGAGTATGTGCGTACCTCTCCTAAGGGATACTTTTAAAAGACGTATCCCTCAGGAGCAGTGGAAGATGCATCCTGCCTATGTGAACTCTCTCGAGAGACTGAGCGTTTCCAGCCCTGTGATTGGCTTATCAGCAGCCAATCAGGAGAGTCGTAAGGGACTGGCCTAGACATCAAATGCACGGTTGATAAGAATTTACTATAGCACTACTAGTGTGAAAATAACAGTAGTATATCGTGATAAAATTGAGCAGATTAATAGTTAACATTCCTACTAGATGAAACTCTCCTTCAATATACATATTAAAATGAAGCAGAAATATATCCATGACGTCCAAGAGTCTTCCCACTCTCCAGTTCAAGCACCTGTACCTAAGTGAGTAAAGCAACACCAAAGCACTTGTACCATAAGAGTTACAACGTGAAACTTACGCAAATTGAATCTCTATCATAATACGAATATTTATGATTCAAATGTAAGTACCCGTGTCATTTATCTTCTGCATCAAGTATACGGACAAAGATATCATCTCTGGCCTCTATACGAAGGCACGATCACTTTCGCTGCCCAACAAATAAAAAGCGCTGATTTCCTTTTATGATAAATATAAGTCTAGCGTCAATTCTTTCGGCTCTTATGATCTGAATTTAATTTCTAAGCTTTCAGATGCTCGTCTCATGCACTTCAAAACATGCGTTGTTGAATACCCTTTCCGATATGAATATACGCACAGTCAATTAGTAGGCCCGTGATCTACATTCGATTCTCGGCTCGGCCAACGCCGAATCAGAAGAACTTATTTCTGGTGAGAGAAATTCATTTCTCGATATTATGTGGTTCGGATCCCACGATAAGCTGTAGGTCACCATTGCTAGGTGACTAATGGGTTCCTAGCCACGCAAAAATATCCAATCCTTTGGGCATCCCTAGGAGAGCTGTTCATCAGCTCAGTGGTCTGGTTAAACTAAGATTTACTTAACTTTTCTAGATCTGTCCTAGATAGTGACCCACACAGGCGTTAACCCGGTCTGTATCCACCTTTGCGGCTTGTTTTGTACGACCCGTTTGGGATGACCGTCAAAACATTATTGAATGGAATGTGGAATTTAGGCCAAAGACCAAGCACTGTGACCTGTGGGGCCATTCAGCGCTGAAATGGAAACTGATAGCAAAAGGGTTGATAGGTGCAACAGGAGGAAAACCTAGCAGTTGTACTATGAAAGATAGAAGAAAGAGAATATGAAAGGGGGTAGAGTAAAAGGAACGAAAGGGTTGCAGCTAGGGCCCGAAGGCACGCTGCATGAGGTGCAATGACGGCACTACTCCCTTACGGAGGTCAAAATATTGAATGTCTTTAAATTTATAAAGATTATGACACCCCCAAAAAATATCAGTCCCCCGAAACCCCCTGAGGGATCACTATCTACAAAAGATTCGATCTTCTGAGCAAAACGTAAGAATGAACAAATACCCTTTGCAGGTTAAATACGCACACAACCGGATACCACTGCTGGCCCACAAACACACGGACAGACGAGTGCCTTTTAGCCAAACACACAGACAGCAGCAGCAGCAAAACCCTTTGATAAGCGCCGGCCCCCCTTTCTGGGCCAAAAACTAGGTCACACAGACACACACGAATCATGAGTGTCAGGGAATAACCTCGATACGTGCGTTGTCTGGTCCCCGGGGAGATCTCGCCTGTTTCTCCCCCATAATGCTTCTTTTATCCAATCATTCCTACATAATGGCGCTTTCAATTGCCCACTCGACAGCTGCGTTGTAACGTTTGAATGATTCCACTGTCGCCTGCTCAGAGAGAGAGAGAGAGAGAGAGAGAGAGAGCGAGAGGAGAGAAGAAGAGAGAAGAGAGTTTTCACATTTTTTGTTTTTTTTTTTCCACCAGTACGAGGTTAAAATGAGGGGCTCCAGGAATTTTCCGAGTGAAACGGCAAGCGATTTCACACCTTGGTACGAAGGAACGCCCCCTATAAGGTATTACGAGCCGTCACTTAACAACTTTCGTGTCAGCAAATAAAACCATTTGAACACAGCTACGAGAAGCAATAACACAAAATACAAACTAAACGTACAATGAATACACAAAAACAAACAAATTGGGTCCTTTTACACCATAAACACTTACAAAGAGTGGATACTTCGTGAGTGCTGGTATAGGCAACTAACAAACGAAATGAATGGTTAGAGATGAAAATGGCTTAAAAGTTAACAACACCAGATTCTTTGGTGAGAAAGCTCATGTCCACAACTAACCCAATTCATTTCATCTCCTAATTCGTTCTCTTTTTTTTTCATTACACAATTCATCCCACTTCTGACATTAAAAAGTACAAAGTTTTCTCCATTTTCCTCTTTAACAATACAAACACATATGTCTGTAAGAATGTGTAGATATTTTGTTATATGTGTGGTATATATGTGTGTGTATTATATATATATATATATATATATATATATATATATATATATATATATATATATATATATATATAGTCCCGTTGTATTCCACGCAGGAAAATGAAAAGAGTATGTGTCAGAAAATACCCAACAGTTTCGTCCTCCAACGGACCTCTTCTTGGAGCGTTTATAAATAAACGCTCCAAGAAGAGGTCCATTGGAGGACGAAACTGTCGGGCATTTTCTGAAACATACCTTTTTTTATTTTCTTATGTGGAATACAACGGAATTACTATATCTTCGTGCCTAAGAAGATTACCAGTATTATATGTATATACATGTATATATATATATGTATATATATATGTATATATATATATATATATGTATATATATGTATATATGTGTATTTATATATGTAGGTATATATATACACATATATATACATACTACACATTCTTACAAACACAGTATGTGTTTGTATTGTTAAAGAGAGAAATGGACAAATCCTTCTAGTTTTTAAAGTCAGAAGTGGGATTAATTGTGTAATGATGTACAGAGAGAGAGAGAGAGAGAGAGAGAGAGAGAGAGAGACTCTGGGATCGATCACAAACAGGGGAGGCATATTCACTATGCATAGAAACTCCTCCAACTACATCCATCCATAAAGAAACTCAATCCAGCGATCTTTCCCTCCTCCCACTTGAGGAAAAGACTCCTCCCAGACAACCCAAACCCTCTTTCGTCTGATGAGCCAACCTCATCACACAACTCCAGAGCCAATAAATTCACCTTTAATAGCCCTAAACACCTCCCGAGCCGCGGAGGGGCTTGAAATCTGTTTTCAATGAGGCAGAATTGAATTAGCCAATTTTTCCGAAAAGGAGCTTCGGAAGTACTCAGTGGGAAGACCACAGGAGAACACAAGAAGGCTTTGGGGAGCGTTTCTAACTGTTTTCTGTATCTGTTATTGACTTAAACCAGATAAATCATTCACAATCATCATCATCGCCTCCAACACCACGTGATAATCCACTACACGTGTCTCTCCAGTTCTCTATCTTCCACTAATCTCAACTCAACGCCAGCCTCCATGAACACTGAAAAGGTCATACTGTCATCGCCGTCTCCCCTTTCATCAACATCTTATCTATATATGAAATTTCCGTAGTTTCCTTTACGGTGGATCTTGCCTTCTCATCCGACTCCTAATATACCTCTTAACGATTTACTGCAAATCCTATATCTTTTAGATATAGACTGAAAGTTTCATGGACCGCGCCTGAGAGATTCATAAAGCATTATACGTTATACAGAAAACTATTCCGCCGACGAAACTTCGGTGCATTTTTCATTTTACTTTCGTAAACAATGTTTGAATGCCTATGCCATCGCCAGAACGCATGGAGAGAGAGAGAGAGAGAGAGAGAGAGAGAGAGAGAGAGAGAGAGAGAGAGAGAGAGAGAGAGAGTTTTAATGTCCTTAGCGCAGGACTCAAGAGGATCATTAAAACTTCTGAATTCCTGAAAAGAATATTATGAGCTAAGCCATCCGAAGACTATCAAAGGTTAAAATCTCAAGTGACAGGAGAGAGGAAGTCAAACTTTAAAAAATAGCTTAAAAAGGAACGTAGAGGGTAGATAATTACACACACAAACGAGTGAGTGTGTGAACATGTGAATACATACATAAAAACAGTGAGCCTAAACAAAATGCTTCTCCACAAGGAACTATAATCAGGATTTTTTTTTTTTTTTTTTTTTTTTTTAGCCAGCCGATAGGTATAAGAATGGGGGTGAAAGAAGAGTGAGGGCAGTTATGTAGCTAACCATGGTAGGGAATAGTTTAGAAAGTTAAGCATTAGTATGAGTAATGTCATGGTTTATCCACAATTTTATTTTGGTAAGGGTACAATTTTCTAACTTATATTAACATAATGCAATAATGATTTTACATTATATTAACATTATGAATTGTAGATTACATATTTTGAATTTTATTTCTTAAAAGTATAATCATTTTTAAGAAAGTTCCAATTTTCTAATAATAAAGGAAGAGGAACCCAGATTGCAATTACAATCAGAACTTCAGAATGCGTGATTGTAACAGATTATGACACAACAAAAGCAAAGATGCCATGGCCTGATTAGCCTATAGAGAGTGATGACGGAAAATTATCTGTACATATAATCGAGTCAAGTTATACACTGAACGATTGTCTGAACGACTGTCGTTATCGATGCACCCACAAACAGTATAACGATCTCCGCACCGATATCAGTCTGAACAAAGATTTTGTCTCGAGAGGACATGACAGCATCTCTAGAAGAAAAGCGCGCGATAGCCTTACTATATTGGCAGACAAACCTATACATTGAACGACCTGTGTATGACAGCTTAGTCGCAAGCCAGCAACTTGGTCGTGACATATTCCCGCCGAGATCGTTCAGACACGAAGCTCCGCCCACTTTTGCAATCATACAAGCCCATACACAGTGTTTTTGCGAACGATACAGACAATCCTTCAGACAATCGTTCAGTATATGGGGGCTTTAAGAACTTGCTCATTACATAACAGCGGATTTCCGCTAAAAACAAAGACATCAACTAAACGTAACAAACAACATAACTTGCTACAAACAAACGCCAAATACGTTAAATGCCAACGATAAATTGTGATTAATTGTCAAAAACACATACATAAAAAATTAAAAAAAAACTACTCTACATAAGTTACAAACCTACATGGAGCCTAGGCCGATTGAAACGGTAATGCAGTCTACAAGCAGGTACTACCTCGCACACAAGATCTAGGGAGAATAAACACAAACATACAACGCTAGACAAATCAAGCCGCCAGTAAACAACAAACTACTATCTGTCTATTGTTACGAAAAGAAACGGACAAGGCGCATTGTGACCAACTAGCCTCCGGTGGACGTGACTCTTCACCCGCAACGACCACAATGCCGGTGGTTCACTCCGGGTTGAGCGTCGCGCCGTTAAAAGGGATGTTTGCGGCATGGCAAATGAGACTGGTCTGCGCGCCCTGAATCACGGCAACCGAATCCCTCTGTCATCCGTCACTCGTGAAAAAAACCCGAATGCAAGATAATGAGGGAAATGTATAATGAAGGGGCTGCGTATGTTAGCTATGTTGATGGTTGTTTACGCATCTGCATATGCTCTGAAAACTCTTCGGGTTACAGTCGGCAATTTTTTTTTTTTTAATTGATGATGACGAATACAGACAAAATTAAATGCAATAACAAAAGTTAATCTTGAAACATTTAAATTTAAGGAACACAGGGGATGGGACGGACATTCCCAGATTCGAATGTGTAACTTTAGTTCTCGGACACATCCAGTTTACAAAAGGCCACAAAATAAGATTTTGTCTCCTCTCATAAATAGGCTCATGGATGGAGATCACTTGAGAGTGAGTGTAGGGACAGAGGCCATGCCATTACTCCACTTGGTTCCCCTATGGCTAGGTCTACATCGATACGCTCATTACCCATTCCTCGTTAGGTCTGTTTACGTACGCAGGAACTACTGACCGTGAGAACTAGACTAATGAGCGTGGGTTTCTCCCTAATTATCCAAGATGCTCTAAGTGCAACTGGATTACTGAACTTTATCCCATAATCCTGACTTACAATAACAGAATAATTAAGAGAGAGAGAGAGAGAGAGAGAGAGAGAGAGAGAGAGAGAGAGAGAGAGAGAGAGAGAGAGCTACAAGGAATAAGAAGTCTCATAGACTTGTTAGTCCATCCGAGGAGACATCGTGTGCTCACTTACCTGTAGGAGCACGTTTTAGTGCATTCAGTGTCCTTATGATTTTGTCTGGCTTTCTTTTAAAGTCTTCCACACTGTTGCTGTTTACAATTTCTGGTGGCAGTTTATTCCACGTGTCACATATCTTGTATGTAAAGAAGTTCTCACAATGGGATGTGTTGTATCTCTTCCGTTCTAGTTTTCATCCATTATTTCTTGTCTGGTTTTCGTTTAATGTAACTAGCTTACTGTCTACTTCTGTTATGCCTTTCAGTATTTTAAATTTTTCTATTAGTTGTCCTCGTAATCGTCGTGTTTCTAAGCCATACATGTTCAGGCTCTCTAGTCGTCTTCGGTAACATATTTACCTGATGGATGGAATTAACTTTGTGGCTCTTGCTTTTACTCCTAATCTATTTATGTCTTTTCTTAGTGTTGGTGACTAAAACTGTACTGTATATTCGAGAGAGAGAGAGAGAGAGAGAGAGAGAGAGAGAGAGAGAGAGAGAGAGAGAGAGAGAGACTACCGTTTCTAATAAACACAAAATAAAACCTGAAAACAAAAGTAAAATCAGAAGACGTCCATAATATTTTAGCTGAAGCCGCATCAGAGACTCGCCGCTTTATCGAAAAATTCCCCGAGGGTTATCTTGTATCACAATCTGCTGCTTTAAACGGCAATGGATCGTAAACCAGAGAGAGAGAGAGAGAGAGACCTTACCTTACCTTACAGACCTTACATCTTGTTCGGGTTGCCCCAGGTCCCTCAGGTGAGGCACCTCTAATGTCTACCAGAGAGTTTGCTAGTACATCTTCCGGTATATTTGTTTTCATCTTCCAATCTTGGATGGTCTGGGATGCAGTTTAGAATATATGTCGAGCTTATTCTTAAACACATCTACGCTCACTCCTGATATATTCCTCAGATGAGCTGGCAACGCATTGAATAGACGCTGCATTATCGATGCTGGTGCGTAGTGGATTAATGTCCTGTGTGCTTTCCTTATTTTTCCTGGTATAGTTTTGGGCACTATTAATCTACCTCTGCTTGCTCTTTCTGATATTTTTAGTTCCATGATATTTTCCGCTATTCCTTCTATCTGTTTCCATGCCTGAATTATCATGTAGCGTTCTCTTCTCCTTTCTAGACTATATAATTTTTAAGAATTGTAGTCTTCCCAGTAGTCTAGGTCCTTAACTTTCTTCTATTCTAGCTGTAAAGGACCTTTGTACACTCTCTATTTGTGCAATATCCTTTTGATAGTGTGGGTACCATATCATATTGCAATATTCAAGTGGACTACGAACATATGTTTTATAAAGCATAATCATGTGTTCAGCTTTCTTGTTTTGAAGTGCCGCGGAACAAAACATTCCCATTTTTGCTTTACATTTTGCCAACAGAGTTGCTATTTGATCATTGCATAACATGTTCCTATTCATCATCACACCAAGGTCTTTAACTGCTTCCTTATTTGTGATGGTCTCATTATTAGGTCCCTTATATGCATATAGCTTTCTTTCTCTGTCTCCATAATTTATTGATTCAAATTTATCAGAGTTAAATACCATCCTATTTACCTCTGCCCAATCATATACTTTGTTAAGGTTTAAGGTCTCTTTGTAGAGCGTTCCTATTCTTCATCACAAGAATTTCTCTACTTATTCTTGTGTCATCTGCGAAACTACTCACTACCGAATCTTTAACATTATTGTCTATGTCTTCAATCAGAATAACAAACAGTATTGCAGCTAACACCGTACCTTGCGGCACACCGTATATTACCTTGGCTTCATCCGATTTCTCGTCGTTTGCAATAACTATCTGTTTTCTGTTGTGTAAAAATATTTTAACCATTTTCCTACGTTTATCCACGATATTGTGTTTTCTAATTTTCTTCGCTAATATATTATGGTTCTACTTTATCAAAAGCTTTTGCAAAGTCTAAATAAACCACATCTGTTTCATTTCCGCTTTTCATATTTTTGAATATGTTCTCACGGTGGACTAACAGTTGGGTTTGTGTACTTTTTCCGGGTACGAAACCATGTTGTCCTTTATTAAACAAATTATTTTTTATTAAATGTTTCATAATATTTTTCTTTCATTACCCTTTCATACACTTTCATTAATATGTGATGTTAGACTCACAGGCCTATAATTACTTGCCTCTAGTCTTGATCCACTTTTGAAAGTAGGGGTAATATACGCTAATTTGTGCTCATCATATATCTTGCCTGTATCTACACTTTGTCTTAATAATATTGCAAGTGGCTTTGCGATAGAAGTAACTACTTTCTTTAACAAAATGCAGGAATTCATCAGGCCTGCAGCAGCTCCATTTTTAATTTCATTAATAGCCTGCACATATCCAGCTTCATTAATATCTATGTCAGCTAAATATTCACTATTTTCATCCCTTACTTCTATATCATTATCTTCATTATCTATTCTAGGGGTGAATTCTCTCTTATATCGTTCTGCCAGTATGTTGCAAATTTCCTTTTTTTCATTCGTTAATCTCCCTCAATTCTCAGAGGGCCTATTTCTATTCTTCTTTTATTCATCTTCTTCGCATTATGAGTATAATAGTTTGGGGTTTTTCTTGATAGTTTAATAGGCGGGTTTTTTTTCTTCCAAGTCCCGTTTTTCATTTTCTTTTGATTGTATAATCTTTTGTTTTCTGCATTTTCTATTCTTACTTTTAGTTCTATAACTTTCCATGCATTTTTTTTCTTTTGCAAGACCTTTTTTCCACTTTCTGATTTTCTGGAACAAGATCCTCTGTCTCTTGGTATGCATGAATGATGTTTACTTTTCTTCTTCGGTATATATTTTTCCACTATTTTTCTCCATTATTTTATATATCTCCGTATTTACCCTTATGTCATCACTTACGAAAATGTTATCCCAATCTTTGTTTAATTCTTCATTAATTTCTGGACCATTTTATATTTTTACTGTAGAAGTTGTATTTTCCATATCCTTCCCACTTTTTCATTTCTTGCTTATCTCTATTTTCACTTGCTTTGGAATGAACTGTTAATTCTATGACATTATGGTCTGAAATACTCGCATTATAAACTATTATTTCTTTAACATAATTCATCTCGTTCACAAATACTAGGTCTAAAAGTATTTTCCTTTCTTGTTGGCAGGTGATTTATTTGTTGAATGAATTGTATTCTAGTAGCATATCTAATAGCTTTTCAAATTGCCTCTTATCTTCTGCACTACTATTACTCTCTTTTTTTTGTATGTATAAGTACAACCACAATCTCCTATTCGTTCTTTCCATTCTACGAAAGGAAAGTTGAAGTCACCAGATAGGAGAATAGTCCAGTCCTTGTGATTTCTACATATATCATCCAATTTTTCAATTATTAAGTCAAACTCTTAGTATTAGGGGGTCTATATATTACTATGATTCATCAATTTTTCAGATTCAAATTCTACCGCTATTAGTTCACATTCTGAGTTACTATATTTCTCATATATTTTTCCTTGTTTTTTGTCTTTCCCATATATTGCGGTTCCCCCTTGATTCCTATTTTTTCTATCTGATCTATAAGTTTTGGAACCCTTTTATTTGATCATCATTCCCAGTCTCTTGGGAATACCAGGTTTCACTTATATTCATTATATCTATTTTCTTTTCATTTTGGGTTAGTTCTTCTAAGTACTCTATTTTTCTTTTTGAAGTTACCTTTCGTAACTAAACCCTGCGCATTCATCACTATGATGGTTTGCGTGTTTTCTCCTTCATTTAATACTGATAGTAATAAGGATTTTCCCATGTCTCTTTCCTGTTCTGGTATGTTGTTCTTTTTTTCATTTCCAGAAATTCTGACATTAAAAAATCCAACTTTTCCATAATATTTTGATCTTCCTTCATCATAATTATTCATTTTGTGTCTGAATCTGCAATTTCTCCGTTCTGCAATATCCTCTTGCATAATAAATACAGTTATTATCTCTTGAGTAGAATTTCGGAGCTGATGCTTTGAAATTTTTTGCTGACACCTCTGCATATCTCATTGGTGGTTTGCTTTTCTCTTTTACCTGATATTCTTGATTTCTCTCTTTATTTGTTTCTTTCTTATTTTGGATTTTATTACTTGGTTGGTTATTTATTTGATTATGATTCATGGCTACAGGGTGCATATATTTGCATTTTTTGTCGAACTTACATCCTTTTCCTTCTTTTAGGTTTTTACATATTTTTGGATGCAGATCTCTGCAATCATCCCCATATCCATCTAAGTATGCACATTTACCATATATTTCATAGTTTTGACATATCTTAGGATGTTTGTAGTAACATCTTTCTCCAAATCTGCAATTCCCTCTTTTCAAAAGAGAGAGAGAGAGAGAGAGAGAGAGAGAGAGAGAGAGAGAGAGAGAGAGAGAGAGAGAGAGAGAGAGAGAGAGAGAGAGATATTATAACGGTTAAAGAAGGCCGGGTGGTTATAAAACTGAAACCAATTCGCATTAAATCGCGGTTATTACTCGCCATCATCCCACTATGCATACAAATAGGAAACTTCAACCCGAGAGAGAGAGAGAGAGAGAGAGAGAGAGAGAGAGAGAGAGAGAGAGAGAGAGAGAGAGATTTCTCTTAACATGTAAGTGCTAAACGCCCCCATGCCAATAAAAATGTGCTATAAAAATGATCGGCCTACGTAATTACAACCACAGAAACGTAGCCTCAAATCTCTTCATGACTACACACATTCCACACCCCACCTCCCACATGGCGGCAAAATACAGGTTTCAAGTCAGACTGAATGAACACACTTTCGAATATTACTAATCGCAGTCCAGTGAAATATCCAAATGAAGATCGAGAGAATACACAGACACAGTGTCCAGGGGTCTGTAAGAATCCATGTTGTCCGGCATCTCTCCGTATCTTGCCGCTAAATTTGAACCATGTAGCCAATAACTACCAGTTTTAATCCGACGACCTGACCTCATACTCTGGCCTAAACTGGTGACAGAAATTGGGTTGCCTGTTTTTGTTGCGTGACATCACTGTAACGAACATAAGCAGTACTGTTTGTGCACAAGACTGAGAATTGGTATTTGCTACTTGGTAAGAGATTTGTCGGGAAGATGCTACAGGATGCTAGAAAATGTGCTCTTGTGACATCGCCTTCAGGTAGGTGATTGGTTCATTTAAAGTTCGTGTCGCTGTTTAGTTATTTTTACAATAATGGAGTTAAATTTTCTAATCACACCTGTTTGACAATAAATTTGGAATGTAAAATTATTAAATTAATAAATCCGAACATAAAATTATGAAATTAATAAATTTCGAACATGAAATTATGAAACTGATAAATCTCGACATCTCCATCGATGGAGAGCAACTTTTCTAGACACAAAAATAACACCAAACTTTTCGCATCAATTTTTGTGAAAATGAGGTGCATAACGGATACAGGATTCAATTTCAAATCTTTCGAGGCAACTTCCTCCTCCGGTCCACACAACGCGATAACACCGAAACGTGATCTAGACCGTGGTTCCCCCTTACGATATTCGCCAATCGAAAGACCTAGACTCAGTCTGAGCTTGAGTAGTGTTTGCGGCAAAAATAACTACCTATTTCATTATTACACACAGAAAAACTATATTCCGAAAATTTCACACAAGAGATTTGCATTATATAATAGAGAAATTTAATAAGGACTATCATACTTGGCGATACAACATGAAATTCTATTCATAAAAGCAAGTGGCTTTATACCTTTGGCTTTTTACTTAGTTTTACTGACATTGCCACACAGTGGTGTTAGTTTTTCGCTTGGGAAGAGAGAGAGAGAGAGAGAGAGAGAGAGAGAGAGAGAGAGAGAGAGAGAGAGAGAGAGAGAGAGAGAGAGAGAGAGAGAGAGAGAGAGAGAGAGAGAATTTCATTGATTCTACACTCAGCCTAATACTGTAAGAATAAAGGCTCTCTGTAGACACATGCCCGTGTTATCATCAGTTCGTGAAATGGCGACTTGGACGATATCATACCACAGAATAGAGTTGCTCGCAATGCAACTTGTATCCTGATTCGTGTCAATCATAAATGTTTAATTTTCAACTGCTACCGTACAAAGAAATAATGAATGGACTCCTTTCGAAAACGATGTTATCCTGGATTTCGACCTTTTGTGATAGTCACATTTAACAGTTTCAACATCCTCTCTAGAGGGATATAACTTCAGTTATATATTTATGCTCCAGAGTTTTAACATTATTGTGCGGACGAACCGGTCTGATTTATTAAAAACCATGAACGCACTTACTATGAACAAAAGAATAACCGATACGAATATCGCACAATTAACCAATCAGCTTCCTTGGTTATGGATTAGGGGCGTGGCTTCAAGGATTTAATAAGGTTTTTTGACAATGGTAGGTGAAAGAAACCATATCTTTTCAGAAAATGATGAATCAAGACTCGTTTCAGTATTATACCAAAAATCAATCCATGGTATACAAGGCTTCTTGGTCGGGAATTGCAAGAGTTTTATAATTGTTTAAAAGGTAATGACCCATTCTGTTCACACTGCGAAATTTGAGCGGATTGCCTTAGTGGCAAAATACCGATTTGAAACGAAAAAGTTTCTAAACGTTATTGAACACCCTCTTGTTCTATTCTATTGCCTTTCTCACGACGCACAGACAGACAGAAGTTTATTGACGACAACAAATACTTATTAAAATTCCAAGCTCTTGAATACGGTCCAACAAAAGTACATAAAAATAGATATATAAATCTTCAGAATACAAAAAAAAAAAAAAAAATCCAAACTAGAACACTTGAAACCATGCTACATATTTCCAGCATTGTAATTTTTACTATTCAAACATTCAATGCAGGCAAATACACGAAAACTTTATAACCATTTAAGCAGATATCGTTGAAGTCGACATGTCTAGCTCACATAATAGAGAGAGAGAGAGAGAGAGAGAGAGAGAGAGAGAGAGAGAGAGAGAGAGAGAGAGAGAGCCTCGGGGAAAGCTCCACCCGTGATGATGTGCGAAGTACCGAGATTACAGAGATAAATTGACAGTATGAGTCTACTTTTCTGACTGGCGGTCAGGTTTTTTCCTATTTTTTACATATGTATATTTTTTTCTTATCACTCGTGTCTTGCTATTTCATTATATATGCCTTTCAATGAATCGGGCCACCACAGAGTATCAGTTTGGAGTGAGAACCATAAATTAAAAATTAACACTAAAATTAAGCCAATTAATCAGACGTATACCTGAGTACATAGTCAAAACTGTACACAAATCAACAAAAACATATATAAAATTAATCGCAAAATCCACATACAACAAATGCAATAATTAGTCTAGCCATAAATCAATAGAGAAATTAAACAACCACAAGCACATGAATGCAGACCTACAAATACAAACCAATAAGTCACGACAAATATAAATAGCCAAAACTGCACACAAATCAACAAACGCAGATATAAAATAAAACACAAATTGCACACACAATAAATGCAATAATTAGCCTAGTCAAAAATCAATAGGGGAATTAAACAACCACAAGCATACGAATGCAGACATACTAATACAAACCAATAAGTCACGTCAAATATACACGAAGCAAGCGAACGAACGGACGGATACACGTCCCCTCCGCACGAACACCTCGGATCAAGTGGTTGGCCATCAACGACAAATTGAGGAAATCCCTCGGGACCCGAGACGCGACAAAAATGGAAATCTGAACCGGGAGGAGAATCTTCTTGGCGTCGAACGATGATGATGGTGAGGATGACGTGGCAGTACGAAGATTATGGTGAGACGAATAACCGCTAAATATTGATACAAGGAAGGAGAGAGAGAGAGAGAGAAATTTCGGAAATGTGACAATTGCTTGAACGGAATAAATTTCATATAGCTACATGCATACAATAAAATAAATTTGAATGAAAGGGGGGGACAAATGTATAACATTAAAATAATCCCATTTTCGAGTTGGGGAAACCTACACTGAACAAGGATAAGGCTTATCTAAGGCTGTAAGGGCGCGCGCGCGCGCGCGCACACACACACACACACACACACACACACCATATATATATATAATATATAATATAATATATATATATATATAATATGAAAAAATATTAAAAGCTACATTTTCAACTATCAAACCAGACAAAATCGATAAACGATGACTATAATATAGGCCTATACCAAGATGACCTGTTTATGATTCTATCTGTCGCCAACTCGGTAACAGATTAACGCTGCTTCCAGTATAGAGAAACCGTCCAATAAATAAATAAATAAATAAAAATCATCGCCAGGCCCCGTAATCTAACTTTACAGGATGAACTTGAGCGTTATCTGTTTCTAGTCCGTTTTCATGATAATTCTTTTCCAAATCCAAATTATTCTCCCTCTGACGGTTTAAGCTGGGCGTTGCATCTAATTCTAATCAGGTATACATTATAAACTCTAAATATCTGAGAATCCAATAATAATTTATTTGCCTTTCAAGCGGATTTACAATAAATCGCCATACAACAGGAAGTATTTTGTATCCTTATGATTTTTCCGTATTCCGTCATACAAGCTGGGGCCAGCCTCTCTCTAACCACTGGTTTTATATAGCTTAATAGAAAAGAATGAGGGTGCCTTGGATTGTGGGTCGTCCCAAGCTGTCCTGACCCTCTCATGTGTTACCGCCTTTTCCTAAAGGTACTGGAACACTATAATAATAATAATTACACTGGAGACCAATATTGCAGTTCCCCGCTTACTTTCGCAAAGTAGCAAACAAAATACAGAAAAACTAATTTAAATATAAATAACAATGATGATGAGTAAACACCCAATCTCATAATCGCAGCAAAATAATACCAACAACGATAATTATAAAACTACTACTATTCTTCTTTCCAGAGACCACAGACAGCGCCGAATCTGACGAGATTCCTCAACTGAAAAATTAGCCTCCATTTCGCCGAGGGAAAGATTCATAGGAGCCTTCCGCGCCCTAGGAAGGACGCCTACGCTCTTCGAAACCGGGACTGCAATATTTGAGAGAATCTGACAACAAGGGACCTCAATGTACTTAGCTCTGAGAGAGAGAGAGAGAGAGAGAGAGAGAGAGAGAGAGAGAGAGAGAGAGAGAGAGCAGAAACGGACTGCTGGACCTGGTTCTACTTACCCCAGGCTCCCAAGGTACATTGCAAGCTGCTAAGCTTTGTATTTTTAACTAAGGATAGATATCTTAAAGCTCTTGTGTGTATCATTTACTGCCGGTCACCCATCCCAAAAAAATTGCACACACCTAGAGAACAAGGGTACAGCTAACGGTTACTGCCGCAATTTCACTGGCGGCAACCCACCTAAGTATGCACTGTAAATGTAGGTCTATGTGATATGCAGTATAAGATATAAATTAACCAATACTTCTTATAAATTAACGTACTACATAAAAACCACCGAGAACTCAGTAGTAGAAGAAAATCATACAAAACGAAGTTAAAAGTTGCACGATGATTCAGTGATTATTTAATGACCGTAAAATGAAGATTGTGCCACATACACTACTCCACTACAAAATATTTGTGACCCAATTAGCATATGAATATGAAGACTAAAGCTTACTCACCATCAGCTAATGTCTCTAATAAGACTTACATAATTTTACCATAATTTCACGTCACTTTATATACGACTGGGGACTGCTGAAGGTACCATTTGTAAATAATAATAATAATAATAATAATATCTTAGCAGAGCAAAAAGCTAAACAAATTTCACCTGAATCCTTCGATCGTCTACTATACAGAAAATCATTTGAAACCTTCAATAATCAACAGATTTTCAACTAAAAGGAATGACACAATCTTTCTTAAGATCCAGAGATTACGTGGGTGCTAATAATGATGACAATATAAACCGTTACTTCGACAAAAATGGCCAGTTTTAAACAGTATCCATGAAATAGCAAAGTCGCGGAGACGATCAAATGACTTAAATATATAGACAGTCTCCTCTCTGTGTTTCTTTCAAACTCCTTGCCTTGGTAATCATAGGCACAAACTGCATCTCAACGGGGGACAGGATGCAACGGGCAGGGACGGCAATTGAAATCATGGGAAGGGTATTTCCAACGTACTAATGAGCAAGGTCTAGTCTAGAGACTACATCCGGGAAGGCCACGGGGTGTCAGAGCCTCTGGACACGGGAATGGATTCCAGTCGGATGCACAAGTGGACTTGGACAATGCTGTCAGACGCAGGCTGCTTGATCAACATATACGAGCTCATGTATGTAATTATTACAAAAACATCAATCAAAATGTGCAAGTATTAACAACAATAGGCTGTCAGGTGCTTGATTCGTATTCATACTGTTGTTAAGCACAATACAAAATAAAAATCATTATAATATTAACAATAACTGACGTAAAGCAGCTATGCGCACAAGCAATAACACGGAAGATGTTATGTGAAAGCACTGCTACCCTTTATAATATTAATAATACCATATTCATAACAGAAACACTGCGGATTATTCAAGTTTTAAACGCTTTGAAGGAAAAGAGCAGCAGCTAACCCAAGGAGATATAAATCTAACTGAAATTAAGGTTTAAAGTTTACTTGTAATACAACTGCCATTACAAAGCCAAGTTTTTATCATATCTTATAGAAAATGTGGCTAATCCCAACACTAATAATAAGTTCTGAAGCTGATATGAATTTCCTGCTAAGATCGTTTCCAACGGTCGGTTTCTACCATAAAATAAAAAATACGGCAACCAAGCGTGTCAATGTAGTCTATAATCAACGTTGCTAATGAAGAGCTGGCGTGTGAATACTGCTTTAATGCGATCATACGCTTGCTTTGGGTAAGACAAATGATCAATGGAATTACATTTAAATATATGCTTTCAGTGTCTTACACAAACAGAGAGAGAGAGAGAGAGAGAGAGAGAGAGAGAGAGAGAGAGAGAGAGAGAGAGAGAGAAGGGGGGGGGGGGGCTACTTAACAAAACGTAACTTGAATAACAATTAAGAGGAAAAAGTCCACAACACGGTGAACTCCATTTCGCTAACCCGCCGTTCGTTCGAAAGCTGCAAGATTAAAGTTACGTTTTCCTGAGCAGGGACAGCCGAAGCCGGCTCGATCTACTAAGGGCGTGAAGACGCGTTCGTTGTGCTATGAAGCAAGGATGGCGGTAGCAGTGGTCGCAGGATAGGGCGGCTTGAAGAAACCTTCACAAGGTGAAATACAACTAACATACTAGTAGGTTTAATGAAGTATAACACCATGATATTTAGGTGCAAAGCTACCTTACCAGAGAATAAACGCTGGAATATATCCTTGCGCCATGTTCTCTTGCATACCTCAAAACACTAGAAGAAAAATATTAATTTTAAATGAATGCATCAACAACCGTCCAAATATTTTCTTGTCTTCATTTCCGGTCACCTGAGGAGCTTCGGCTATACACTGATAATGACCAGCGTTCAAAATTTTAACCGCTATCGTTCACAGACCTCAATATCAATATTCCTACCTACATACTATACCATACTCTACTCTAACTTAGGCTAACCATATATAATTTGGCGGTAGCAAACCCGGGATGCATCATTACAGTAGTGAACCTAATTCCGGTGGTTCTAATTGGTCAAAAGAGCGCGTTGGTTACCGAGATGTGGTGCGGTCTGGATGATGTGGGGGAAGCATCACAGCCTGGCTGGATTAATACAAAAGGTACCACCACCAGCGTGGGAACACGGAGGGATTACCCTCGGCGGTTGCAGTTCCCACCCCACTACTCCCCACGTCCAATCTCCCAGTCTGGGATTTGTAAAGGAGGTGAGGTGAGATTACCTAATCCCCCACCCGATACGTGAGAACGTTTCACTCGGGTTATTACACTCGGCGATGTTCACTTTACGGAAACGGGTCTCTTGATCAATACTCCATACAATGAAATACACACGCACTGGTAACGTGCAACAAAATTGCCGGTGTACAAGGAAACATCGTACAACTTCGCCTTTTAAAGAGGAATATTATGGCTGGTCAGATAAGCCATAAGAGATTACCATGTTGTTTTACCGAAAAAAAATTATTATGCATATACACCACTCCAAAACTAAATCCCTGTATCATCACGGATTCTGGACAGAACGTTAAAATGCATTAATGCCTTTTATCACCATTTTGATGCCTTTAAAGATTAGATCCGCTGACACTTGCCCGATACACGACCTGGCTCATGTTCGCGGGATTATGATAAAAACAAACTCGAATACCGGCCCTTTTACACGTCCCTCGATAAGGGATTTATGGGTATGTTTGGATATGGTGGGGGAGGTTAAGAGAGAGAGAGAGAGAGAGAGAGAGAGAGAGAGAGAGAGAGAGAGAGAGTGGGGGGAGGGAGGCAAGGAGTGCTAAGAGAACCGCACCCGATTTTAATTTGTTCTCAAAAGGCTCAGCGCGATGATTCTTACTTACCTCACTACAAATCCTGGTCTTCGGGTACAGCCTCCAGGTTTATCTTATTTCCGGAATAACTATCCTTTGCACTAACGACGTCAGAGTGGAATTTTACTAAAAATCACTGCCTCGCCATGCAACACACCCTTCCTCTCCACTGCCACTCATCAAACTAATTCTGTGACGTCAGGGACAGAGCTGTCCTAGTTCTGCGCGGCGTTAACAGAGGGCAGTACCAGCGCAGAAAACGAAAATTCTTCATGGGACACTATAATATTCAGGATCAAGCATAACCATACATTTTAGCGCCCCAAAAACGACTTGCTGTGCGTGATTCATAAATATGTTAAACGTGAATTCGTGATCCAGAGCTTTAATAGATATACCATAATATAACAAAGAGAACAACGCCGAAGGCTTCACAAACTTCCATAAATACGTATCCACAACAGACGGCCTCAGGAGTAACTCATTTGTAGATTATGACCCACAGAAGCTTTGCTGAGGTCAGATGATGTTTACACATGCCTACGTAAGCCATCTACAATGGTTAGCAGATGTTAAAATGCAGATGTTAAAATGCAGAAACGAGTGGGAAGGGCAATCTTACTCCTTAATGAGTCCCAGACCAACAAGAGCTTACAAAAGTAGAGGAGTTTAAATTCGATAATAACAGATAGAATATTTCTTGGGCTGGAAGATATCAAGAAATATTATACACATGAACTTGGCAGTGATCATAAAATTGCCATTTCACGCCCTGATGATTAGTATCAGATTAATTATGGGAGGCAGGAAGGCTGCCTTAAACAACCACTCCCCTTTGCCATCATTTTCTTATTTCTCAAGTCTAAGTATACATGCATTTATTTGTCGATTTCTAATAATAATAATAATAATAATAATAATAATAATAATAATAATAATAATAATAATAATAATAATAATAATATGGAGCAATCCGGTATCACACAACAAACATGCAGCATGGCTCCAGGAAGTCAAGGAAGAAGAAACAGGGAGAATAAAACAAAGATTCACAGAGATCACGACAGACACAGTCAGACACCAACTAAAGAAAATGCCAAACTGGAAAGCCCCAGGTCCCGATGAAGTCCATGGATACTGGCTCAAAAACTTCAAGGCCCTACACCCACGAATAGCAGAACAACTCCAGCATTGTATCTCAAATCACCAAGCACCCAAATGGATGACCACAGGAAGAACATCCTTAGTACAAAAAGACAAGAGTAAGGGAAATATAGCCAGTAACTACAGGCCTATCACCTGTCTACCAATAATGTGGAAGTTACTAACAGGTATCATCAGTGAAAGGCTATACAACTACCTAGAGGAGACAAACACCATCCGCCCCCACCAACAGAAAGGCTGCAGAAGGAAGTGTAGGGGCACAAAAGACCAGCTCCTGATAGACAAAATGGTAATGAAGAACAGTAGGAGAAGGAAAACCAACCTAAGCATGGCATGGATAGACTATAAGAAAGCCTTCGACATGATACCACACACATGGCTAATAGAATGCCTGAAAAATATATGGGCAGAGGAAAACACATCAGCATTCCTCAAAAATACAATGCGCAAACTGGAATAAACAATACTTACAAGCTCAGGAATAAGACTAGCAGAGGTTAATATCAGGAGAGGGATCTTCCAGGGCGACTCACTGTCCCCACTACTCTTCGTAGTAGCCATGATTCCCATGACAAAGTACTACAGAAGATGGATGCCGGGTACCAACTCAAGAAAAGAGGCAAACAGAATCAACCATCTGATGTTCATGGACTGACATCAAGCTGTATGGTAAGAGCATCAAGGAAATAGATACCCTAATCCAGACTGTAAGGATTGTATCTGGGGACATCAGGATGGAGTTTGGAATAGAAATGCGCCTTAGTCAACATACAAAAAGGCAAAGTAACGAGAACTGAAGGGAAAAAGCTACCAGATGGGAGCAACATCAAACACATAGATGAGACAGGATACAAATACCTGGGAATAATGGAAGGAGGGGATATAAAACACCAAGAGATGAAGGACACGATCAGGAAAGAATATATGCAGAGACTCGAGGCGATACTCAAGTCAAAACTCAACGGCGGAAATATGATAAAAGCCATAAACACATGGGCAGTGCCAGTAATCAGATACACCGCAGGAATAGTGGAATGGACGAAGGCAGAACTCCGTAGCATAGATCAGAAAACCAGGAAACATATGACAATACACAAAGCACTACACCCAAGAGCAAATACGGACAGACTATACATAACACGAAAGGAAGGAGGGAGAGGACTACTAAGTATAGAGGACTGCGTAAACATCGAGAACAGAGCACTGGGGCAATATCTGAAAACCAGTGAAGACGAGTGGCTAAAGAGTGCATGGGAAGAAGGACTGATAAAAGTAGACGAAGAACCAGAAATATACAGAGACAGGAGAAAGACAGACAGAACAGAGGACTGGCACAACAAACCAATGCACGGACAATACATGAGACAGACTAAAGAACTAGCCAGCGATGACAATTGGCAATGGCTACAGAGGGGAGAGCTAAAGAAGGAAACTGAAGGAATGATAACAGCGTGCACAAGATCAGGCCCTAAGAACCAGGTATGTTCAAAGAACGATAGACGGAAATAACATCTCTCCCATATGTAGGAAGTGCAATACGAAAAATGAAACCATAAACCACATAGCAAGTGAATGCCCGGCACTTGCACAGAACCAGTACAAAAAGAGGCATGATTCAGTAGCAAAAGCCCTCCACTGGAGCCTGTGCAAGAAACATCAGCTACCTTGCAGTAATAAGTGGTACGAGCACCAACCTGAAGGAGTGATAGAAAACGATCAGGCAAAGATCCTCTGGGACTATGGTATCAGAACGGATAGGGTGATACGTGCAAACAGACCAGACGTGACGTTGATTGACAAAGTCAAGAAGAAAGTATCACTCATTGATGTCGCAATACCATGGGACACCAGAGTTGAAGAGAAAGAGAGGGAAAAAATGGATAAGTATCAAGATCTGAAAATAGAAATAAGAAGGATATGGGATATGCCAGTGGAAATCGTACCCATAATCATAGGAGCACTAGGCACGATCCCAAGATCCCTGAAAAGGAATCTAGAAAAACTAGAGGCTGAAGTAGCTCCAGGACTCATGCAGAAGAGTGTGATCCTAGAAACGGCACACATAGTAAGAAAAGTGATGGACTCCTAAGGAGGCAGGATGCAACCCGGAACCCCACACTATAAATACCACCCAGTCGAATTGGAGGACTGTGATAGAGCGCAAAAAAAAAAAAATAATAATAATAATAATAATATGTACTGAAGCATGGACTTTTTCGAACAAGATATATTGTTTCACATACTGAGAATAATCAACAACTAAGTCTAGCAATGTATGGAACAAATTAGGAGAGAAAATCACAATGTCCACATGCATACTTACATACATGCGTGTTTTATGACGCTAAGTGAACTTCCGCTGTTTCTTCCCGTCGAGAGAGGTTGATAAAAGGGGAAAAAAGCGCGATAGGCCAAATAAGAAAAAAACAAGTGATCTTACAATGCTATGAAATCTCAATGCAAGCCACCTGACGCCTCCACTTCTGTTCCTTGATAATAGACTCATATGAATTCCTACGACTTTAAATTAACAGCTACGAAAACACGTTATTTGAACTTCTCCATGTAGAAAGGGGGATATATGTATATTATTAATATATATATATATATATATATATATATATATGTACAAATGTTTAGCGCAGGTGGAAGTTTCTACTGGAACATAAATCCTTTTATACAGATACGTAGTTATAAAAACGAGCGATATAGTCACCCATTAGTTAACTGAAAACCACCATCTTTCAGTCACACTGTAACCCTTCTCACACAAGACCTTTGCGCATTGTAAGCATATTGGTTTGTTTGTATGGTGTTTTTACGTTGCATGGAACCAATGGTTATCCAGCAACGGGACCAACGGCTTTACGTGACTTCTGAACCACGTCGAGAGTGAACTTCTATCACCAGAAATACACATTTCTCACTCCTCAATGGAATGGCCGAGAATCGAACTCACGACCACCGAGGTAGGACGCCAACACCATACCAACCACACCACTGAGGCGCTGTAAGTATAATGGGACTCGGTCTAAATGCTTCGGGTCTCGCCCATGGTCTCGGCGTAAGAAATCATTCCAGTGAGTCACTTTTGGAGAACGGGGTAAACAACCAGCTGGTCACATCGTCCAGTTCTTTTCTTGGAAACGCTGTACTTAAGAGATTCTCGCCATGAGGATATTTTACCGTGTCAAGGGGAAAAAGTATGGGCCTATCACTAACTCTCCGGGCAATATTGCACGTGTCCTTCCTCAACCAAGTGAGGATTTTCACTGTACCACATTATTGAGGAGAAAATTCGTTGACTGAATCGCCTGGGTGAAAAACTGCTTCATCACCGAACTCGATATTATGATATCCAGATTCTCTATGCTGCATAAGCATCGATCGATAATTCACAAGTCGATCTCCGTGACTGAAGAGTATTCCCGATATAAATTGGTCTTTTACAATTAAGTATGATTGACGGAGAGAATGCGACCAATTGAACGCGAAGATATGTCCGTTTCCTTCGTTAATTTTCTTGTTGACTTTCGTGAACTCCTTCACGAAGGTCCACTGCAAGGTCGATTTCAAAGGTTTTCCGTTTTCGTGAAACGAGAAAATGCATCGACAATGGTCCAGGAGCGAATTTGTGCTCGTTTGTTATGCTTTCCTCAAGAATGTCATGTAACTCCGTCCTTTGGATAAAGGAACAAGCTCTGTTCTTTCTGCCTTTTTTTTTTTTAAACATGTCACAATATATGATTCTGGAAAAAAAGATTTGACATTTGAAACATTGAAAGTCGTGGATAACAAAACAAACACCAATATTCTATCGTAAAAACTTTCAATTCTAAGTTACTGGTCATTTTATTATAATATAAAATATATTACTATATATATATATTATATATATATATATATATATATTATATATATATCTAATAAAAGGAGCCCATAAAAACACCAAAATAGAGAAAAAGTACTATATTTCAGAGACTGCTGTCTCCCTCTTCAGGTAGATGAATGAGAAAAGTTTACAGAAAAGGTGGTGGTATTATACCAAGAGGTCCATCCACAAACAAGCCATTTTAAGTCAACCCCCCCCCGCTGATAATCTTCCTCTAATCTTCTTAAGGGTTGGTTGAATGAAGACGTTGTCGATCGTGTCCGAAATCCATCTTCCTTTTGAGATGTTCATTACCTGCCTCTCTTTTATAAGGCCGATTCCATCATTTGACTCTTGTCTCTGAAATATAGTACTTTTCTCGGATGGGTGTTTTATGGGCTCCTTTTATTAGATGGAACTCTGTTGTTTACAGAAACATTTTACCAGTCATAGTATATAATACTATATATATATATAGATATATATTATCATACTATATATATATATATATATAGAGAGAGAGAGAGAGAGAAGAGAGAGAGAGAGAGAGAGAGAGAGAGAGAGAGACAGTCCGTTTTCTTATCGCCCGCACAAAATCAATAATCAGATAGAAGATGTTTGTCAGATTACAGGATATGTCTACTTTATTTTAATGTCATGGGAACTACAGATCCAGAAACAAGTAGTTTTGTATGTGTAGTCTTCTTGATTGCGCGCGCGTGTTTTGTCATAGGTAAGGAACCGTAAGCTTCAAAATCTCATGGCTTATGTAACCGACTGCATTTTTCCGCTGCTCTGTATTTTCTGTTAATAATTGTAGGGTTTTTCTGGATTCTGAACATTTTTTCGGAACTTGTTGATTTCATTGCATTATCATTCTTGTAATATTTATCATTATTTGATCATCCATTTCCTCTCTAAATTGCTTTCTGTGCGGCGCAGATGGAGTAGGGAACCGTGGAAAGGCAGTGTTTCAGCATCTTTGGTGGAACTAAACCTAGGCCTATGTTACCGTCGGGTTGGCTCTCGGCGTTTCAAAGTGGAATCGTAGGTTTATGGCATAGATATAAGGGGCGTTTATGGTTCATCGAGAGATGGAGTCATTTAAATTCTAACACTTCTATCAAAACGTAGTCGGCGGCGGCTGGGGGCGTCACCCATGCTTTCCTATGACTGTAACCGAGTGGGATGATCGGGAATACCTAGGAGCGCCGTTCTGTAATGATTATAAACTGTCGTTTGGAGATGCCGGTCGTCATTAAACCTGCTTGGATGTTAAAACTGCAGATGATACTCCGCCTAATCCAAGAATCTGGAGGGGCTGGATGATTCTTGAGAAGGAAATCAGCCGTGCGACTATTGTATAATAATAATAATAATAATAATAAAACTACTACTACTACTACTACTACTACTACTACTACTATACTACTACTACTACTACTAACAATAATAATAATAATAATAATAATAATATAATGGGGAAAATGTTTTCATTTGTAGAAGCGGAGGAGACGCTTTCCTCACTACTTTTCTGAAGGGCTCTTTCACCCCTTCGGTATTGCTGGTGCATTACGCTCTTGAAAATGGTGTTTTGAGTTCTCCTTCCTCGACGTACAGGTGACCTAGACCGAGGCCAGTGGAATTAAGCTCAGATCCCGCCAAGGATACCCTACAGTCTACTCTACAAAAGGCTAATTAATCCCAGCCCTTGCCTGAACGGGCGGAGCTAATACACAGAAATCTTGAAAAAGAACGTGACGAACACCGAACGTTGTTGCCCATCTCGGACGCAAACCAAGGATGATATTGACAGGACCACGGTCTAGGTTATTGACAGAACAACGCAGACACTCGTGAGCACAGAGCTCTCAGACAGGGGATTCGAGAGGCATATCAGACCATGAATGAAGTGTATGGAGACGCAACGAACCTAAAGGTGCGTCCACACGGTCGAACAATGTCCGACGGACAAACATTGTTGCCATATCATAGGCGAAGCAGGATGACGTCATAAGCGTTGAAACGATGGAAGTAGATCTGGCAATAAACAGTGGTACCAGATGAGGTTGTATACTAGTGTTTTTAACTCTGCTCACAAGGCAAAGACCGGTAGATCGACTGTGTGGACGCGTCTTTAGACTTCCTGAATAAGGGCAATAGAGGAAAATGTAAAAAAGATGGTTGTCATTCTTAAATTGGTATGGCGTCCACCTGCCTTCAGTAATAATAATGATAATTATAATATACGTACCGCTGATCAGCCTCCTTTAGTGGTTTACGAAGCGGATATTATCAAATAAGCTTTCTGTACGGTATGTTCATCTTCGGTACAGTAAAATTATGAAAGCTGTGGTGGTCCTTGTCTTGTCTTTTCTCTGAAGCCATTCTCCGTCAAAGGAAAAGCTAAATAATAATAATAATAATAATAATAATAATAATAATAATAATAATAATAATAATAATAATAATAATAATAATAATAATAGCCCTCCACTGGAGCCTGTGCAAGAAACATCAGCTACCTTGCAGTAATAAGTGGTACGAGCACCAACCTGAAGGAGTGATAGAAAACGATCACGCAAAGATCCTCTGGGGTATGTATCCAGAACGGATAGGGTGATACGTGCAAACAGACCAGACGTGACGTTGATTGACAAAGTCAAGAAGAAAGTATCACTCATTGATGTCGCAATACCATGGGACACCAGAGTTGAAGAGAAAGAGAGGGAAAAAATGGATAAGTATCAAGATCTGAAAATAGAAATAAGAAGGATATGGGATATGCCAGTGGAAATCGTACCCATAATCATAGGAGCACTAGGCACGATCCCAAGATCCCTGAAAAAGAATCTAGAAAAACTAGAGGCTGAAGTGGCTCCAGGACTCATGCAGAAGAGTGTGATCCTAGAAACGGCACACATAGTAAGAAAAGTGATGGACTCCTAAGGATGCAGGATGCAACCCGGAACCCCACACTATAAATACCACCCAGTCGAATTGGAGGACTGTGATAGAGCAAAAAAAAAAAAAAAAAAAAAAAAAAAAAAAAAAAAAAAAAAAAAATAATAATAATAATAAAGGCAACAGTGTATAAATAAAAATAACATAAGTCTGTTTGGGTTTGCAATGACTGTGACAATGCTTACATTCATTCGCATTCATACCAGAGAAAGGTGATAAAGAAAGTCTTTCTATTGTTTCTAAGAAATTTCCTACGGGACACGGTAACGCAATATGATTCTCAGAGAAGAGATATAGAAGGTTTTACCTACGTCCATACTCATATTCCATAGATAAAATATGGCTATGGGAAGGAAGTTACAAACTGCACATCCATAAGACAGTATTGCAGTTCTTTTCGTTATGCCTCTATGCATTTTATGACGTTTTAGTATCCTAGTCGTCGAAACCTTACTTGGATAGCAGACAGGGTTGCCGTTTTGAGGAATTTCGTCCACTAATGTGGCTTTCTGGTGACATCTGGCAACCTCCGTAGCTTTTCCGACCCCGGCCACGGCACTAAGGAATAAAATTCTTCACTTTGCCTTTTTATGTTTCATTATGAAAATAAAGTTATAAAACATGTCCTGCTTATTTATAGAAGTGAATTTTATTGAAATCCTTTATTTTTCTTCGTCAAAAATACTTCATGTTAAGCTAGTGACGTGTAGTTTTTTAACGTCACGGAAAATAATTCTACATCGGAAAATAACCATTCTAACCGTTAAATTTTCCTCATTCTAACCATTAAATCATAAATAACGTAAAAAATTCAGAAGAACTGCTTATGGTAACACTGCTAAAAGCCAATGTTGTGAAGAAAAAATGGCATCGCTGATAGCAGCCGATTGCCTCTCTGGCTTCTTTCGTACAAATGTGGGCTAATGATAACAGAAACTGTCAGTAATATATAAAAAAGGCACCAGCTCACAATAGACATGTCCAAAAGATGGTGTTCTTTAGTCCAAGCAAATGTCTAGAGTCATTTCTTGGATATTTTCCTTCTTATTAAATAAGGTTTTAGTAGCGCTGTAAAAAGTTAAAAAAGTAATATTTCCAAGAAGTTTGAAGTAATTATACATAAGTATAATATGTAGTTTAACCAGATCACTGAGCTGATTAACAGCTCTCCTAGGGCTGGCCCGAAGGATTAGATATTTTTAAGTGGCTAGGAATCAATTGGTCACCTAGCAACGGGACCTACAGCTTTTTGTGGGATCCGAACCACATTATCGAGAAATTAATTTCTATCATCAGAAATAAATTTCTCTGATTCCGCGTTGGCCGAGCCGAGAAAGTGATTATACATAAAATGTGAAAAAAATGGAGCTATATAGTGTATGAAACCTTTGTATAAAGATAATTGGTAATGTAGATTGAATTACGATAAAAAATAAATACAAAGATAAAATATGTTAGCCACTAATGTTGACAATTTGGATTTTAACTTGAGTCCCTCTGCTGATATCAGTTGTGAGGATTAGTCTAGAACAGTGGTTCCCAAAGTGGGCGGTACCGCACCCCTGGGGGCGGTGGATTGATTTCGGGCGGGGTGGGGGTCAGGCAGAAGGGGGCGGTTGGGTGGCGAAGGGTGACATTAAGAGAATTTACTTTTAAGCAACAAATTACTCTTTTATTTATTTTGTTTTATTTTAATGAATGACAAAATATGTCATAAACGCTAAGCCCATACCACGTATGCAGTTTATAGATAGAATAATTTACTAAATTGTGTATTATTTGTGAAATGCATCTTTGTATTTAATATTCTTATTTTCAATTTGAAGAAAATAAATAAAAAAAAAAAATGCTCGGATGTGTGTATCGGGGGGAGGGGGTCGCTAAGAATATATCTGAAAGTTAAGGGGGCGCCCAAGCCTGGGAAAGTTTGGGAAACTCTGGTCTTCGAGAAATGGACATCATTAGTACTTTACCTGTGTTACAGTCATGGACATGACACAAGGAGGCTGTAAGTTGGGGTCAATTAATTATTCTGTCCGTTGGTACGTTATCTCGGCGTGGGATGCTCTCTCTCTCTCTCTCTCTTTCTCTCTCTCTCTCTCTCTCTCTCTCTCTGTCTTACTCTTGAAACTAACTACTTATTCAGTTCATCGTCCTCCCTTTTGTCATTTTAAGCAAACCTACCAATCAAGTCCTAGAAATGTCACTCGAGTTTCTCGTTACGCACATCTTGATAAAATACACATCTGGGTGACAAGATTGATTTCAACACAATAATATCTTTCAACACATTTAATGACATACGAAGAATAATGTAGCCTAAATTTTGTTCTCTTTCGGTAGTGCAACTGGATTCTCGTGTTCTTGAAAGTGGTGTCACACCATGGGCGGAATTCTGGTTTTATCGCCAAATATTTGTAATTTTTTAAACATTCTGATGGCAAGGTACTACCTACTAGTGAAATTGGGCTGCAAGATATGTAGAAAAGCTTTATGTAATACAGTATTCAGTTGTCGAAAGGTTCTAGCTATTTACTTTATAATAGTGCTTTTATATTTATCTAAACGTACCTAATGTTTACTAACGCCTAACCTTTATCACGTTACCATCCAAGTACTGTTGATAGGCGGCAATTAGTCCCAGTACTCGGGCAATGCCTCCTAACTTCTCAGAATGGGAAGTCTATCGATCACACCTTGTTTTTCATGATCCAAAAAGTGTCGTGAATGTTGGGAGAAGTTCTCTGATGTGCTGCCTTTAGAGAACTCCTCTAAAACCAAAGCAGTTCTATGTTTGCGGAACATCCCAGAACCTGTCCTGCACAGACCTACTACATACTTGCCCTGTTCATATTGTTCTCGAGCACCTATCGTCTCAACTTGCTCAATCAATCTGCATGCCATGATCAGTATCAGTCTACTTATACTGCTCCGTATTCTATTCGACGCCAATTTATATACACTGATTATTATTATGGTCAGTATTAACCTGCTTACAATGTTTTATTCATGAACCTTCATATACGGCTCCTTAAAAGTCTGCTTACTTAACTCGGTCTTGTATCCTTCTCAGCATCGGCCTACTTATTCTAGTCAGTAAATACACCTGGCTCAGTATTCGCCTACTTTTTCTGTTCACCTTCTACATACAACCCTAAGATACAAACTATTTTCTCAGCCTTCGTACCAGTTTCGGCTGAAAAATCTACCGTTACTGCTACTGGAAGTCTGTTATGAAGCATAGGATACAAGTATGGAAAGATGGGAAGTCCTGATACTTTGTATCATGCATGTAGTACAACATAGCTTCTATGAATATGGAAAGGGTCATTATTTTTATGCTGGAATGTATCAAGGCTCTTGATATATGCTAGTAATAATAATGAAAAAAAGATTTTTTAAATATTTTCTATTTTAATTGACAATGTGGAAAATAAAGTGGATTTTGTTGGTACTTAATTTGATTATTCTCTCTCTCTCTCTCTCTCTCTCTCTCTCTCTCTCTCTCTCTCTCTCTCTCTCTCTGTTCGGAAATTATCTGAATAGGTTTTGAATCACGTTTCCTGTCCCGTTCGAGCAAACTGCAGTTTGGATCTTCAGAAGCAGAAATTCTAACTTTTTCAAAGGCCATCTGTAAAATATATAATGATTTTGCTTTACTTTTCTTGGATTGTCCTAAAGGTAGCTAAGAGTTTTGGTAAATATCGATTATGTAATACAGCTTTATGTAATACAGTATTCAGTTGTCGAAAGGTTCTAGCTATTTACTTTATAATAGTGCTTTTATATTTATCTAAACGTACCTAATGTTTACAAACGCCTAACCTTTATCACGTTACCATCCAAGTACTGTTGATAGGCGGCAATTAGTCCCAGTACTCGGGCAATGCCTCCTCACTTCTCAGAATGGGAAGTCTATCGATCACACCTTGTTTTTCATGATCCAAAAAGTGTCGTGAATGCTGGGAGAAGTTCTCTGATGTGCTGCCTTTAGAGAACTCCTCTAAAACCAAAGCAGTTCTATGTTTGCGGAACATCCCAGAACCTGTCCTGCACAGACCTACTACATACTTGCCCTGTTCATATTGTTCTCGAGCACCTATCGTCTCAACTTGCTCAATCAATCTACATGTCATGATCAGTATCAGTCTACTTATACTGCTCCGTATTCTATTCGACGCCAATTTATATACACTGATTATTATTATGGTCAGTATTAGCCTACTTACAATGTTTTATTCATGAACCTTCATATACGGCTCCTTAAAAGTCTGCTTACTTAACTCGGTCTTGTATCCTTCTCAGCATCGGCCTACTTATTCTAGTCAGTAAATACACCTGGCTCAGTATTCGCCTACTTTTTCTGTTCACCTTCTACATACAACCCTAAGATACAAACTATTTTCTCAGCCTTCGTACCAGTTTCGGCTGAAAAATCTACCGTTACTGCTACTGGAAGTCTGTTATGAAGCATAGGATACAAGTATGGAAAGATGGGAAGTCCTGATACTTTGTATCATGCATGTAGTACAACATAGCTTCTATGAATATGGAAAGGGTCATTATTTTTATGCTGGAATGTATCAAGGCTCTTGATATATGCTAGTAATAATAATGAAAAAAAGATTTTTTAAATATTTTCTATTTTAATTGACAATGTGGAAAATAAAGTGGATTTTGTTGGTACTTAATTTGATTATTCTCTCTCTCTCTCTCTCTCTCTCTCTCTCTCTCTCTCTCTCTCTCTCTCTCTCTCTCTCTCTCTGTTCGGAAATTATCTGAAGAGGTTTTGAATCACGTTTCCTGTCCCGTTCGAGATAAACTGCAGTTTGGATCTTCGAAAGCAGAAATTCTAACTTTTTCAAAGGCCATCTTTAAAATATATAATGATTTTGCTTTACTTTTCTTGGATTGTCCTAAAGGTAGCTAAGAGTTTTGGTAAATATCGATTATTAGAGATTTTAAGAGCTGGAACAATACGAAACTTACTTCTTAAAGAGTAGAGGACAATCAGCTTTAAAAACCCTTGGAACCCAATTATCAGAGCACAGATCCGCACACACGGACGCACGCAGGCTTACACACCCACTATTTTAGTAAGTATACTGCACTAAAGACCAGATCAGCCTTTTTTTGTGCAGGGAGATGGACTCGGAATATAGAAGATAAGCCTTAGTAGTTTGAAAAAAAAAAAATTATTACTGGAATGCCACCAACGACTGTTGAACTATATCTGTCTGTGGAGACTAACAACTTGTAATGTAATGTATTCAAAATGGAATATTTGGAAAATAGTTGCACTGTTGTTTTGACAGTTTTAAGGCCTTGGGGTCTGGTTCGATTTAAGTATTTTGTCTACGAAATTCTCGAATAAGGATGCACCTTTCAGCTAAGGAGAAATGACAGAAGGTTCTGATGAAGCAGGAAGAGCGAGTTGTGATCTAAACTAGATACTATACACAAAGATGATTGTTATAGGCTGAGCCAGGAAAGCCTATGCTTGGCGTATGGCCAACTTAATCTCCAACAACAAAGACTCCGTTGGAGATGGGGCTTAAAATATTAGGGAACTGATCAGACTAAAGCTTTTATATGTCTTCGGTTTCTCTCAGTTTGAAAAGTAACACTGTCAAGCGTTGAGAAATTAAAGCGCGTTTTATGCAGAAGAGGAACAGCACTGATCAGAGAGCGCCTTTGTCTCTAAAAATAGGACAGGTTCGGGCAAACAAGAAGACAAGACCATACTGTTAACATTACAATGCTATACCAGTCACTTAATAACAAACAAAAGCAGTTTGAGATGGACAGAAAGAGAAAAGAAGCTAGTACTACTCTAATGTGGCCTGATTACGTAATCGCTGTCCACAGCCATTCAGTCCTGTTTTGTTATTGAACAAGCGGTACTCACTGCAATATTTTAGTGTGTTAGTACTATAACGGAATGCCAGAAGAACCGGCTACTGTGGCCAAAAATAAGAATTGTAAAGAGTTTTCTGGACTAACATTGAGGGGGCTCAGCAACGTGCCTCAAAAGAAAAATGATTCTTTCTATCCTATTAGGGGTTTGGTTTGTGTGAAACAGAGATAGGCATACTATTTTTTTCTGTTATTAATTATTCAGATTACTTCTATTACTTTTACCTCAAATAGATATTACACGGTTATTATATTATTAAATGTACAGTTATGTTTCCAGTTTAGTATCTCTTTGAAGTAAGCATATTGATATTAAAGACAAAAAACGCTGTCAGTAAAAGAAGAAGAAAAAAATACGCATGAATACTGAAGAAATTTTTTTCTAATGAAGTATATTAGGAATGAAATAAATTATATAGTTTTCTTTTGCTCACCCATGTTCAAGGAGATACCTATTCCTCTCTCTCTCTCTCTCTCTCTCTCTCTCTCTCTCTCTCTCTCTCTCTCTCTCTCTCTCTCTCTTTACATTACACTTTCATAGGACAATAAATCTATAAATATTGTGGACCGAATAACAGTGCAAGACACGTGCCTTTGATATATATTTGTATTTATACTAAGAGTAATCGTTTTGTAATCACTCACCGGAATTATAACCGATTATAGTGAGATTTATAATGGGTGCAATTGATCATGGAATTACCAGAATGTAACCACTGTAACTTAACAAAGGTCGATATCCTCATTAGCAATATTAAAGTAGTTAAAGAGGTCAGCGAACTGGTTTGAACCAAGCCACGGGTTCCTAGACGCCTCCTTGTGGGGTTTGAAAGCTGGCAGTTTGAAGGACTTCAATCCTACAAGGACTAAGGAGTCTCAGGAGTATGACATAGTACTACAAATGTTAAGGGTTAACTACTGAGGCAGCTACTTGCACCCTGTAGTAGGGGTGTAAGAATTCTGCCAACACCGTAGGTCCTGCGTGACGTAAAAGGCGACTAAAAGGACAGCTGTTGCCTTGCAGTGGTAGGCATTCCTAAGACCTAAGTCGTTGTTACAAAAAGTAATTAATTGAAAATAAGCACATACAGTTCCTGGAAAATGTTCAAAGCCATGTTAGATCAAGAAATATATAAACCCCCCGATTATTTTTCCAGTAACTGAAATGCAGTCCTAAATAATCCAGATTTTTATTTCATAGAAATTGAACTACATGCACGTCTTATTGCAATACTGCATAAAATTCAAATTTTTGAATTTTGTGCAGATCCACAACATGTTTACTGCCACGCTAATGGGTATTAGCAGCAAATATACTTTTTTCCATGAAAGACACCAGAAATAGAATCTATAATATTATAGTTTAATGACTGCATGACATCTAGAAGTGGTAGCTAGCCTCACTTAGACCTACAGTAGCAATTTCTTCAAATTAACTAGTCATTTGAATTTAGTAACGTCTCATATCTCGTCCTTATTCCAAGATGTTTAGGATTTAAGCGTACTTTTATATGGCGGGTGAAGCTCGCAGGGTTATTTGAAAGATAGAAAATAGTCTGAACTATGACACAGACATGACGAAGAAAGGAAGAGATGGGATAATCTTTTTCCCTCATGATTTTCTTGGTCTAGTCGGATTCCGTAACTGGGGTGAATGTAACCACATGGACGGCCTTCAAGGTTTTTTTTTCATAGAGTACGTGAGTTTTCAGATATTTATTATTTTTTATTTCATTTCCCAATTGAATGTCAAATAAATTCTATTTACTTTCACCACTTTCATTTTAGTGCTCGTGCTATATCTGTTACTGTCAGATCAGCAAATCTAAGAAAATACATCAAAATATAATGTAGTAAGAACCGACAACTTTGTTTTTCCTTATCTGTTGATTCACATATTTTTTATCTTTAATTATGATAGTATATGGATTTCTTAATTAATTTTCTTTAGATTTCAAGGGTTTAACTAAAAAGCCCATCCAAACTTTTGGAGAAAGCTAAAACAAAGCGACATTTAAAGCAATTACAATGTAGTCGTTCGTGTCTGCTGTCTCGTTGGGAAAAACTGACGGTTGATTATAATCTGACGATGCTTATTAAGATTGAATTCTTTGATATCTACGTATTTAATAACTGATATTTCAAAGGATCTCACGATATAGTCATCTATTTATTCATAGCTGTATGCATAATCCAGATCATATTTAAACAGTTTATCTCCCGTCCATAGATTATTTTTCGGGAGATATATTTTGTTATCATTCCCCTTACTCATTCCTGTGAGGCCTCTTATACTGGCGGTGAATACATCTAGATTATCGCTACCAGGACAGATGGGAATGGGGAAAATGAACTGAACTTTATCAGGCTAATATAGACAAATAAATAGCGTCATCGTGCTTTGCAATTAATTGTAAGGACCCAGAGTTCAAAGTAAATCATATCATTGTAGAAGCATTCAATAGATGGCGTCCCCTTCGCATCACGGAGGTGATGTAAACCTCAAGTGTCCTTGTTTTATGATAGAATTCCAGTCGTTTTACTATTATGATTCCGAAGAGACCAGCAACAGTATCTACAGCCGTAGTCTGAGAGTAATTGTAAATATTGCGATTTTTGGAAGAACGCTTTTGTTCAGTCTTTTTTACGATTTGCCATTTGAGGCTAATTTTCCTGAGGAGAGGGAGTCGAGTGCTTAAATTTCGCGTGAAGTTTTCAAGATTAAGAAATGGCTTGTAAGTTTAAAAGCTAAGAGTTTTTACATTGAAATTTCTTCATAACTGTTTACGCATATCTCAGTGCATTACTTTCGTTTGGCCAGATTATTTTTTTTTCGGCAAGGTTTAGCGTAAGTTATTTTTATGATCTGAAGTCTTGGCTTCAAATTATTCTTGTTAATAAATCCTTATAAGATGTTGATTTTCTATAACTTATTTGCTTTACCTTCAGATTACAATGTTCCTCAGACATATATGCCATCTGCGCCACCACTTGCGTATGAGGCTCCACAGGTGAGGATGGAGGTCCTGTATAGGCATTTACCCACATTTTTGCTGTTCGGACTCTGTTAAATATTTTTCCTTTTGAGATTTGTTTTTGTCCCTGGGTATATTAGTAATATTTAGTATATTTGTTTCGGGTAACACAGGCTCAGTATGGAATGCAACAACAGGTGCAAATGGCAGTTCCTCAACCAATAGCCTCCCAGCCAATGATGCAGTCTCCTAATTACTTAACACAACCTACCATGATGCAGCCACAAATGGTTTCCCCTCAACCTGCTATGACTTCCCCTGCACAGATGGTTTTTCCCCAGACAGTAATGCAGCAACAACCCTTCGCTACTCAGTCTATGCCTACTACAGCACAAATTCCGGTACAGGCAGTTCCAGCATCTGTTGCACAGCCTTTGGTACAGCAGTACCCGACCATGCAAGTTGCGCAGCCTGCTGGAGCAGTCTTGCCATATACACAAATGACGGCACGAGTAAGTATCTTTTAAAAGTAGTCTTATACGAAACAACTGAATGACACGCTAAGTAAAGAGGTTTGCAAAATCTTAAATGTTATTGTAAAGTAACGCTAAGCAAAGAGTTTAGCAAGATTTTCATGTTGTTGTAAAGAATTATTTTAATTTGTTGAGCCTTTTCGTTTGTACTAATCTTTGTTTTAATTTCAGTATATGTGAAGACCGTATGATGGTGTCCACCCAGCCTTCAGCGTCAGCGGAGTTAAGAAATTTACCAAAGGTTTTATAGCGGGGGACTATTTTTAAAGATCCTTTAAATTAAACTAATCTTTTTAATGTAATGACTTTAAATTGACCAAATGAGCATTGTGGTTAGTCTTAAGTTTTCAGTAGTTTACGCTGCAAATTGAGGTACTCAATTATGGTGTTTACGGCGAAAATTTATTTACTATCGAATTTTTTTTGTACTTTTCGTTTTTAACATATAAAGTGTAGTGTGGGAATTGCCATGCGAAACATCTAAATTATGATTTTGCAGGAAACTGTTATGATTTTAGTTAACAATTCTGTTAGAAAATTTTGCTGGTTTTAACGCATTGTTGGCCAGAAGTGTGTGTAGTACTGTGATATGAAAAGTAACCGGTTCGTATTTGCAGGTCTGTATGAATCCAGAATGGTTCTTGAAAATATTTTTTTCTAGATTTATCATTGTACGTACGTCCTACTTTATATACAAGTTTGTGGAGTAACATGGTATAATAAGTGTTAGAATTTTCATAAGCAATGAACTCTGGTTTTTTACTCTGTAGTAGTTTGAAAGCTTTTGCCTTTTTTTTCTGGACGCCGAGAAAATACTATATAATATGAAAACTGTTTTAAGGGCGGTTAAAGTTCTGTGGATGTCTGATTTTAATTTAAATAGCAATGATACTTGACAATTAGTTGGTTCTTCAGTTTACGCTGTAAATTACCCATTATCGTTGAAATGGGTGATATAAGAACTAAACCCATTAAGTTGGAAGGAGCATTAATTTAGGGATCTAAAGTTTTAAGAGAATGGATTGTGTGTACTGATAATTGTGTAAATTGATTTGTGTATAATATAGTTTACCAGCAAACTTGTGTGTACATTACCAATGAATCTTGGTTACAGAAAAACCGAATCGGGGTAGAAATTTACTTTAGTGGACTTGCTAATACTTGCAAGTTCCGAGGCTTGAGTTTATTTAAAGGTTATTAGAATAATTCTGAACTCCTGACTGAAATTAAAAATTTTGCTATCAGTTGAATGTCCACCTGGCTGCCTAAAGCTTAAATCGGATAACAATAAAATGTCAGCATCTAGCACTTGCCCCCATTAAGGTCTGGTTAAGAATAAAGAAAATAAAAATGATTGAAAGCTAAGTTAACTAAATAACCCACTATGAAACCGCTAAAATTTGTGCTGAAAATCTTCCTGTTTACTTAAACTGCTGCCTAATTCGGTCAAGACTCTAACAAACTGATGAGAAAAGGTTTGAGATCTGGGGCCTCCAATCGACTATCTAATACACTGGGCCTGTTGAAAGGGAG
This sequence comes from Macrobrachium nipponense, assembly GCF_015104395.2. NCBI lineage: Eukaryota > Metazoa > Arthropoda > Malacostraca > Decapoda > Palaemonidae > Macrobrachium > Macrobrachium nipponense. The sequence goes on along the minus strand of NC_061088.1, from coordinate 35,787,579 downwards.
AAATAGCCTGGTTAACGATAGTCAAATATATGGAGACTCAAACGTGATTAAGAATGGTGAGACGTGATTTGGGAAAACTTCTAATTCCTGAGTCCTGACCGCAGAACACAATTGCTTTTGGTTATTTGATTTTCACTTTGCCGTGAGTGCGCACGTACTTCTAACAGCTCAAGATGCAAGATGAACTGTAGAATAACGGCCCTGGAAGTGGAAAAGGTAATAATGAAGAGAATAGCTGCCGAAAGCAGGGTACACCATATGCAAAATATTGGTCTAGGATCTACTAGAAATCTCTACATGGATAAGAGGAAATTGTTCATAATTTTTTAAAAGTTGCCTCGGATATTAGATACTGATGCCGGTGAAACTATGTATTACTGAAATTACTAATCTAAAAGGGAAAATCTTTAGTATTTAAGCAATGGAATAGTCTAGCGCTTAATTTAAAAAAAAAAAAAATTGCTCCATTATCATGAAAGCACCCGTAGGTAACTAGCGCCGCCACTGACTAATCTGCACCTCACGTGGTGCACTGTAGACCTGACTAAAGGTGGTTAGCAGTATATCTTCGGCCTATAGCTACACATACGTTTTAAAAGCCTTTACACCCCCGTTCTGCTTACTCTATATAGTCAAACAACGCCAGCTCCATTTTCTGCTGTCATGAGCAATGAATGGTCGAAAATGCGCCATCTCTCGGCGTTGCAGCCGAATATTTATCAATCGAATCGCGAAAGGAAACGCAGGGGACATCCTTTTTATAAAATGGAAAAAACAATTGCACAGCAAAAATCTCAAAACCCATGGAGCTAAGGGGTGAGCACTGGTTATCCTGAAATTATGAGCTTTACACTTTGAGCTTCATTTTAGCATTACATGGAGTAAAAGAAAAATACCAATTAATAAAGAGAGTGCCCGCTTGGTTTTGAACTAACAACCTCATTCCAAGACCTGAAACAAATTGTATGAAAGTAAAATTAGTTGTTGCAAAAGCCATAGAACTGGCACGTCGGAGATAGAAAAATTATAAAAATACCGCGAACAATAACTGACAGATGAAAAAGACCAATTACATAAAAAAAAGAAAGGCCATTCAAAATGAGTGCGTATGATTCAATTGAAGAACAAATTGAACAAACTTGGGAATTTTGCATTTTTCTCCTGGTGGAGGTAGTTGGTATAGTCAAATGCCGTTTGAAATAGCAAAAAAAAGTAACTCCAGGATATTGTGAGGGTTAAACTATTTTTAATATATATTACGCCATTCATTAAACCATAAAAGATTTTTATTTCATTTATTGGTCACATCTAATTTTATTAATCATTTTTTTCACATAAGTCATTAAATTATTTACTATAATTCAATTTATTTAACCTTCATTACGGCGCTGAATGGCCATCTTGACCCCAGTGCCTAGGCTTTAGCCCTAAATATCATACATCCACCCAGATGCTGTGATGTGAATCCACTAAGTAATTTCTTTATTCTACAACTGTGTCTGACATGTAACCATCATCGTTCCTACTATATATGAAAGCCTAGCGGGATAGCTTTTAGATTAATTGATAGACAAAGAGAATTGAAGGGTTCTAGCAATGGAATTAATGCTAACCTGAATGTTTTTGTCTTTTAAAAGACTACTTAATCCAATAAAAAAAATAATAAATCACAAGAAGTTTTACATAATATAAATTACGTCAAACTGGAGTTAGACTACCCATATTGTGAGGGTATGACAAAGTGGCAGGTAGAAACAGCACTAACTTTATTACTGTAGCTGACCTTATGTCAGCACGGGCTCTTGCTCATAGAGCAGCCCGTAGGTAACTTTATTACAGGTAAACACCGGATACGGATATGTAGAAGCCGACCGACACTGACACAAAAATAATTCGATCTGACCTGGATCTGTTTCTTGACAGACCTATTTATAGGAAAATATCATTTGCCACATATGGTTAACATATAAGAATATGTCGGGGGCAAGGCCGAGAAGTGATTAATACAATGATGTGAGGTACAAAGCGGACAGGAAAAATATGTACATAAAATTTAGGAAAAGGCGTTGTCCTTACAATATTCTTAAGAATGCCAAGCTTGGACCAGTAAACGGCGTGAAGTCTATTGATGGCGGCCTGAAGCAAAAGGTTTTAATGAAGTACTTTTCACCCAGAGAGAAAGTTTATAATCTAGAGAGAGAGAGAGAGAGATTCGTTTCATCTAACAAGCGTAAGTCCCGACTTCGACATTGGTTTGAGAAAACGACCCAGTTCAGTTTCATGAAAACCCGTTGTGCCTCTGCTGACCTAGACAGGGAATGAAGCACTTGATTGTTGGTCGACTGCAACGGGCTTCATCCATGGGGAGAAGGGCATCGGGCTACGGACTTCATTCCCAAAAAGACTTTCTGAGAATCCGTGATTATACATACGAAGGGCCTCCAGAAAGTATAATGAAGCTGTCGTAGTTTAATTTTACAGTGAACCAGGATAATGTTTATTCTAGGTGATCAAACAAGTTTTTTTTTGTTTGGACCTATATTTGTTAGAGATTTTTTGACCGTGTGTAAGCACGGACTCTTGTTTCGATTTCTTGCAGTGTGTTTTGGACTTGCACATAAAATTATTCTTTCGGTGTCTATATCAAGCGTTGGACCGTTGATCATTCACAAATTTCTGTCCGTGTACAATGAATGATCATAACGTATCGTTAGATTCAGCCAGCCTTCTGCTGGCACGGGCTCTTGCTTCACAGCAGCCCGTAACTGTAAATTTAACACCTGTATATGTGAAAAAAAACAAACAAAAAAAACATTCGGCTCTTATTAACCACTGGGCCGGAAATGAAAAAGCATTAGTGGGAGACAGTGTTATAATAGTAAGTCATAAGACCCTTAATCTCTTCTACGTTTTTTTTTCTTTTTTTAACGTTGCGTCCGGTGTATCACCGTTTAATGATTTTTAAAAATTTTATTTATTTATTACGTAAGGTACCACAGAAGTCAAGAGATGCGAACAAATGAATAAATTAATGCATATATAATCCAGAGCAGTTATGACCTAGCGGAAAAACAATTTTGATTAATTAAATGATAATTATAACCGAAAAGCAAAAGGGTCCTGCTCAATGGACCGAGTGATGGCTGACCAGAGGGTCTTCAAAGATAGCCAGTATTTGGAAAATGAAAGATTCTCTATGAGTTTTCATCGCAATGTCCTAGGTTGTTGCATATGGATATGATCGCACATTGAATAATAATCTGTAGATGAGAAAATGAAAATGATCTGTAATGTAAAGAACGAGTTATAACTGTAGCATTAGCGGAATCGCACACAAAATATGCAATCAGTTAATCTTATATGGCTCTTGTTCAAGTCTTGCTACCGAAGCTTTACTTAATCATTCAATAGATGGCGCGTCGATCGAGGTAACCATCATCCTTGCTACTGAGCTGAAAACGAGCTTTAAAATCCTTGCCTTTGTACTTCTTTGCGTTTCCAAGTTGGCTTTTGAGTGGTGAAGGCCATGGCTGACATTCGACTGCGAAATAGGAATTCATGCAAGCGGAAAGTTCATATCGAGTATCTAAGAAGTCTTGCACTTGTGTGTTAATGTTTCATAATCGTATGTGGTAGTCATCTTGAACGGCTGTTTTTCGTAATAATGGCAGGTATGTCTGATCTTCTCTTCCTTTTTGATAATTATTTGTATTGTCACTTTGTAGGTGGTTACTAAAGTTATTTGTCGAATTGTCGTTTATAGGTAATTACTCGCAGTTGTTTGGTCTGTGATAAGTTGACTAGTTTTCTATTAGTATTGTGGCTGTAATATATTAATCTAAATATTAACGCGCTTTAAGTAGGCCTACTTTCAAACTTATTTAATAAGGTAATATTCAAAGCGCCTACTCCAGATGGTGATATCCCAATATAGTTTTAAACCACTTTTTTCAAGTTGTGTTTAAAAACCATTAAACCTAGGATTACAATTATCTGGTTGTCACTTACGACTATTAACGTGACTTGCTAAATTTTCGTTAACTCTAGGATTACTTATACCTGTGGTAGGTGTTGTCGACTACTTATAGCAAATGTGATTGCTGAAGACTTTTGTCTTCATCATGGGGTTAATTTTAACCTACAGTGGTTCTGTTCATTTTTAATATGGTTGCTCAGTGCAAGCTTTGTGGTTGTTACTCTTTAACGTGGTTTGTGTTTGGACTCTGTGGTTGCCTTTTGGATCTAAATGAATGTTGCGTGGAGACAATGTGTTTATTTATTTCTTTATAATAAATCTTAAATCTTGTTGTTTATTGGTGGTTTAGTGTATAACTTCTGTTGGTTTACTAAAGATTCAACTTTAAATTACTTACTGGCGACTAGATTTTACTAGAAGTGTAATTGTCAGGGTGTTGTGATCTAGGGTTTTGTGATCTTGTTATTTTAATTTTTTTTAAATTATCTGAAGTTAAATGGTTAAGTATGGTTCAGTATCAGTGTTATAGGAGCTTATATCAAATTGACGATCGGAAGGGTAGGGTCCAGTATTAGTGTTATAAGGGTTATGTTTAATTTACCTTTATTTTCCGTGAATTTTAAAAATACCCAATGTGTTTGAGGTTACTTTAGAATGCCTAGTATTGGACTTTGTTTAAGTGATGGTGCATAGTGTAGTTACGTGATGATTTGTTTAGGGAACGTTTGTATTTTAATTTTTTGTAAAGCGGAAAATATTTATAAATATACTAAATATATTAACTTTAGTTAACACCTGAAGAGGTAATTCCCCAAGTATGATTGGACTTACTATGAAAAGACTGGTCATCACTGGCTATATGTTGGTTAGCTTAAATTATTAACTTAATAGTAGAACTACTTAACCGGATTTTTATTACAAAACTCACTATTCGCTGTAATACTGAAGTTCTTTTAAACTTAAGTATCTTAATCTTAAGATAACTGCTGCACTACTAAGCTTTTGTGCTTACTAAGTTAATTTCGTAACTGATGCGTGCTAAATAAAATCTTAGGATTTTAATACTCTTCTGCAGTATCCTGTGTAAGTGGATTTTGGTGCGTTAGGGTTTTTTAAAGCAGCAAACTGTTTAATCTGTAAAAGCTCTTTAATTAAGCTGTGGATTAAGAGCACTTCTGCTTTTGATAAATTTTAAATTTCTTTAACCAAATGTTATATTATTAATTTTACACTAAGTAATCAATGATCGGAAAGTTAGTCTAAATATCATTTAGTAAATTTTTTCAAGTATGGCAGATTTCATCTCTACATTAAGTTGACAATGGAATCTTCAAGGGTTATGTTAACATAGTGACTAGTCTGGCTAAGTTTTTATTTGATATTGTTTGACTTGCTCCGGATTGTGAGGTAAAGCTATTGATTGAGAAACTACGTAAGACCACTTTTGCCCTTAATTTTTGTGGTAAGAGTTTGATTATATGGGTTTAGTTGGAAATTAACTAATGGGTTAAGATTATAAAGTACTTAAACCTTTTACAGATTCTTTCACCAGGCTGTATGAGAGGGTTCTAAACTTAGTTACAAGACTGTTTTTGCTTAAAGCTGTCAAACTAAATATTAGGGGGGGAGAATATAATGGTGGAGAACTTAGAATTATTCCCAACACGGAGGCTCTCATGTTTAGAAGGCTTGATGGTGGTATTTATAACTGTCCTAGGAGAGTTTTTAAATTTGATAAATTTAGAACCTCGCCCATCAGAACTAAACTATTTACTGCAGATGGGTGATTTTCTAAATTTATTAAATATGTTCATGGCAAGTTAACTTTTTTAGTATTTTTCAGCCATAACTTTGACTACTAGCTTCACAGAAAGTAAAACTAATGATCGCAAATAAGTTGTTCATGTAAGGTAGCTTTGGTAGAATTTCTTTAAACCTATTAGTTGGGAGGTTAAAAGATATAACATTGGTGTTAGTGACTTTAGTAAGTTTAAGGTTAAGTCACCTGGGTGTGCATGAAGCCCAAAAGTAATCACTCATTACATGAGTATATTAAAAATTCAAAACTGTTTCTTTTACTATGGGTGAGAATAGATTGGGCAGACATGTGTTAAGGTAATTCTCCTTTGCTGTTGAATGGGTGGTTTCAGAGGAAACTTAAAAGGTTAAGATTATATAAAGGTTAGCTTTTAAGTAGTTGATAAATAATAAGAAATAATAAAATACTTAATAGTAAAGGCTTTTAGTTAAAGGTTGTCTGCCACACTCTGTTAAGTATTACTTTAGTTTGAAAGTTTAAGGAATGAAGAATATCCAGAATTTAGAAAACAAAATATTCACATTGATATGATGTTACTATGGAAGTCTGGTTGTTGCTAAGGTCTAGAGATATGTTTACTTTATTCGTAAATGTAGAGCAGATTTCGAATTGGTTGTTACTAAGGTTTAGTGTTTACTAAATATATTTGCTTTATTCATAAATGTAGAGCAGATTTTGAATAGTAGCAAAGACACTAGTATTTTTGATGGCTAGTTTGGTGATTCGACTAAATGTGCCTATACTGTAGACTGAATTTTCTAACTTAATGCAGAGTCTTGGGGGAAGGGAATTTGTGTTCGCCTAATTTTTGTTAACTAATGGCTAGAACTGGCAGGAATACTATATAGCTGACAGTTTTATGTAATTTAATCTGAAATATGCCATTACTTCTCAAGGGTACTTCAAACCTAAATATATAATTCAGTTCTCTATGGTACTATGAAAAATTCAGTTTGGGAAAGTTCTTTTAAGTGTATTTTTTAATAGTAGTACTTTGACCGTAGGGGGTTGTGCAGTCTGTGCTCCTCGTATAGTGCAATGTAGGCATTACTTTGCAGCTGCTAAAACTTAATCAATTTTACTGTACCTCCGTTCATACTAATCAATCTTGCTGTCCATAATCTTCTAACATAATTGATTCAGTGCAATTGCGGAGTTTTAAATCTTGTTACTCAAAACTTTTTATTAAATTTTAGTTTCTGCGCTGATTGGCCTAATTTACCCCAGTACTTGGCATTATGCCTAACATCCATAAATAAATCTTTAATTTTAGTAAGGTTTTGCTAAGTTTTGAGCGTGACTTCTTATAAAGGTAGACTACTTGGTTAGATGGGTAGGTAGGTTTAGATTCAAATTACCGTCTAATAACTTTTGCAAGGTATTTAAGTAATACACTATGACCCCCGGTTGGTGCTGTTAATGTACCTCACGTGGTGCACTGTAGGTATTGCTTAACTTCGGCCGCTAGCCGGATCTCCTTTTTAGTTTTTTTTTATTTATTTTATTTTTGTGTGGCTCCATTCATATTTACTTGCTCCCATTAGTTCCCCCCTCTGACGATAAATTTTAAAGTGAAACTATGGGTTTCCTAATGTTACTTTAAAATCTGTTGAGGTCCATCTGTGCTTAACCTTTGCTTAAATCTCTAATATAGATTAATAGGCACTTATGGTAGTTTTAAGAATTATAACATTGCCTACTATTCTACAGGTTACGTCCCATAAACTATGGACAGCCAGCATATGCGCCTACTGGCTACGTACCTCAACCTCAGATGGTAAGTATTATTCAAATATCTATTTTTAAACTGTTTGACAAATATTGTTGAACATAAGTACGTTCTGTGGGGCTCCCGTGAAAACTCTACCACCACTACCAAGATTAAAAGTTTTTTCAGTTTTCACTAATAGTATAGCACATCTTGTAAAGATTAGTCCAGACCTTGAGAAATGCAAATATTAACTTCTCTACTATGAAGCAATGCTGACAATCTAGTCTCTTGAAATCGGCCTATTGAACAACCTTGGCGCAGTAATTGCAAAGTTTCTAATACCAGTGGGCAAATTTAATCTCTTCCTCCTGTCTTTGAACATCAGTGTTAAACTGAAGCACCTTGAAAATCGCGCAATCTGTTTTACATGTAGACTTTTCATACTGCATTTAAATACTTTACTTTATCCTAGCCATCAATGGGCAGCTTGTCTTCATTGACAAATGATAAACTGCTTTTCATACTGCACTGCTTTAAATCATTAATTTATCCTAGTTTCAACGGGCACCCAGTCTTTCATTAGCAGCCAATGATACTGTTAAAAATCCTCTTTACTGAAATCAACATTGTAATCGGACATGCAAGTGAAGTATCTAGGTTCCTATTTGAACCTAGTACTTAAATCAGGCGGGAGATATTTTGTACATTGTGCTTTAAGACCGCTGGAAATTAACTTAAGGGTTCTAAATGAGTTAAGTAAATATAATGTAAGCACTTGCTTCTAAATACAAAGCGCACTATTTTAACTTAGTAAGGGCCGCCGGAGATGGTGGTATCCCTGCTGAGGGATGTACGTAAAACCAAATTAACCAAAGTATAGTTGCAGTTTTGTCGCTTTGTAATAAAGCCACATTATTTATTAGTAGACCAAAGTTCTGAATTTTCTCAATTTGTAAAACTTTAATATTTTCCTTAAGTGGTAGTATCATGCAGTCTTACTGTTAACTTTCTCATTGATTCAGGATTCCTGGATCTCTAAGCTAAAGTTGTTTAACCAGTGAAGTTTGAAACAGGGTATTACATAGGATTCTCAGACTTTTTACCCACAGCCAGTCTCTTATCCTCGTTAGACTTAACTTTTTTCCATCCATTACTTTCATTCTGAGCATTCAGAGCAGCATTCAGTTTTGACTATTCATTCCAGGTGGCAGCTCAGCCTGTAGTATCTCAGCCTTTTGTTCAACCAGCTATGGCCACAGCCCCTGTAATGGCTGCTCCAGTTGCACAGCCTGTAGTTGCCCAACCTATGGTTCAGCCAGTTGTTCAATCCCTTCCAGTTGCTCAGCCAGCTGTTTCGATGGTATCTGTATCTCCAATGGCGGCCGTTGCTCCTACGGTTAGTACTGAAGTCATTAAAGATCATACTGATTTTCTGTACATAATAAACATATGAAGCTCTTGGAGGATATTTGCCAGTATTTCTAAAACCCTGGATTTATAAAGAACCCTGGATTTATAAATATTAATTCTGTATAGTACCAGCACTTTGCGTAAGGTCTTTATTCTGTTGATCCGTGAATGTCTGGTACCTACTAATTGAGGTATATTTTCAGATTATCTACGCGAGAAGAAATCCTTTCCGACGAGGATATTATTGAGGTTCCGATTAAGTTTCCTGACAAACTGATTTTTAACTTGCTGTCCTGGTATGGATAATGGAGCCAGTGTTTTAAGTAATTTTTAGCAACTAAATTAAAATTTGACTACAGTTATCTTTAATTTTCCTATTTAATGTAAAGCTTTCCTTTGGTTCTGTAATTTGGAAAGTATTCACTAAAATTCCTAAATCTAATTGTCCTGAGGTTAGGTGTAGTTGGAGGGTGCAGAATTTGTCACTTGAAACTACCTAAAGTGTTACTTTTATTTTAATTATAAAGATTCGCAAGATCTACTTTGATATACAATCCAATGACCAACAAAGTTCCTTGTTGATCCCCTGGCAGCTTTAAAGTTTCTTCCAATAGCGTTCGTAATGTTTTCTGGTGAAAGTCGTATAAGGCTGGTGAATGCAGTGATGACTTTATTTTCTTCTCTTAAAAACACTCAGGCCTGAATATTTGAAGCAGATTTATCTACTGTATATTTTGATTAGGAAGGAGTAAGAAACTCATATTTTCACTGCTTGAACATCAGACTAGTTATTTCCAAGCCTGATCTAACCTTATTGATATACTGTGTCCCCCTACACACAAGGGGCATGGAGGCTTTGTGGAGTTTTCCCTTGGGAACCTGTTGCACCCCGCTTCGTGTTAATCTTAATGTGCTTCGGATAACTATCTTTAATTTGGAGGACATTTATTAGTTACGCCTGTTAAATTTAAACTAACATTTTTATTGTATAATTCGCTAGTTATAAATTACTTTAAGGTTGTCTAAAAAACTAACTGGGGCATATATATTAAGGTAGTTTATATCTGTATGGTCAATGAACTTTGTAATTACAGAAAAGTTAACTGCAGGTAGCCGGGGGTTGTTGGGTAGCTCATGTTTTTAGCACCTTGTTCCAGGATAAAGGGCATTAGGGATAGGTTAGTAGATTGCAGTTACTACTAGTCTGATGGACTTTTCTAGCGCACTTTTTGAGTTTGATGGTACCATGGCTGACTTTAATGGCATTTGCTTGGTGACAAAGGAATTTTTTGCCTACCCTATTCAACAAAGCCTACTGGAGGAATTACTTTGCTTGGAAGTTTGTTGCATTTATCAACGGTTTTGTTAATATAATTAGATGCTGTGCGGCAGGAAGACTATTCTTTTTCCAATGTCCACCCGCCTGTGGTGTTTGTGTATGGTAACACTGCATCCCGGGCTTTAGATTATTACATTTGGTTTACATTAGACCAAAACTATCCTATTACGAATATTAAGGGTATAATTCGCGTACAGTAAAATAACACATTTCAGTTGCAAACTTACACCTAGATATAATTTTATTTGCCTTAAACATAGCTTAACTATCTACATTAAACATAAACAAAGCTTAACCATCTAAAGCTGTGTCACTGTACGCAAACACCACAGGCCGGTGGACAGATGGAAAAAAAGTATGGTGCATATCTGACCTTAACAGGCCTATCTTTATATTTATATTTACCTCTGTAGTTTTAATGTATAAAACGATTAAATCTACCTTAAAACTGATGTTTGTAATACAGTACTTATACTCTCGACTAAAGTTGCCATAGCATATTTTAAGTACTTTGAATATGGGTGGAAATTTTAAATACTTTTTATTGCTTTGACATAACGAATCTTTGCTTTCACTTATTGGATCTTGAAAACTTGGCTACCTGGATTTTCACTGCTAGGGCAGTTAACTACTTTAAATTTGAGATTAAATTTACTACTATTTGGTATAGTTCAAAGAATGGTCTTGCATTAAATGCTAAGTTTCCTTGGCGTAGATTCATAAATTAACTTGCCGAGAACTGTAGTTGACAACCTTTAGTCATGGACATTGTATACTTTTTATAATTTTTTCTAATATACCAAAGGAAAATTGGTAACTTTTAGTGCAAATTTGTTAATGTTAGGTTATGCCAATGAACCACAACATTGTCTACTTCATTATTATTATTACCAGAATTGTTTGCCTTAATGTTTCGGCAAAGTCCGTACACTGGTGATGGGTATGCTACTGGTAATTTATTTTATTTAATTTTTTCTTAGGCATTTGCTGGTTGTGGTTGCCTTTTGAAATTTTCCTGTCGCTTAATGCTTTGGTGATTGTACATTACATTTTTGATAGCTTGCTGCCATCAGTATAATTATCCATTTTATTGCACTTATAAGATTCAATTAGCCTGATGTATCGGTATGGCCCGATTATTGGTTTGATATTTAACAAGTTTAGCAATTGCCACATGGCTGATATGATGAGGTTGCCAGTGTTTAGTAGTGACAAGAGTCCTTTTAAGCTGAGTATTTAAAGCTGTCATACCAGTAGATGCGAGAAGTTTACTTAGATTATAATGTAGTCATTGGAGTGACTCAAAGTTGGCGTCAGATGAAATCTCGAGCGTGGAATTAATAGTTATGAAAGGCATTAGGTGACTAGATTTCTTCTGAATCTGGTACGTAATTTAATTCTTAGAATACGGTAACGGTTGGTATGTTTGACCGGGTTACTGAACATGTGATAATAGCATTAATGATGCTTATGCATAACGCATAATCCTATTTGACTTTTAAATAATTAGGATTCTTTATTAATCAGTCAGGTTTGTGTGGGACAGTAGTAGAAGAAAAGATTGGTTGACCAATGGCTGACGCAGTATTGCTGTAGTTAAAATTAAACCGAATCTCAAAGCTACAGTATATTCCAGGGTAAGTTATTCTATTCTTATTGTCAATAAGAGATTAGTTTATTCTGAAGAGTTATGGGCAAAAATTCGAACTACAAAACTAAACTAACGGACGGGGTTGCTATGGATATGCTTTAGTGTGTCTAGTACATGTATGCGAAGTGTTCCCGGTGTTAACTCAAATATGAAAGTTGCCATTCCTTTGTGGTTGTTGTACCGTATTACGGTAGTTGTATAGTTAAATTGCTTTAGTACTTCTACAAAGTTTGCCAGATTTTGAAGCGGTTGTAGATATACAGCAACCAATTTGGGTCATGAAGCAATAATGGAAACTTTGGATGTGTTAGCAGGGAGGCTTGATCGGTGGTTAACCATATTAAGAGGATAAAATAAATTTGATTATTTTCATAATTCCACGAGCAATCTTTGCCTTCCCATCATGTTATATTTAAAAACATGGCATACTTCAATAGACCATTATTATTGGTCAGCAATTAGGTTTTAAGTTTGCGTTAGTCTACAAATTAAAGCATTTCATGTTTTGTTTGCTGAGTTTTGCTGCTGTTGTTCTTTTGAAGGAGGAGCCAGTGTCCTGTGACTCCTAGCTTGTTTTTCCAAACTGCCTTGGATCTTTCAATTTTTCTTAAAATGGGGAAAGTGTTATAGCATATAACTGCTTGCTTTCTAGTGACAATGTGTCAAGCTGTTTTTCACTCGCCCTGGGAGTAAGCCTTTTAAGTTTTTCATTTTCTTGCTGGGGAGATAGGAAACTTCTATAGAGCAGCAGAGCAGCGCTGAATAATCCTTTGGATTACAGTGCTTTGCTTAAATTCTAGATTCCATTTTTCTCTATTTTATGGAAGAATATAAAGAGGTCTGTAAGTTGGTCGTAGAGCTCGAGACCTTAATTTCCGGATACATATATTGGAAAATGTAAAGAGATGTGAATGTTAAAGGTACAGAATAGTTTTCTAATAAAATATAACCAATTTTATTGTAGTTGGTGAGACCATGATCCATTTGACAGTGATCTTGGCAAGTTTAAATTTACGTTCAGTTAAAAATATTTACAATGCATGATGGGATGATCTTTCATGCGTCCCAAGTAAGCTGGAGGTCGGATCATGCCTTGTTACTACTTTTCTGAATAACTTTTTCTAACCCATGATATTTAAAAACTCACCGTTGCTCAGTTTTGAAAGGAATTTTAAAAGGGAAAAGTTAGCAATATCAAGGTAACTCCAAATCTTGGTGGACAAGCATTGACAATTTTAATTAATCGGATCCTTGTCAAGTTCCATGCAGAATATTTTGGCTGATCTTCCAGCAGTGCTGAGGCACCTGTGGGTTTATGGTTACTCTGTACCAATGCCTTTAGGGTACATTTCATTCTTTTGAGAGAGTGCTATACAAGATTGGTGGGAATTTTGAGACAATTTGATAATTGATAGAATCATTTTTTAAGGCCTTCTATATAATGTTCAATGATAGTTTGTAATGGTGGATGCCAGAGTAACTTTTCATGCTTGAAAAAATATGGATTGGGAGCTTTAAACCTCCAAAGCTGTATGTTAGATTCCAGTTTGGTTTTAGTTCAATTCTAGATGCCGCGTTAGTGACCTTACTTAACACGTAATTTTCATGTTTTTAAAAGGGTTATATGAACCATTGTTAGATTACTCTTGGGATATTAGAGTTAGTTATTTAAAGTGTCCGTGATTAAAAAAAAAAAAAAAAAAAGAAACTATGCCATGTAAAGATCCCTCAAAGCTCATAATCCGTTCTCTGTAAGCAGGAAATATATAAAAACTAGACCTGATGCATCTTTAAATAATTTGGTATGAATTTGCAGTCACTCCAACAAAGTAATCAAACCTGCATCTTAAGGGTATTTGGCACAAAGGTGGTTTGCTAATTGACGCTTGGTAAGAAGGTAGTTAAAGTAGCAAACTCTTCCACAACACTCCCCACTCTCCCCCCCCCCCACCCCCCCCCCCCTCACACCACCATCAGAAGAAATGCAGTAGTTCTTGCAAGTGGGTTGGAGCACATTCCTAGTTGCTTTTGGGCAAGTTGAACAGAAACCACCCTAATATGCATATCGGTGGGTGGATTGTGCTGCTGGCATTGCTAGCATTCCATGAAAGGTTGAGAGATTGTTCAGGGTACTGGCTTAAATTAATAAGCAGAAGGATGGTTTTTTGTTTCTTGGCAAATTGGTGTAATCCTTTGAACTGTTTGGTACCTCCTAAATGGGAGAAATTGTGGTGGCTGAGCTCTGTCTCAAGGAGAAAGATGTTGATAGATTATTCCCTACATCCTCATCCTCATGTAGTGGGTAGTCTCGTTGAACTTTGGGGAGCACCAATGAATTGACTAGTTTTGGACCCCAGGATAGTGTTAGATGCTGCTGCATATCAACATATCTGAGATCATCTCAACATCTACAGCTTTCTACCATTTATCCTGATCTGCAAAGGGATCAACAGGGATTTGATTTTTCTAGGACTTTGGAAGACCTTGTCCGTTTTTGTTTCCAGGCAGATCTGCTGGCTCTTCAGGTCAACGCTCGGATAACTCCCTGGCCCAGTTTTTAGGGATGGAGACTGTCAATTATATCCTATGGCCCTGTCTACACTAGTGGGCACTGCCCAGGGCAAACGCTGTTCCATAACCCATTCCACTATACAGTACTGACCGACCGAGTGTGGAGATTGTCTGGAAACACTGCTTCAGAAATGAGAAAATATAAATGCTTGAAGTGTGGACACGCCATAAGCCCCTTCCACACGAGGGGGAAAGACACGACGAGCACTTGGATTTGCCAGTAATTCGTTCTTTTAAGTGTTATCAGATCAAACCATCCAAGTCGGGCAGCAGGCGCAGGCAAATTGGACTGCACTTGTGATTGCCATCCATCCACAAAATTAGTGTCTGCCAACTGTGCATTTGTTTCTGCTGTGGTAAGGGCTTTAGGAAAGGAGGGAGGGTCTACCCGGCCATAACACGTTGAAAGCACCGCTTATCGTCCGAACAACAGTTTAACTGGAATATGCCATTTCTGGAGACTGTTTTACAAATACAACTAGCTCAATTCCTTTTTAAAGGTAGTGTGATCCACGCCGCAAAGGTGGATACACAGTTAAAACAAGAAAAAAAATCGCCATTGAGCTTGTACTAAACAGCCGTAATGGTGGATACAAGGATTACCAGGTTAAAACCCTTCGAGGTCACTATCTAGGAAAGTGGAGGTCACTATCTAGGAAAGATTAGTATTTTTTTTTTTTAAACTATAATTCTGTAAAACACTTTACCTGACTTTGAGGAGTAGTCGCAAACAAACGTTAATACAGAGAATACAACACACAATTACAGTTAAAAGGAGCTTTGTAGTTAAAATTGTTCATACAACTATTTTCTCTAACAATCAAGGTTACAAAAGGCATGAAATACATAACTAGTTCACACACTTTTCAAGAAGGATGAAACTCGCACATAAACTAAGTCATCCCCTCACTGGGTGACTATCTGATTACCATGCAAAGCTAGATGGAATTTATATTGGACATAATCTGCCTGCCGATGGAAAGAACAGGTGTCAGCACTCAGGCCAGAGATGTCACATCATGCCCCTGAAGTACCTTAAGGCCTGTCCACACGATCGGATCTGATCGGCGTACTTCCCCTCTTAACTGGCACACTTGATGGGCAAACAGTCAACTTGCCCGATGGGTCTTGTAGCAAAATCACCATGGTGGTGCCCGATGGCTTGAACTTCGACTCTGGCAGACGTACGTTAACCATATACATTTCTTTTACTGAGCCATTCATTGCACCATATTCTCTTCTTTTTCATCACACATAAAGCAATTTTCATGCTACACTATCTTCTTTGCGGTAGGCACCATGTTTATCGTACCGCACTGAACACACCACTGGCATCGACGGGTACGCCCACTTCTCCATCGCCTCACCCGTGTGGACAACATTCACGGGTAAGCTCGCCAGAATTTGCCCGTCAACCCCGGAGCACGCCGATCAGGCCCGCTCGTGTGGACAGGCCTGTATACCTCTTGCCAGACGAAAGTGTTTAATTTTTTAGTTTATTGCAGGGATAGAACAGAGCAGCTCTCAAAATCTCCAGTCAACAATTTGGGAACAAATGACAGTGAACCAGCTCTCCCCTCTAAACACCAGATTTTGGTACACGAGACCATGCAGTTTACCTGGCTTCCCATTAACTGGTCCCTACTAACTGATAATTTAACTGGATTTGATTAATGGGTTTAGCCATCGTGCCAAGCACTGGGGCAACTAAGGCCATTCAGCACTGAAATATAAATTGACAGTGAAAAGGTCTGAAAGGTGTACTGGAGGAAAGCCTTGCTGCTGTTAGGGAAGAGTGGAAAGTAAGATGGAAGAAAGATATGAAAGAGATACAGTAAAAGGAAAAAGTAGATGCAGGTGGGGACAGAAGGGACATTGGAAAGAACCTTAAGTAATACCTACATTGCACCACATGAGGGGCACTGACGGCACTAACCCCCAACGGGGACAATTCACTGGGAACTAATACAGCTACAACTCGTATCGTCCAAAAGGCAGTCTTCTTGACCGCTCTGGCATCAGCAACTCTGAATAGCTAACAAGGCTTTCTTAGAAGGGACAAAGTTTCATCACTTACACCTAGCTGTCATTTACTTTCGTCTTCTGGCCTACCATTCCTGGCCGTAAATGAGGCCCTTTTGAAAATAAAATTTTGTCTGATAAAGTAACTGTATTTCAGATAAGACTCAAGATTTACCTAGATATCACGGCAAACATCTCGGATAGCCCTCTTCTTCCTGTACCATAGCACAAACAAACCTGTCGCTCTACAAGGGCTCAGAATGAATTTAGTGTCCTTCAGGAAAAAGGCAGACCGTGCACTTAGTAATTGGCTTGCTTTTGTCTGTCTGTGTGTCTCTGCCACATGTCCGTCCTTTTGTAAGGTTAATGTATTTTAGAAATAACTTTAGTACCATTCAAGATAGATATTAATAATCGCAAAATTCATAAGGTTATGAAATTCCAGTAAAGAGGTTATTTATAATGAGCATGAACAATACTCTAACGATGAAGCTTATATGCTGGAAGGTTGAGGACAAATATTAAATGAGAAATTACTACTGCTGCTGTCAACATCATATTGCCGGTTATCCTCGGAGTATATACTAAACTAATCATCATTTGTTTGGCATCTGGTGCTAACATTGGGGCTTCATAGTAAGGAAACTTTGAGAGTTCACTATAATTACATAGTTTCTTCAGAATATAATGGCTCAGATCTTGAAAAATTTATGAAATGTGCTGACCCTAAACATTGTTCAAGTACTACTTGTTACTGTTGAGCAAGTTAAATGTATGATGTTTTGGCAACAGTCAATCTCCTCATCTTCGGTGGCAATATCAGTCGCTTGTCCATTTATTTTTTCTTTCTCACAGCTGTTAAAAATTTACTACTAAAATCATCTTTTACTAGTGCATTACAAAGTCTCTTGGTGCCATTTACAGTCTTCACAAATTGATATCTTGAACAGATTACTAAAAATTATGCATTCAACTTACAACCTAGGAGACCTGAAGCAACCTGAATCGTAACGCGATGTTCCTCTCAAAATCAGAAATCAACTTTTCGCTGTCCAAGTTCATATTCGGCTCTACAAAGGCAGTAGTTTTCATTTCACATAACCACATTTTGAAATAAAATTTTGGAAATTACATATGAGCACAGTACAAGGAGTTTCCACATAGAAAAGTCTGTTACATTCTAGATGGTGAAAGAACCCTATTTTAAAGCAAAACTAGGAACAGAGTGAGTGAGAGAGAATTTAGGGTCATGGCCAAATGAGTGTCCCTCATAATAAGAGGGCTGCCTTATGAGCACTAAGTGACTAGTATGGCAGCTGTTCATACTTGAGGTGAAAAATATTTTAGGAAAACGGTTTTGTAATTTTCATTGGTTTAATATTTTTCATTAACTCTTGTTGTTTGGTGTCAAAGTAGACTATAATTATTTAAACAAATCTAAAGATACCATCTTCATAGAACCTATTTATTAAGGTTGCCAGCTGCACATTGTATCAGTTGTCAGCACCTTGTCTTAAAACTAATATTTATTTAGTTACTGTGATGACGACCACTGTCGGAGGTTTTGGTTTTACCATTTGGTTTCATAGCACATTTCCTCAAAGACTGAAATTACTGTTAACAACAATTTCACAGTATAGTTAGTGGGTTTTGCAATGATTGACCTACCATCAAATCTTCAGCTCTACCTAACCTGTAAAAACTTCTCATTTACTCATCAGACGTAGAAAAACCACACAGTATATTACTAAGTGGTCAAATTTGTTGATCTCGATCGTTTATGTCTGTCGTCCCTTATGTGGTTCATCCTTTTAAGTTTCTGTAAATTAACTTTGTAATACGTATTGTACATCTCACCAGTAATACGTATTGTACATCTCACCAGTCAATGTACACTGCTCACGTTCTAATTCACATCATGGCTCTTTGGTTCTCATAATTTCACAGTTCAGTTGAGCATATGACATTACCTCAACCTCACTTTCTGAAGAACTTTATGATTACCGTAATCCTTCTTCTTCTGCGCTGAAATCTGACACATGACACACTCGGACGTGTTTTAAAGCAAGGATACATATATCTCTGACTGAACAGTGTTTAAGCTCTTTAGATTCCCTCCCTCTTGCAAGTGAAATAATTTTCATTAATTCACCATGATTGACCCACTTAGCTGACATAAATCTCTCGAGCAGTTCAGAAGATAGTGTTATTTACTTGGTTTTGTTTGTGACCTTATGGACCACTGGTCAATGAGCATTTTGGATTGTGTATTGTTCTTCGACACTTTGGTTTCAGAAAATGCTGCTAATATCATTCTTTTTCTAAATGATCAATACATTGATGATGTTTTCTGATACTAGGAAACCTGGTCATCTATTTGATAGAGTAACACTAACCTCCTGTTGTGAAATGTTCTTTAGTTCCTGACTATTAACCACATAGAATGGTAATAGTTTATTGCACTGATGTGTGGTATTGTAGTACACCATCTTTGTAGGTACTCCAGCCACCTTTTTTCTTCTCGGGTGGTGATGCCCCAATAAGGTTCTAAAGTTTACAGGTGAATCATACGTATTGCTAGAAGAATGGCAGTCAAATCTCCTTGACTTCTTAATACCCTACAGGTAGTGCAAAACTTATTGGCTTTGATCAGCCTTACCCATGATGAGAAATGGAGGCTAGGCCAAAGAAGTAAAACTAATTTTCAATTTTTTCTTTTTTCTTTGACTTTTGATAATGAAATGGCCACTTGAAAAATAAATGTACTAGCTAACAGTTTCATATCCATTGGTGGGCTACTCTAAACGTGAAATTTGGCTAAAATGTTGAAAGGCATAGGTACTATCTTGGATAGTACCCAAAAGATTCACAGCATACATATATGGGATCACCTGAAGATTAGCGACTCCTTATACCTCTCCTGAAGAAAATCGACCCCAATATTTTCCTCCTGAAGAAAAGCAAAACCCATTTTTTATTTTTTCTCTTTTCTTTTTTTTGACTTTTGATAATTAAATGGCCACTTGAAAAATAAATTTACTAGCTAACAGTTTCTCATCCATTGGAGAGCTTCTCTAAAAATGTGAAATGTGGCTAAAATGTTGAAAGGTATAGGTACCATCTTGGATAGTGCCCAAAAGATTCTTGGCATATATATATGTATATACTGGTGTATAGTGGTTCCTTAAAATTTTCCTGTTATTTTAAGCATCCTGACTCATACAAGGCCATTAACATCAAAGCAAAGAAATATTTTTACCAAGTCCTTGATAACATGATCATACCCAGATTTCAGCACCCCAGCTTCAAGTTCACAAGGAAAAACTTGACGTAGTACCCAATTCAAGGTAATTAAATTTCATTTGAATCTTTCTTTTTCAGTTCCTCGGACTAAGCTCGTCCTTTTAGGAGTCTTTGAACCTGCAAAGGTTTGGATTGAGAACTCTGACAGATTTCCCTTTTTATCTATTTTTTTTCTAGTAATACTAATGAGCATATGGCTGCCATATTCATCACCGACCCTGCATTACTACCATTGCTGCACTTAAAGGGCAGAAAAATACTAGCTTTGTATGCTATTGCATCGGTACTCCTGTATCGTATTATCAGGTCTCCTGTTGAGAAAGTGCATCTGCATTCGGTTAATTTCTGCCTAGCTTGTACACTTATGTGGGCATCAAAGTTTGCCAACTTGGTAGCCCAAGAAGTTTGCTTTTGGTCAATGGATAGGTCAAAAGGTGGTTGTCAGTGTAAATACACACGATACATAGTATGTCGAGTACTCTGAATTTCTGTGCAACAAACAACCTAGTGAGCACTGGTGGTGGTCTTTTCAGTGGAATTTTATGCTGAAGGCCCTGGAGTTTGACTTCTTTACTCACACAAGAATAATCAGCAAGCGCAGTGGTGCTATCAGCTTTGTATAATTAATTAAAGGCAGACTGATGACAGTAGTGGGTGAACTGCCAAAAACTCTACTCACGCTCCCTGAAAGTTCCTGATTACTGCCACTCAACAACCACAACAGCCTTTTTAGAGTCCATCACTAACCCCTCTGAAAGTGCATACCCCAGAAATTTCTTTCATTCCAAAAAGAACACTATTTTCAAGTAGTAATGATTTGGTTTCACTCATTTGAATCACCAGGATTTGAAGGTTAAACTAGGTGTCCCAATCCTAGAATGGAGAGAATGCAGAACTACACTATATTTTTAAACAAATCATCCAATTACGTATTAACTTGAAACGTTGCCATTTGACAGCCTTTGCTTCTAGGTACTGTGTAGCTACCTAGAAAGGACAAGTCACTTGATTTGAATTCTGTGTTAAAGCGCACAATAATTACTTTGTTACATACATAAATATTTTGCAAGGTCACAAGTATTTTGCAAGGTCATCTGATTGGCAAAATGGCTTTCATTAATACTGATACAAACCCACAGGGATCATAAATGCTGTGTTCTCCTGAACACATTGTCAGCTGAAGCAAGACCGCTGAGGGTCTGTAAGAATTTCTTTGTTCTGTGAAGAGGGAAAGTATTGTGCTTAATTTTGTCATAAGCTTGAGAAAGTAATTGCACTTAAGAATGACTCCATTATCCTTCTGGCAGTCGCTATGATGCTGAACGAGACTTATTTACCTTGACGATTCAGTTTGAAGTGTCATTGAGAAATTCTTTGACTTTTCACTTATAGGGGGAACTGTTATGCAAGCTTGTTATCCACTGTTTATATATGATATTGGATCAATGAGTGAGAACCGAAGGGAGGCCCCTCTTCCAAGAAGAAATCCTATTGAAAATTACTTTGGTATTCCAGGGAAAGATCACTTTTCTACCCTTAGTAAGTTGTAGTTGTAATTCATTGTTACTAAGTAAGCAAGCTGCTAAAACTTGGAAGCATTCTTCTACTGGGATCAGGTAACATCTAATCAGAAAACAGCCTGCTACCAGCATTACAGTTTGGGTTTTGTAAAGCCCTTGGCACTTGTAATGCACTCCTGTTCAATATCCATCAACTTGCAATGTACTCTTGAAGACGGTGCAAAGGCTTGCATAGTTGCTTTAGATTTTAGTGCAGCTTTTGACCATGTGAATCGTGAAGCATTTAACTACAAGAATATCTGGAACTGGTGGATCTTTTATTAATATTTTAAATGAATTTTTAATAGGCGGAACCAAAAGGGTCTGTGTTGATGACCAGTAGTTTTTTTTTATAGTAATGACTGGAGAACAAAGTGATTGCATACACCATGATGCTACACTTTTGGCTGTTGTTCCTTTTTAGTGCCTTAGGTCTGTGATTGCAGAATCCTTGAATAGAGATCTTGCACTTATTTAGGAGTGGAGTAGGCTTTGGGGCATGAAACTCAACTGTTATGAATAAGTATAGTTAGTTGATCCTGAATACATTCGCTTTTGCTTCTTGATTTACACACAAAAGGTATGGTTTTAAATGTCAGTGACTTTAGATTTTAGGGGAAACCTTTAACAAGATACTAGTACAGACTTTTAAGTAGCAAATATGCAACATTACTTCCTCTGTTTTTCAAAAAGTTGGAATTCTGTGGAAACTCTTTATGACAGTTTCACAATGAAGCTATTTTATGTTTTTTTCCCTTGTTCTCTGTGTGGTCTTGTGCCGATATTTCGGTATGATTCTGTATCTTTAGGTGAAACTTAGCAGTTGTGATCGGTCATGTCCCTGCTGTGAGAGCAAAGTGACATGTGCTACGAGAATCCATTATCAATAACCCCTTGCAGGTTGCCATACAGGCATAAAACCTACATTAAAGGCGCTGGTGTGACTGGAATGCATTAAATATCCAAGTGCCACGCAGTGTCTTACTAACTGAACACGTTAATTTATCCAACTTGTTCCTACTACTGTAGGTGTCTTGGTGCACAGTCTCAGCATAAAGACTAATCCATTGTTTCTTGGAATTTTCGTGTTACCCAAACTACTCTGTGACACTAGCATGGTAATTATTTTCATCATAAACCTAGATTCCAAGTATTTAATTTCTTAAAATTTAGTATGAAATGTTCTTTTAATGCAGAGTTGTTTCAAATGCAAAACCATTTTTACCATTATTCCAGTTCATAGTCTTCATGTATCCTAGACACTCCATTCTTGCATATAAAATCATCCTGTGTTGGTTGACTGGCACCTCCACACATCAAAGTCTGTGTCATTGGCGTCGGGTGGACAAGTACCTAACTTCTCAAGTGTCTATCTTGCTATTAGCAAGGTAGACCTGGCTGACTTTACCTCTTAGTTTTATTCTCTTCCCACTGTTTCACACTACATTAGTTAATTTCTTTTTTCAGCGTAAATTTATTTTTTTGCTCAAGCTTGGAGGTTTTGTAACTGTTACGGTAACTGAGCTTCATTATTTACAGTCAGTCTTTCGTTTGCAAGCGTGTTTTGCTATCTAGCTCTGCCTTGTTCAACAGAATTCACCTTGTGTCATTTTGTGAGTACAGTATATTTATTTTGCTTGATTTAAACAGTGCCTTGCATAAGGAACTTTCATTTATTGTTGCCCATTGAAAATTAAAAGTTCACTAAAACAAAATAGAGAGCTTGCAAGGCTAACAAGATGATGATCGTTTTCTCTCTTTAAATTGCTTGGGTTGCTCTGTTGCCTGCGTTTGTTTTGGTTATATCACTTTGGCATTGTGGCGGTAAAGCCGAGAAGCAGAGGTTTTCAACCTGGGGATCGTGAGGGGTCACCAGCCTTTTTTCTGGGAGTTGATAGATCGTTCTTGAGCAAGGGTATGTTTTAGCTTTTTTCAACCACTTAACAAAAAAAAAAAAAAAAAAAAAAAAAAAAACCTACTCATCAGTCCAAATGGTCTATGATTTAACATTTAACAGAAATATTTATAATAAATTTTAAGTGCAAGTAGTAGATTTATTACAGTGCAGTGCTATTTTTGTACTAAGACATTACATATAATTAGGGTTACCATAACTCCTTGTTTGGCCGGGACTCGTCTCCGGATTTGAGGCTTTGTCCTAGGCGTCCCGGTCAGTCAGAAAAATGTCCCAGAATGTTCAGGACAAGCAGTCAGTCAGTCAGTCAGTCAGTCAGTCAGTCAGTCACCTTCGCTGTTATTTTGCCTTATGCACATGTTCCAACGTTCAGTGGGAACATGTGCATAAGGCAAAATAACATTGAAAAATCGTGTTTCAGGTAGACTTTGGATCTGTCATACCAAAAAGGCCTACCAGAATTGAAAGTAGACATGAACTGCAAAAAAACAGAGTTTTCAGATGAACTTGTGACCCGTCAGATGACGCAGTCTTACAGATTGGGAAAGATGAATAAATAAAAACGTGTAGATAGGTTTGGGACCCGTCATAGTGAATATAGATTCTTTTTGTATGGTCTTTGGATGATGAAAATATGGTAACCCTACATTATTTAATAAAAAATTTTAAAAGGGTTCATCGGCTACACAGGCAGTCCCCAGTTATTGGCAGACGAGGTTTATGGCAATCCAGTTTTATGGCACTTTCAGGGATTTATGGCCCCATAACAGGCCAAGTTTCAGTTATGGCATGCCGATAGTTATGGTGCCATAATATATCTAACAGAGGTACTATTAACTAAAACTTGGTGCCAAAATTGCCATAAATCACTGAGTTTCGATTACTGGCGGTTTTCATTTATCAGCACCCTGCCGAGAACAGGGACTGAATGTATTAAGTTGTTCATAAGCGGTCATGGTATGAAAAAGGTTGAAAACCACTGCCAAGCACGGGCACTAATGCTGGTGGTATTCAATTGTTAAGGCATTAGAAATTTTGTTTTGCTAGTTTTCTCTCCTTTCACAAAGAATTTCATTATTTTCTATTAGCATCTCCTCTTCCTGTATTAATGAGTTATTGATGCAGTGATCATTACTATCCTAATGTGGAAGTTGTGTATATACAGTATTTGTCAATAGTATTGTGTAAATGCCATCACTATAATTAGTAAACTATCTTCTTTTTCTTTGTACAGTATATGATTTCATGTTGATTGTGTAATCATTGTTTTTTATGTACAGTTTTGATCTCATGCTGATATATTAATTGTGCCTTTAATATTTTGTAGCCTTTTTCACAGGTTTGCTATAGGGCTTTTGTTGTTGTTGCCTTCATAGTCACCAGGCAGTTATAGTTTATGATTTTATTTTGTTTCTTTACCGTTCTTTTAATTTTTCCTTTACAAAAACTCATTCAGGTAAGGTATTAGTCAACTGGATCAATAATGGTTGAATTTTTTTACAATAAGACATCTTTAAAAGAAAAGCCTTTTGCTTGAAAGTTTCCTGGGTGTATTATTTGTTCCTAAGGAGATACAAACCATCACCTTTTACAAAGGAGTATCTTGAGCTTCAGCTGGAATGGTTATTGAACTTGGTAACAAGATTAACTAGTGATTATGGGAGAGTGATTTGGGAAATGCCCCTCAATCTCGTTCTACCACAAAACAACTTTTCTTAAGCCACTGGGAAAAGTGTAGGTCTCACTGGATTTTCCCTCTTCCCCCGTTTGTGCTTTTATTAAATACTTTGGTGAGCATTTGGATTATTATCTTTTTCTTTGTAACGGTTCTGATATAATTTTTCCTTACCGAGTATGAATGAAAAACATGAGCAATTCAATTGTAAGGGGTGTGGGCCTTCTTATGAGAGCTTCATGTCGCCCATGGAGTACGGTTCTTTTGGCAAGGGGAAAGTGTGCACCCATTTCTTACCCGGCAAGCAGTGGGCAAGCTGTCCTTTTTCTTACTTGGAAAAATTTGGTAAGAGGAGGAGAAACGACAAGACATTTGCCAGCCAGTATGGAGGTGAGTGGGAGGTATGACCCTGGTGACTTCACTGAATCCTTTTGTCACCTTCCTCTCTCCCTCCGCAATTCTTATCCTGCTGTCTCTGACGAGTACTTTTCCCTCACAGGGGTTAGTGTTCGAGAGGTGAAGGAATCATGCCGCCTGCTCTCTTGAGAGGACAACTTTGATGTTTAGGTTGATTGCCCGTTTAGTTGGGCTTCACATCCATCCCCTTTTGCTCTCCTTGATTGATTCTAATGTTCTAAGTACTAAGAAGACATCATTTTAGGAGTATGATCTATGCTTATGTCCCTTGTAGTCCATCCTTCACAGCTTTTCTGGACAACCTAGCTGCCTGCTACTGCTGCTGCTACCATGGCTCCTGTGAAAGGGGGGGGGGGGATCCTCTTGTAAAATAGTACCCCCGGTGGCGGTCACCCCCAGTTGCTGTTTTGACATTAGTGTCTCCAGTTCTCAGCAGGACTTCCGTAGGACAGGGGAGAAGCATTCCTGATGCTCTTCCAACTCCTTATTGAGCTTATCTTACTCTTCCTCCTTGACTTCGAAGTCAAAGGCTTCTCGTGAGAAGTCCCGACAGACTTCCTACAGGTACTCGTCCTTCTTAAAGCAGGGGCCCTCGGTCATCTAATGGTGACTGTTTAGCCTTTGGCAGGTATATACAGGTCACTTTACACCAACCCACCTACACAAAAGGACTGCTTCAGACTTAAATGTGTTCCTTCAGGATCACCTGTAGTTGAGTCACCATGTCCCACTTACTGCGTTTATGCGTGGTCTCTGCTGAGTGAGCATTTTTGCTTGTTCCTTCCCTTCTATTTCTAAGGAGGCATGGGGAGGAGCATGTGAAACGCATTTGTTCTGCACATGCTATGTCTTTGGACCATGCACATACAGGTAACAAGGTAGGCTCTTCCCCCATGCATCCCCAGAGGCACACTGGGGGTGAGCGAGCACTATATTCTTGCTCAGTGTGTGTATGGTCTGGAGTATCCTCATACTGAACACACTTACTTTGGTGAAAGTTCTCCTCTAAGATCTTCCTACTCACTCTCATGTGTGTAGTAGATAAGATTCCAAATCTGAAAGTTACTTAGATGGTAACCTTGTCAGGTCTTGTGGTGCCTCTCTTGGGAGAGTTCCCATCGCAAGCCAGGGAGCAGGAAAAGGGGGTCTTCTTTTCTTGCTGGAGAGGTGCTAGCTCATGCCCTTGGGGATCAGACCTCATTGTTCAACTGCTCCATTCTTCCAGAACCCAATCAGGCCAAGCTAGCAGAACTTCTGAGATGATTTTACTTATTTGCGAGCTCAATAATCTCGGAGAGGCTGGGAACAATTCAGTGTTGGGCTGAAAGAGGTTTTGGGACACACTTATCCACCATGTGGTATCTTCCAAACCTGTTTCAGGATGAAGGCACCAGTAGCCAAGGTCATGGGTAAAGCTAAGCCTTCAGTGTAATGGGTTTAGGAAGCCTTCTCCTCCTAAACCCAGACAAGTAGCCCAAACTTCTTCCTCTAAGGAGGGAGGGATTTTCATAAACCTTCTTGTCCTCCAACCCCTGCCACAGCCAGTAAGGGAGGGTCACTGCGGGTGGTGATCCCCTTTCTTTGCTACCATGAACTGGGGGTTGCTGCTTGTCTCATCCATTGTGGCTGGCGCAAGGCATGGAACCCTGGTAGTATCAGTCCTTCAGGATGGAGACGAGATTGCGTTCAAGGACTGCCAACCTTCCCTGTCTTTGACACCAATAGTGTTCATCTGTACTCTTCAGATTTGCCGAGATCCCTAGCACTGGTGGAGGTAATGGTGAAGAGATGTTATAGAAGTCATAGAATGCTAGTCTCCAGGGTTCTACAGTTGTCTTTTCCTGGCAGAGAAAGCGACTAGTAGTCGGAGATAGGTGATTAACTTTTTCTTGTTAAACAAGTTTGTCCTTCAGACTAATTTCAAGATGGAAACATGGAAATGGTGTGCTCACTGCTGGAGTCCATCAGAGAGGGCAACTTCATGTTTTCAGTGGATGTGAAGGAAGCATATTCTCAGTCACCCACTAATCAGGGCTCTCAGAAGTTCCTTCACTTTGCCTTCAATAGGCTATTACCAGTTTCAGGTTTTCACCTTGGTTTTGGCTTTGCCCACTAAATGGATATACACTTACTGAATTACCTGGATGACTGGTTAATCCTGGTGTCTTCTGAGGCATGCTTGTTCCAAGACAAGATCATCTTTTTCCCATGAGTTGGGATCATAGTGATTTGGAGAAGTTGGATCTTACCCTTAAGCAGTACACAAAGTATCTGGGCATGTTCACAGATTCGGGAGCAGTGAGAGCTTCTCTTCATACTCTCGAGTGAACAGGTTCACAGGGTTAACAATACAGTTCATGGCCATGTAAGAACAACCAGCTCAGCTTGGGCTGGTGGTCCTGGGTGGGTTGTCTGTTTTTATTGGGGAAGCTTGTGACACTTGGGCAGCTTGCTTCAGTGGCAGTTGATGCAATCGTGGTTATCTCTTCAGGATCTCCCATCTCATCTCATGCCTCAGAGCAGATCTAGTGTGGTGGGTAACCAGTAATGCAACTGTTCACAACAGTTCACAAATGCATTGAAAGAAGGTTGGGGCCACACCTGAAAGGCTCATTCATTTCAGTAGTACAGGTAATGGACACACCTTGTCTACATATGAATATTCTGGAAATGCAGACAGCATAGCTAGTGTTGCAAGCATTCTAGGATTAGTTGAGTGTCATAAGGTAGTGCTGATGAAGACAACTCTACTTTAGTGATTTATGCCCACAGGTGAGGAGGTTACGGTGTGTTCCTCTTTGCCAGTTGGCAGTGCAGATCCACAAGGTGATTTGCTAAGCTGTACAGCTGTCAGCCAAGTACATTTCAAGAAAAGTGAATGTCCTGGTGGAAGTTTAAGTAATCAGAGTCGAGGTGTAGGGGCACAGAATTTTCTACATCCCCACATAGCAGAAAGGCTATTCAAGCTTGGAGGGTCATTAATTGCTTAACCTGTTTCCTACCAGACTACAGAGGAAACTCTGGGTGTTCTTATTTCCAGTGCCAGAACCCTAAGCAGTGAAGATGCTTCACAATACTGTCTGGACATCTATGCCTTTCCTCCTTGTTGGCCTCCATTTGAGTGGTATACTCAGATCTGCTGACTCTCTTTGTCAGGGCACTGAAAGAGATAACCTTTATTGCCCACTCTTTTTGTCAACTGCCCTTTTAGAGGTACCACCAGGCAGTGAACTCCCTTAAGCTTTATGCATGGAGGTTATCCAGTGTATCATGTGGGTAAAAGACTTTTCTTGCAGGGCTGTGATGGCGATGTCTGGTTACCTCCACCATTCCTCTTTGAAAGTGGACTATCTGTGGTTGGTGTCATAAAAGGGATTGTCACCAGTTGAAGTGTTTGTTCAGCAAATTGTAGACTTCTTCTACCTTTGTCAAGATGAACTCCTCTCAGTCTCTACAGTATTAGGCTCTCACTTGGCCTTGTCCCAGGTCTTCCTGAAGTCGGGATCTCCCTGTTTTGTTAGAACTACCAGTGATAATGAGGAGTTACATTTTTGCCTTCCTTGGGACTTCAGTCCCCCTCAAATTGGATGTCTCTCCCATTCACATTACCTAATCAGGGCACCCTTTGAACCCCAGGCTTAGACTTCACAGAGGTATCTTACTCTTCAAGACTACTGCACTCTCCTCTGTTGGTGGCGCATTTTTTTTCACTTATGTATTTATTGGTGAAAAGGCACTAGTTAAAAACAATGGTTGGCAGCTATGAAACAAAAAATCTTTATACACTATGTTTAACATTTTTTTTTTATTTCACTTTTGACTAGTACTCTTAGCCTTGGTTCAATGTGTTACTATGACTTATCAAATACTCAGTTACTAACATATGAACACCAAGTTATTCCTACACACAAATATTCTTAATCTGCTATCGTTCATCTGGCCATGGTCAGTAGTGCATCACCTATTTAGTCAAACCTTATTTTTCAGTCGCCTCTAATTTTTTCCATTCTGTGCATCTTTAACGCCCAATTATGACTTTTCATTTGTGTGCTTATTGTATGATTGAAATACTATCATGATGTACTGTTGTACAGTTTATGTGCTGCATTCTGTCCTGTTTATGTTTAACTTGCTTCATACAGCCAGATAGTTTACATCAGCACTGTGATAACTTTGAACTGTTTGTGGAATCTCTTGTTTATAAGTAATCGAACTTAGGAAATGCCTTTCACTAAAAGGTAGTAAACAAATTGTGTTTGAGACAGGTCCACATGTTGACATGTAATTGGAATTATCCATTAGTTGTGCAAGTTGGGAATTCGGGATCCATGCTCCTCCTTTATGGACCCTGTTTTATCAGCAGCTGTCATGGACTTCTCATTTTCTGTCTTTTCATAGTGTGGTTGATTGTAAAGATTTCTCCCTTTGTGCAATTCATGATTTGTAGTTACAGGGGAGACCTGGCTTTATTGCTTATGTATGTTGGTATTGGTATGCTCCCTGACAGTGTCATTACCATAATTGTCTTAAGTTTTGTCATTACCTCCATTCCTTTAATTAGTTTCTTTGGATGACTGGATGTGGTAATAAAGTTTTTCATTTGTCAGTAACCAGATACAATTTGAGAGAGAATTATTGAATGATACAATCTAGGGGTTACACCATTAGCATAACTGAGTGGTAAATCAGAATCTCTAAAGCAGACTGGAGGCAGGCAAGGGCAGGAATTCTTGCAAAGATGACTGATTGGATACTCTAATCCAACGACAGCTAAGGCACAGGTATATGTATAACATTAGGTACAACTAATATTCACACTGTTTGATACTTGAGAGTTCCCACTCAGAGATTCCTAAAGAATGAAAGTTGGCCATTGGCTCCTCAAGTTTATAAGGGTTCATAAATTTTTTTTCAACCAATTAAGATATCTACCCTTAGACTCCTCTGCACATATGAAACACTATTTCAGCTAATGAAAAATAGCATTCAAGTTTTAGTCTGTCAACGAATTTATTCAACATTCATTTAGCGACAAACAGTATTTTAATGTCTGCAAGATTTCTTTGTTTCTGTTATTTTCCAGTGCCATAATTACTGTTTTTGAAGCCAAAAAGTGGTGCACATCTTATCAGAAGTCTACCATTTAGTTACAAAGTTAAGATATAAGAAGAGAAAGCTGCTATAAAAGTAAGTGGGGAAAGAAAAATCTTTAGCTCTTAGAAATATCCAGTCAATTTATTTAACTAAGAAAATAAGTCTTTAAAGAAGATGCTTGAAGCTACAGTATTATCTACTCACTCTTATTGGATATTTGATTCACAGTTTTTAAGGTTAAATTTCATATTAAATATGCTTTAAATCTCATATTCAATGGAATGTACTAAACTAGTTTCTAACTATATTTCAGATTAATGTGGCACCAATTCATTAAGTACACAGAGCTTTCAAAACACTAACCCAAGCTATCACTCATGGAAACAGAACGCAAATATTCTTATGGAAAGTTTACAGGTCTCTTGATATAAAGTTTCGAACTTTAATTTTGGCAAACCGGAACACAGTATGGCCTTCAACGCATGACTGGCATTGCAGTAGCTGATTGAGCAGGAGTTACATCTGCTTCTCTCCACATCTGTGTAACTGTCTTTAGTTGAGTGTAGAAGTTAATTCCCTGTTAAAAGAGAAGTAATTAAAAAAGTTAAAAATGGGATAAAATGTTTTACTTGGTAAAAAAAAAATCTTCATACAATACCATTACTACTCAAAAATAGCCTTATCATGTGCAATATGTCTCCCAAACCAGCTTACTAAATCCTGAAAGACAGACTAAAAGAGCATACTTAAGGAAAACCAAAATCTTTATTTTGGTCTAACAAACAAGACACAGCTTTTAAATTAGCCAAAAAAAGCCCAGAGTTCAGCAGCAACACTAATGTTTCCATTATCCCATAAGTCCCTAACCCTGACAACTGATGTAAGTAACACAGCGATGGATGCAGTACTCTATCAGGATACAGACGAAGGTCATCGGCCATTGGCATTCTTTAGCATATAGCTATCTCCAGTGGAACAGCAATACTAAACCTTTGAAATAGTTGCTGGCAGTCCACTGTGCAATTCGGCATTTCCAACACATACTCGAGGGACAGCAGTTCATGGTGCAAATGGACTATGAACCCTTGGTCCATGCCTTCACCAAAACTGAGATTGTTAGTTGGAGCGGCAGTAACAACACCTGTCTGCAACGTCCAAGTTCTGCACCATTAGATACCTGAAGGGCTCCTCCAACAACATTGCAGATGTCCTTCCCAGAAATACCATCAACACTGTGTAGACTGGGATATTATGTCCCGAGATCGCAGCAACCCAGAAGGATGACGTGGACCTGCAACGACTTCGGCAGGCAAGTCCTGCCTCCACATGGAGGGATTTCACCATAGTTGGAGAGATGATCATCACCTACGAAATGAGTACTTGGCATCCAGTACTCATTCCTTATCGTCAACCTTACACAGGAGGCTTTTGGTTTCGCCCATGACCTGCCACACTTGTCCGGCCATTCCACAGCCCATATCCTGTCGGAACGATATATCTGGTGGGCCATGAAGTCGGACACCAAGAAATGGGCTCAAGAATGTCTCCCTTGCCAAACATCCAAAGTCAAGAGATAGGACAATTCAACATAATGGAGTGACGCCAACATTCTAGGACCTCCCCCCAAAAGGGTACTTCTTCACATTTATTGACCAGAATACCAGATATCCAGATGCAATACCTCTAAAACACCATACAGCAGAAAGTCGTGCACAGGCTTTAATAAACTGGGTCAATTGGCACAGAGTCCCTCAGTACATCACCAGCAACAAGGGGACTAACTTCACATCTGCCCTACTGAACTCCCTCATCGACAGCCTCAGGACACATATAAAACAAACCAGAAGACAATGGTATAAATTTTATTAGGACTGAGAACAGCACCCAGCATTTAATGTGTTGCTGGAAGAAAGACACTACAGACAGTCACTAGCAACACCAGCAGACTTTTTCCACAACCCAACAGCCAACTAACCCCCCCGCCCCCCCCATGTATGTAAAGCAATTAAACATATCACGCCAGATAAAATAACAAACAACCCCAAAGAACTGGGCTAAACAAAGTACGTACATGTTTATCAGAACTGATGTACACTGGCCCCCCACCTTTTCCCCCATCTAATCTGGACCTCGCCAAAACCTGCCATGTAGAGACAAGTGCTACCAAAATATTAGTGGCCAGAACTATACCTAGGTCTCAATAGACCAGCTGAAATTGGCATAAATCCCAGACGACAGTCCACTTCCATGAGTCTCTTTTAAGAAGAGTATTGTAGGGCCCAGCTTTGGCACTCTATAACGACTTGACTAACAGCAGAACATAGTTTCCCTAGCAAACAAATCAAAGACTGATAACTGAAGCAGTGATTTTCATGTATTTGCAGGAACTACATAATCTCATTTGTAAAACCAAAACCATCTGTAAATGTAAAATGCTTCAAGCTTTCAAACCAAATGTAATGGAGAACTCTTCTTATTTGCACAAAGAAACAACCGATTTCTTGACGTGAGAAAAAATGACCGACCATAAAATTGTCTTGCTCTGTTAAATGGTACCTTTCTGTTCATGGAAGTCTATGTCTTGTCAGATATTCAGGACATAAAAAACATTAACTTTAGTTAGCTTCATTCCATCTGTCCACTAACCAACATAGGTTTTAGGTAGATGTGGCAATATGCAGAGCTAGCTCTAAATTGGCAGAAATCAACATTTCCTGAAGCATAGGCTTCCTATGATGATGTAAAATGTTTCTTCAGTAACACATCTGAATGCTTACATATATACAACTAACCATCATACCTCATTTAAGTCATAAACGTGCCGACTTATCATAACATAATACATGCTTGTTACAAACAATCAACTCTGTTCAAACGGAAACGAACAATGGACTTCAACCTATTTTTTTTATCTCACTAAAAGTACATTAAAAAATATCTGACTATGCGAGTGTGAATAGACGAGGTATTTAAAAAAAAATTTTTTCATGTAAACTACCTACTTAAGTAGGTTAAAATTTGAAATAAGCAAAAAATGTGTGCTTTAATTAAAAGGACAGAAAATAAAATACCAGGTGAAGCAGTAGCACAGGCCAAGCTTCATTTGTTCATTCTTCATGTTTTAGCAGTATATATTACAAGATATTTTTCAGTTTATTGATGTAGACATTACTTAGTATCATAACAAAGTTATTCTATGTAATTTCAATGCATGTCTTTAAAAAATTTGAATAAGAAAAGTTTATAATTTGAAGTTTTAGAGTGTGTGATTTGAACAGTTTTTAGCATAGGTCTGTGCGGTCTGGGCTATATTAATGACAAAAATTACTTATAATAAAATGAAGTTTTGTTTATACTTATCAAATAATTATACTGCCTAAGTTTCACTAGCTGGCAGCTTAGAATTTTGAAATTCATGGTAATGCCAGTTTGTGTAGGTTAAATTGGACCTGCCGATGTTTCAGGGTAAAGCCCCATCGACACGGTCGAGCTCTGCCCGACGAACTTTGTCCAATGTGACATCAGAAGCTGAAAAGGTCAGAACGTCATCCACCGATTCTTCGCTTCTGACGTCACATCGAGCAGAGTTCGTCGAGCGAAGCTCAACCGTGTGGACAGGCCTTAAGAAGGAACCCAGCTGAGTCATCAATTGTTTTCTGCCCTTATATCCATATGAGGGGAGGAGGGAGGGCTTTGATTCATAATTACTTGAGTATAAATAAAACTTGATTATTATGAAAATGTCATTTTTATGAGTAACTTACCAAGTAATTATACTACTGAATCCCACATTGAACTGGAGGTAGGAAACATGATCTCTTTCTATTCCCAGACATTATTGATAATAATAATGAGTTAAGAGAATATGAAATTCCTGGAATTGATACGCTTCTTGTTCCTTACTTGGTAAGAGAGCTGCTGCAGGCAGATACTGCCTCTGGTCAGTGCTCACCTTAACCATGTAGGGTGTGGTGAAGTAGCCCTGATGCACCTCTACATTAGTGGAAGCTTGTAGTGAGGGTTAAGACTGTTGGCTACCAAGCATACATAAATAACTAATTGCCCCTGCCCAGGGAGCAGTACCAACAAATCGATTGATCAGACAAATACATCATCATCATCACCACCTACACCAAATATTAAATCAACACCCAACCATTAAAACACTCACCTATACCAAATATTAACACCCAACCATTAAAACACTAAGACTGGTGGGTACTCCAGTTACACAGTACCCATAGACTCCCCTCAAATTCAACACCTTAGTTCATGGCAAAAATGGTAGGAGGGTAGAGAGGCTTCCTAGTCTTTGTCACCCCACACCAACCATACCAGCCACTGATAACAGACCCAAAGTAATGCAATTGTCGTACACCATTTCTATGTCATGAAGATAATGCGTAGCAAATATCGACTTTTACCTCCAATAAGTCACTTGTAAAATAGAGGGTAAGGATAAACTATACCTGAAGGCTGGCAATTGCTTTTACTCCGTGAGCTTTGGCTTTGAAGGAAGGTAAGACTACTACTTCAATCAATGAATGAGCTTCGGTGATCAGATCTCTCAAGAAGATAGATATCCCTGATGCTTGGGTACCACCAAAAGAGAATTGTAAAAACCATCTGAACTGATTTCTTTGACTACTTTGGTGGCTTCCTTCTGGAGGAGGGAAGATAATTTGAGTGGCCGAATACCTTTCTAAGCCTATCGAGTAGGCGGTCAACATGATGGGCAAGTTGACGAAAGGATGTTTCTCCTCAAATGAAATGGAGAAACCCTCCTTCAATACTTCCACAATCCACTCCTCCACTCCTCTCATACTCCATCTCTCCCAGAAATGGAGGAGCCTGGTGGAAGCCTTCTTAAAAAGACAGGACGAGAAATGAAGGTTCGTCCTGGGTCTAGAATGAGGTCTCGATCTGTCACTACAAAAGAGCAGAGGCTGAATAGAGGACACTGACCTGGAAATAACAAAATGATAATTTTTAAAAGTAAATTGTATTTTTCCTAACTATACTAATGAATGGTAGTTACTGCCTAACCACCTTGTTCAAGAGTTTAGCGGTCATTTTCCAGCTTCACCAAAAATAATTCCTAACGTAAAGGACCGAGGGTTTGTATATTGTTGTGTAGATACAAAGAAGAATTTCTAGGATGTCTCAAGAAGTGCACTAAAAGGTCTTGTGTACTCCTTTTCAAGATCCAAGGAAATGTCACTGATGATGAATTGCGAGGAAGAGGTGTTGATGATCATGAGGCGACAGCAACAAGGCTGACTACTGAGATGCCATGATGCTCTTTGAGGTGAACGAGCAAAATAGTTCACTCTTTTTGAGGACACATTGCAAAGAGAAACAATTTCTTGCATGCAATCTCTGATCCCCTTTTAAGTGCACTACAGGACATTCATGCAACTCAAAGCGACATCTTCCAGATAAGCAGAAAAACTCTTAATCTTTCTAGCTAAAGCCCCCCCCAGACCAGTCTAGAAAACTTGTCTTCAGAAATCTTGAATACTTTAAGAAAGTGATCCAATTCAGAAGAAGAGTCAGTAAGTCTCCCTATGGGGAGGTAGCTACTCTACAGCAACATATGCAGAGTATCTCCAACCTACGAAAAAAGAAGGGGACTAAGCCAAAGATGACTTTCCTTCCTCTCTCTTCTCCAAGAGCCAGTTATCAAGAACATTAATTGACCTCCTAGCATGAGAGCACCATCTTCAGTAGTTATGTGTAATCACTTGGCCCGTCACCCATAAATTAAGTCGAACATAGAGAAAGTCGAAATTGCGGATGACGGGGCCACTGGAGAGATAAAAGCTTGCATTAAATAATTCATAAAGGCTGCAATAGTCGAAGGTGTAGAATTCCAATTTTTATCTGGGGAAATCAGGAATAAGTGTGGGTCTGCAGTGTCTGAGGAGCCATGTGTACTACTCCTGTTGAGGGTTCCTTCTTAAGAAAATTCACGACGGCGGCAAGCTGTCACTAAATCAGGGCTAACAACAGATCCACAGCGCTGTCAGCAGGAAGTGAGGGATGAGGAAGTGAAACTGAAGACTGAAGATGCTGGCACTAAACACCTGGCATCTGGCACCATAAGTGCCTGACACTGTGCTGAGTGCTTCCTAGACTGAAAGGTGCATTCAACAGAAACAGGTCAGGCGCATGAGAGTAGTCAGGCACTAAAGCCCACCGGAGCACTAACGGGTGGTTAGGCATGACCAAATGTTCGGGCATGAAAGGGAGAACCAGTGGCGAATGAAGCATGGGCACAAGTGGAAGCTCAGGCACTACTGACCACTTGAGAACACATGGGAGCTTGGCCGCCAATGGGAAGTCGCACCTAGAAGAAGTATGTTTCTTCGATGAAGAAGAGTGCCCAGGTATCAGTACAGGACATTCTGGCAGAAAATGCTTTCAAGTCCCAAAAACTACACGATGGTTGCAAGAGATCCCTAAAACGCTTGCACAGCACTGTTGAAGAGTGAACACAGTCTACTGCAGTTCTCTTCAGTGGCTGCAATACATCACTAAAGCGCCATTGGTGCTTCCTTTCTTGAGCTGGAAGCCTCAGAACTAGAGGGCAGCTGACTTACTTCTGTCTGGATGCCTTTCCAATGGGCATTCTAAGTCACGACCTGGGACATTACAACAGGTCCGACCGAGGGGACACCTATGCCTTGGGCCTCCAGTATGACTGCTCCCATGTGTAGGGGAATACTCCGGTGATCTTTGTCTAGGTGGCCACAATTAGACCAATCTCTGTTCAAAATTATGATTAATTTTGGACTTGAGGCTGGCAAGGGGTCAGATGGAGCGGGTACAAAAATTACAGGAACATCTACAGAAGACTTCAGAACTATCTTTAGTCTTATTCCCAACTGTTTTACTCTTGGATCTAGCAGCCGCTTACATTTCCTATCTTTGTCTAATCTATTTAAATGAGATTCTAATACCCTCCATTTTTTAGCATCCTACTCAGAACACTCATCACAAGCCAAATTAATGGAACACACTAGTCCCTTACATTCCATACACAGTGTAAATCATATTTGGCTTTCGTTAGTCTCATACTGCAGCACTGTTAGCTAGTTGCACTTGAGTCGGACATGATAAGTCAACTAATCTACAAGTCAAAATGTGTCATTTCCAATGAAAAAGTCTAAAGATTCCAAAGGAAAACTGGATAAAATACAAAGCCTAAGGCTACCAATACTTCACAAAAGGGACAAAAACACCGATAGAGAAATAGACAAAAATCAAAATCAAGCTGATCACTCGCAACTGAACTTCAGCCAAGAGCCAGCAGAAAACTATTGCAGACTCTCAGCTGGGTTGTTCCTTCCTTACCCTGAAGTGGGCAGGGCCAATTAACTTACACAAACTAGCGTTAACACAAACTTAAAATTTCTTAGTTGCCAGCGAGTGAAACTTAAGGCAACATATTTACTTGGTAAGTTACATACATAAAAATCATAATTACTGAAAGCTCATCATTCGTTTGTTTTTCATCTAAGTAGATAGTTTGATACAATCTCACTTTTCATGTGATTGTGTTGGTATATTATGAATACATATAGTAAAAAAATTTATATCATAAGGGGTGAGGTTTCTTTGTACTATATATATATAAAAACATTCAAATACATTATTTAAAGCCAACAATATAAAAAATGCTGATTGTCAGCCAATCACTTGCTATCTATCACATGTGCCACGTTTTCATCTGTGAGTTGACAGAGGAAATGAAACTGATTACACTTGGTGGAAATTGATGGCACCAGCTCCAAAGACAAAACAAAATCCTAATAAAATAAATCTAGGTACGACCAAAACACACACCAGAAAGGAGGCAAAATGTGCCAATACAAAAAAGGAATTCCTTGAGGGAAGTAACACATCATTTTTGTAGATGTGAGAGCCATCCACAGTATAATTGCCTGCTTAAATATGTACTGTCTTGTGGCAAATGGGACAACATTGGCTGTCCACTGACAAGGAAGAATCTGATATGTGCTTAGTACCAATGTTGGGACATCACACTTTAATATGATAAAAAAATATCTTTGTGGCAAATATCAAGTTAAAATATCACTTCATTAAAATACATCAATAACAATAGTTAAATTGGGCAAAAGGTTTTCAGCTTGTCTTAACAAACACTGGAAACAATGGGGGTACTTGATATATGTGCCAACATAATAACAAAAGACTTCATATTACCAGCCACGTCCCTGGATGTCAGATCACGCTGCTCCACAGAAAGTTGGCAAGTGGGTCACCTTGAACACTTACTAAATACTACAGTACTTGTAAATAATTGCATCCTAATGTGAAATCTTTATATAAAGCCCAAGGAGCCAAGAACTGATTAACAAGTGTTAAAATTTCAAT
Source organism: Macrobrachium nipponense (assembly GCF_015104395.2). Lineage (NCBI taxonomy): Eukaryota > Metazoa > Arthropoda > Malacostraca > Decapoda > Palaemonidae > Macrobrachium > Macrobrachium nipponense. Next base: position 35,748,717 of record NC_061088.1, on the reverse strand, counting down.
GCTACAAATTATCAATCAATACTTTCATTAATAACATTCAAATTACATCATTAAACAATAAGAACCTTTTAAAAATACCTTATGCATAAGTAAATAGAAAAATAAACTAAACTTACAGCTTTGCCGTAGAAATTAGCATCTCCCCGAAAAGAGCCCCGGGATCCGGTGAAGGAAAACATTGGTAAAGGCACTGGGATAGGCACATTGATTCCAACCTGAAAATTTTACAATTTTACTGAATCCAACTTTTGACCTGATAGCAACATGTTTTCCTTACTAGGGTAAAAATATTCTATGAAAACTTTAAAAACATACTAGTATGTCATTGTCATTATCAAAACTTTTACTAAGTCACTAAAATATGACCTAGTTTTTTTTACATAAACTGTATGATATGTACTACTAATTACAAACCATTTGCTTATATAACCTGATATATTTAGTTTTGAAGAAGGTAACTGTACACAAACTGTACATATACTCCCTACTTGCATGGGGAATTTTTGTGTAAGTTTGGCACAGTCTCTAAAAATGCAAATAAATGCTTACTTCTAGACTCTCACAACACTCAATATGACCCTAATCCTGCTCCCTAAGTATTAAGGTAACTTTTAAATGAAATTAAATTTACTGGAATTTCATTTAAAAGTTAGCTTAATGCATTACCCTTAAAAATAAAATTAAATAAATAGCTGGTAAAAATATAAGAGCGTTTATAGATTATAGTGCACCCCCTGTTTTCACGTTCTCCGGATTCACGGAGTCCCACATTCGCGGATTTCTCTCTGGAACATTTCCCCTCATTATTCGCGGAAAATTCGCCTATTCGCAGTACATATCCTGTTTTTTTTTTTCTTTTTTACCAATTTCATCATGAAGTGCACTTTTTGTGATAAAACTAGTGGGTTTTTCTTGAGTTTTAACTAACAAAATAGGAGGTTTTAAGCATTTTTATAGGAGTTCCAAACTATTCGCGGGTTCTAACTATTCAT
>NC_061088.1:35731349-35747225 GCF_015104395.2 Macrobrachium nipponense | reverse complement strand
TTTGTATTACGTGTCGAAACAAATCACAATTTAAAGTAAATTGTATTTTACCTAACTATACAAACCTGAGGTGCTTTAAACATAGTCCCACTTCATGCCACCCCTCCTTCTGTTCCTGGGCCTTAAGCAAAGTGGAATGTTTACCTCCATCGGACAAGCAGTTACTACCGAACCATCTTGTTCGAAAGCTTACGACCGGTCAAGCTGCCGCTGTAAGTATATTCCATGGGTAAAGGACCTCAGGTTTTTATAGTTAGGAAAAATACAATTTACTTCAAATTGTGATTTTACCAAGTTAAGGTAGTTATTTCTAAAAAAAATTTATTTTATTTTGTGAAATTATATTTATAGCTCACACAATATCAAAACAGATAAGAAGTAACATCAGTAACAAATTCTGATTATATTTATTGTAAAATATTTACGTAAATTTACCGAGAACGAAAATGCAGTAATTTTTGGGGGATTATTTGCAAAATTACAATTATAATTGACATACTATCATAATAAAAGACAAGAACTAAAACCAGCAGCAACCCCATGGTATATTTATCAGCAAATATATAAAAAGACATCATGTGAGACAGAGAGGCATTACTTGCTCCCTTGAAGTCAAGTTGTTCCGATACGTAATACAAACCCTCGGTCCTTTAACAATAGGAAGGTAACTAGCGGCAGCTGGGACGGTCGTAAGCTTCGAACAAGGGGAGAACGGTAGTTAACTGCTTGTCCGATCGTGCGCGCGCCCGCGCGCCCGAGAGGTGAAGAATCACTTTTGCTTTCGGCCGCGGGTGTGAAGGACGTGTTCGTCATCGCTCTCTGCCCGCTTCATCGTCGTATGCTTTGTTTATATTGTGTTTTCTACTAATGGTTGGTTTGACTTGAAAATGAAACTGTAAGTACACTGTTTTCATTTTCATTACTTAATTATGAATCAACATGGAGCTATCGCCGTAGAGACGGCGATTTCCGCTCTTTTCATGAATTGAACCCTTGAATTAGTCTCGGTGCCGAGGGCGGGCGGCACTCACGCCGAGTCATGTATTTTGGGCGAAAGTGTGTAATTGAAAGATGTAAGTACTCTTTTTCATTATATTTTTGCCCTGTGCGTTCGTTGCCGAGAGCTTGATTGCGCTCGGCAAGAGCCTCTTATTTTGTATGAATAGAATGCAATGAAAGTGGATTCGCAATGCAGTTTTCTTTTCATTTCATTTATTAATTGCATCAAATTTAATTTTGGATCAATTTCCGCTCTTACCCGGGAATTAATCCTTACGATTTATTGCTGTGAAAGTGAAAATAGCAAGTGCAGTATTGTTCATTTTCATAATATATTATGATAGCATCATATTATTAATGGATCAAGTTTCCGCTCTTACCGGGAATTGATTTTTCCCTCTTTAAGTTCTATGAAGTGAATCGCAAGTGCAGTATTCTGTTTCATTTTCATATTACTTTTCACTGCTGTGCGGGGGTAGGGGAAGCGAAGGTCTGCCAGGAAGTCGTCGGAAAGCTCTCCCGCGACTCCCTTGGTATCCGATTCTTCGTCTTCTTTCCTGCCCCCCCGCTCAGCTTCCTCGTATTTTGTTTTGGGTCTTCCTTCCGTTCGGGGTGGGGCATGTCTCCCCCCCCGTGCGTGAGGGAACCCCTCTTACTAATCTGTCTGTGCTACCGCAGGTGCTACAGCGTGGGAGACGACCTTGGACAGGTATGGACCACTGCGGCTGCAGGGCGTGCCTAGCATCCACGATCTGCTGCAGAGTCTAGCGAGGTCTGGGGCGGTGACCTTGGAGTGGTCTCCACTACAACCTTCCAACTGCCGCTTATGCTGCTTCCCCCGCTGGTCTACACTCCCCATGCTGTGTCGGTGACGCCGTCTGGCCGCTTCTAGGCCGGTCGCCGATGTACCGAGGAGGGGTATGCCGCCGCCGCCTGTGTTTTTCTTCGTGTTGCCTGCCCCAGACTTCCGCTGTTCCAGCAGCTCGCCCCTGGACCGGCCGCCAGTACCACGCTGGCTGCCGATGATTCTACGAGGCGATGGCTGGGCCTGCCGTCACCTGTCGCTGATGTTGGTTCCCGCTACTGGCTTGGCTGTCCCTTCTGTGTTTACCTCTGCCGCTGTTCCTGCCGCTCCTGAGCTGGTTGCTGTTCCTGTCGCTCCTGGTTCCTGCGCCTGTCCATGCTGGTCCTGCCATGGTGTGTCTTCCCCAGTCCCAGGTCCTTCCGGACAGGTGCAGTCGGGCCGTGTTGCTTCGGCAATAGGCCCGACTCCGGCCGGATGGAGGACCTGACGACTGTCCTGCGTGAGCTGACGAAGAAGAGGAAGGTGTCATCTTCGTCTTCGTCTGTTGCTGCCTCTTCCCCTTCGACTTCAAGGCCCATAAGCCGAAGAAGAAGAAGGCTGCCTCCCCCCCCTAAGAAGTCTCCTTCGGGAACTTCTAAGGGCCCGTCCCACCTCGGTGGGCCGGGGGGTCCTTCTGCTGGTCCTCCTGCTCCTTCGGGAGCGGGGCGCCCGTCTCCCCTTCCGTAAGGAAGAGATAGACGGGGACCAGAGGAGTATCGGTTAGCTCTGGTACTTCCTCGCCTGGTGCTAGCGGCGATTGGCCGCTACGCCAGGTTCCGGCTCGGTCTCTCGTTCGCGGGAGATCCCGAGTGTACGCTACCTCCCTGGGGAGACGTGCAGCCAAAGTTTCGGCGCCAGAGTTCGCTCGGCGCCAAGACCACGGCACGGAGCAGAAGGCTGGCGAGAACCGCTCAGGTGACTCTCCGCCAGGCCAGCGGCCGCTCTCGCAGCGACCAGCTTGGTAACCGGGTTTTGTTATTCCCCTAAGAAGACTCCTTCGGGAACTTCGAAGGGCTCGTCACATTCCGGTGTGACAGGGGGGTTCTTCTGCTGGTCCTCCTGTTCCTTCGGGAACGGGGCCCGTCTCCCCTTCTGAGAAGAAGAAGAAGACGGGGACCAAGGGTGGGGCTGTGGCTACCGCTGGTACACCCTCGCCTGGTCTTGGCAGCTCTGCTGCTAAGCCAGGTACCGGCTCGGTTTCTCGTCCGCGAGAAGTTCCGAGTGTACGATCTCCTTCGGGTGACCGTGCAGCCAAAGTTAAGCACCTGAGTTCGCTCAGCGTCATGACCGAGGCACGGAGCAGAAGACTGTCGAGAGCCGCTCAGGTGACTCTCGCCAGGCCAGCGGCCGCTCTCGCAGCCGAACCAGCCGGGTACCTCGGGGTGGACGTGACGGTCTCTGACCGGCCACGGTTTAAGGCTGGGAAGAGGTCCCCCAGGTCCCCTCGACCGACGGTACCAGCCTCGGCTGGTACCAGCGGTTTGACGTGCCGCGAGGACGCTCACCGGTCTCACGGCGAAAGCGAGCTCTGCAGGTCACCTGACCGCCGCTCCCACAGGGACCGGGCGAATACGGTGACCAGCAGCAGCTCGTCTGACGCACGGGACCCGGGGCCGGGGTCGACGTGCTCAGTCGAGCCGCTCGCCACAGGTGAGCGGCACGGCCAGGCCTGCAGATCGATCCCCACCGCGGGTTGGTGATCGGCTGCAGCCCCCCACGTACGCTGGTCCTGCCAGCGAGCGGGGGGGGGGAGCGCGTCAGGTCTGTCTCTCCACTACCTTCAACTTCCGTCGGGCTACACCGGGAAGAGCGAGGTAGCTAGGAGTGATCGTGAGAGGTGCGCCGCTCACGATCCCGTCACGACGCCGCACGTGCCACGTATGGTCTTAGGACCAACCAGGACGTACGCGCAAGTGATTGGAGGCGACCATCAGGGGGAGAGCGGGGGTGGGAGCGTCAGGTCAGTTCGTCTGTCCGATACCTTCAACTTCCGCGGCATACGCCAGGAAGAGCGAGGTATATAGGAGTGATCGTGAGAGATGCGCCGCTCACGATCCCGTCACGACGCCGCACGTGCCAGGTTGGTCTTAGGACCAACCAGGACGTACGCGCAAGTGATTGGAGGCAACCGTCAGGGATCTGTTGCTGGTCCTTCTTCTGAAGGAGGAGGGTCCTGGGAGCTGCTCTTGTTGGAGGGACTGGACGGTCCTACTCCTCAAGACGCTGTAACTTCCGAGATTCAGAGTAACTTTACCCAGGTTATTGCACTGATTCGTCAGCACAACGACCGGGGGAAGGATCGCCGCTCCCACCAGCAGAGCCCATGTCTCTGCTCGAGTCGTTTTGGGGCCCGCCCAGAGGGAACCCAAACCGACGGTGGGTATGCCGCGATCGGAGCTTGCCGATTCTGTCTTGAACCAGAGTCTCTCGTCCCGGACAAGACGGCTCTCTCAGTTCTGGCCGGTCGATCAAGCTACTTCCACCTCCTCTACTGCGACAGCGGCGTTTCTACGTGTCTTCGGACACCGTATTTAAATACTCCTTCGGTCCTCCTGAGAGGTTTCGACCTCGACGAGGACTGGAATGAGTCGGAGGACGGTATCGGCTCTCTCCTGTCAGGTGTCGATCAGCCCCACCCAGACGACGTTCACAGTGGCGGCAGACCCTGTACCTACAGTGAGAGTTCGTAACCCTCCTCGGGGAAACGTTTTCTCCTGACGATACGTTTTCCCAGACTCTGAGAGGCCATCGCCGCAAGGCGATGGCTGCTCCTACTCTTCTCCAACTGCTAGTTCCACTGGGAAGGCGAGCGAGTAAACAATTCCTCCCCCATTCCCTCTCTCCTTACGGCTACGAGGGAAAGGGGAAGGATCCTACAGAGATTTCTCTGTAGGATCCCACGTTGGGGACTGCGCTACCAGGGGGGACCTTCGGTTCCTACCCTGACGTAAGCCCCACGGTCGTTGAGGAGGGATCCTGCCCCATTCTCGATTTCTACGGGAATCGAGAGGACCACCAGCCGATATCGTTTGACGAATTCGGTGGGGGTTTCGCAGACTGCTTAGAATTCTAACGGAATTTCTAGCGCATTCAGAGTGTTAGAGTTTCTTACGATCTCCAAACACTTAGGCGAGACCACGGTCCAAAGTGAGCGAGACGAGAATCCCCGATATGTTACACGATAATCGGGAACCTCGCCTATGCTCGAATTCCTGGAATTTCTAGCATTAGGAAGAAGACTGCTGCTGAAAGAAGACTATCTCACAGTAGGCGACCAACCTGGAATAGAGAAGAACGGACGGGAATATCCAGTTTGGCTGGAACTATCGTCTTAGTATTCTGTTCACCATTGAAGCTTTCCTTCGAGGAAGACTTCTCCTTCACTCCTCTAACTTTAATAGAACGAAGGTGGTCGATCTCCAATCCTTATTTTGTTTTCTTGAAGGAAAGAATTTAGGATGGAGATCGTTGTTCAGAATCCTACAAATATACTACGTTATATAACCTCGCGACATGATTCTGCTAAGCAGTTGAATGGTCCGAGGGGTAGGCGCATATCCTGGTTATTCTACGGATTGCGACTTAGACGAAAAGTATTCTAATTGAACTGCAACCCGGGTTGCCTGCAACCTCCCAGGAGTTTCCAGTTTTCAAATTTATATACTTATGGTTGTTGTTCACAAACAACACCATTTAAGCTTTTATATTTACCGAAATTCGTTTCGCTTAAATATAATTGCTCGAGCATATCTTTTTATGCTCGGTGGTTCTAGCCGAACGCATTCCTTCGTGGAAAGGATTACTTGGCAACTCAGGATGACGAGTCAGCGACAGCTACTGCGTATTGAATTGCCCGAGGCATTTCAGTATCAGCTGCCGCTTTGAGATAGACGGTTTTGTTTATTGTCTTTCTCACCTGCTTTGATTGAATAACAACCGTATCTCTGCCCAACAATCACGGACTTAAGTCTCTGATTAACGGGGATTCTCGCATACATGAATGACCATCTACTGCTGAGAGACGCTAGTATTCATCGTCTTCGGTATTGCGAGAATTTTAAACAGAGATATCTATTCGACTCTCATCTTTCTGTTTACCGCACGGTAAAAGAATTCTGTAATAGTCTCTTGCTGCATCGTATCCCGATAATGCGAATGATTTTTGCGGAATCTGAGTTTGTCCTCAAAATATCTTGTATTCGGAGGGTGTACAATGTTCATTGTTCACCCCGGATTAGCAGATGTATTGAAAGACATCGCCTACTCCCACACCTGCCAGTTCTACTTCCAAACGTTCAGCCCATGAGAAGCAGTTCTTCAAGCGGCTCTCCCCTTGGTGTTTCATTACTGAAGAACGCCCCGCTTTCATTGCACAACGGACAGCAATGAAATGGCGGTTAGCGTTTTCAGTCATTTGTAAGCACAGGTTTAGAATCTTGAGATTCCTTCTCTCGATTCAGCTGGAAGACGTAGGTTGCATTCATTGCCTACCTTCGTCTTCAACGTCACATAGTGTTGTTTCTCCTTAAGCTGAGATTCAACGTCTATGAGATTTTCTTGCCATCAGGGACCTCGGTCTTTTGAAGGCAATTGACTTATGCCTTTTGAGCTTATGCATTAAGAGAATCATCGCCGCGCCGTCCGGCATCGGTGACTAACAAATATTTTATTTGTTTGGTCTCTCAGCATAACTCTTAAAGGGCGCGAAGGTCACGTGACTACCCGGATGCTTGGACAACTTGCCTCTACTGATTCCGAACCAGTCAGTCGGCAGCTGTCAGAGCGCCCGAGTCAGTTACGAACTATGCTGTGGACTTAGTTCGGTTGTTCCAGAGCAATCATTGACTTCGTCTTAATAGCTTGTCAGTATGAGTATGTACATAAACCAAAGTCGAGAAGAGGGATAGGTCATACGACTATTCCCTTCTTTTCGTCTTAGGTAACTGCATGACTTCTCTTGAGAAGTCAAGCACAAAGGGATGGGGATTTGTGACGCTCGATTTCGTACCGATCTTCGTAGCGAAGACTCAGAACCCTTCGGTAACTGACGATTGGTTCGAGTCCTTCACAATACCCTCCCTAATGGACGTCACCGCCTCCGATACGAAGGCTATGCTGCTTTGTCCTGTGAAGGTGCGACGGAGCTGTCTGAAGAAACTCGACACCCAGATGAGTGCGGACCGCCTCTTCATCATTCTCTCGCGTTCCGCAAGAACTTCTCCGTGGCGCAGGTAATGAAGGCAGGCGCCTGGTCCAACCGGACCGCATGCACCTCCTTCTACCTTCAGGATATTGCCCACAGTTCCTTGGATCTTTTTCTTGGGAACCGTGGTGGTTGCTCAACACGTTGTGTAGTTAACCCAGACCCTCGCAGGCTGAACAGCATCGAGTCCTGGTGTGACCGTAAGAATGGATGAGGAATGAGAGTGTGACTGGCTCCTCTTCCCATCTTTTTTCTTCCCTCTACCTTTGGGTAGAGGGACACGGTCGTCACCCTGCTGGGTAAGGACGAGATGCAGGTGAGCTACTCAATAGAGCACCATCCTATCCCTTTTTTCACTAGGGATAGGAGCGTATATCCACCTTACCTCCTCAAGGTGGGGGAGGAAGTGGATGCCAAATTGAGACAAACCCATCATTTTATGATTGTCTCTTGCAAACAGGAACAAGTTCTTGCTTGCTGGTACGAAGAGATACGCTTGCCTCTCTCTTAGTACTTGGCCCAGAGGTCTGACCATTGATTCCCTGCGGTGCACACCCCGATCAATCGGACAGAGGTTTGGATCCCTCCCTTGCTCTTACGACCAAGGAGGCACTCCAGGGTTGGTACGAACACCAGTCTGTTCACCAAAAAGACTCAGATTCCTCCCACCAAGAAGTGAGTCTTCCTATTGTTAAAGGACCGAGGGTTTGTATTACGTATCGGAACAAATGACAATTTGTCGAAAATTGCATTTTTCCTAACTATACAAACCTGAGGTCCTTTACATATAGTCCCACCTCATGCCACCCCTCACTCTGCAACTTTTTGCATGGGCCTAAAGCAAAAGTGATTCTTCACCTCTCGGGTGCGCGGGCGCGCACACGATCGGACAAGCAGTTAACTACCGTTCTCCCCTTGTTCGAAGCTTACGACCGTCCCAGCTGCCGCTAGTTACCTTCCTATTGTTAAAGGACCTCAGGTTTGTATAGTTAGGAAAAATGCAATTTTCGACAAATTGTCATATCCCCACTAATTCTTTCATGAACTGTCCAGAGTATTTTAGCCAGTCTAAAAGTTGCTATAAGTGAATTTATGGGCTGTCGAATAATGGCACACCTCTCCTGCCTAATTCCCCCAAATCGATGAGGCATAATTTTGTTACTCACCATGAGTGTGACTCCATCTACCACCCAAAAACTGTTATTGCTACTCATGTGGGCATGTCTGTCCATTAAGGGTTAATGTCGCAACTTGTGGCATGCTAAAGAAGGAAGTAGTCTCTTGTAAGACTGGATTGTGAAAATGATAGTTGAGCAATTCTGGTCTTTTGAGTGGTTAACATTGTGCCAGGTTCAGATACCTTTTTTATCTGATAACGTAGTCCCCATTGGCAAAGTGTTTACTATATTTTATCACTTTCTAAAGTAGATAATAAACTAATGTAGGTGATGGTTTGTCCATACAGTAATACCTCAAACTTACACTATTCGAGTTGCGCGAATTTACAATATTGCGAACTTTCCATTGTAACCTAACTAATTATTATAAAGTGAATTTTCATACATTCAACTTCCCTGTCAGATATATACTTAGCTATAAACTCCATCGTCCCCAACAGAAATTCAAATTTCGCGGCACACGCTACAGGTAGGTCAGGTGATCTACCGGCCTGCCGCTGGGTGGTAGGAATAGGAACCATTACCGTTCTAGAACCAATTTTTCTTTGTCACCGGGGCTGGTAACATCGTTTGCTAGTTGCTCCTGACTTTGACTTTCGAATTTCATCGCCGTTGATCTTCTAGACTGCTATTTTGGTGACGTATTGGATCTCTGGCCTGGCATACGCTTTTGTGGACTGTTTTTTATTTTGGATTTGGATTTTTCTCAGAATGTCTGATACTTCGTTTTCGTTCAGTGTGTGTGAATGAAAGTTATGTGAGACTACTGAAAGCTTCAGTAGATCCTCACACTACTTGTAAAAGTTGTAGAGGGAATGAATGCTCACAATTGAATACATGCGAAGAATGCAAGAATTTATATGAGGAGGAATGGAAGATACTTGATTCTTATTTAAGAAAGTTGGAAAGGGATAGGGCTAGAAAAGCCTCTTCCAAGAGTTTGAGTAGGTCGGTCTCTAACGAGCCAGTTAGTAGTCGCTTGCCTATCTCTAATCCAAATGTTTCCTCCCATACAGCTTTACCTTCTCAATTATCCGACTCTGCAAGTTCAACATCAGAAATTGCAAATCTGAAAGCTTCACTTTTGGAGATGGAGCGTAAGTTAAAGGATTTGGAAGGTAAGCATAGTGAAAGTGTTCCCAGTGAAGTGGAGGGTGCGTCTGATCGGCTCTGTCTCGCTCCCAGGTCTAGACCTCTTCCAAGCTCCCAAGCCCAGAGGAGAAGGAATGTCGAAAGCCGCAGGGAGGTTTCAGAGAATCCCCACCGGTCAGGCATCCCCTCGGCAGATTCTGTAGTTGCGTCCCAGACTGCCAAGGATAGTCGTGGGAAAGACATCCTAAAACAGTGCTTTTCTTCTTCCGATTCGTCTTCAAAGAAAGGATGGAGTTCGGACAGACTGTCGAGACCTTCTAAGAGACCTTGGAGGTCGCCAGTTTTCGACTCCAGCCCGGAAGAATTTCCTTCGGAAAAGAAGAGAAGGTATTTTCAACAGATGCTCCTTCCCCTACATCGGAATTAGAAAGAGAAGACGCAGCTACGAAGATCTTGGAACAGATGCAAAAGCAGATATCTTCCTTAGTAGGAGTTTTGAAGAAGGATCCTCCTAGAAGAAAGGATAGATTCCTTCCAGTAAAAAGATCCCGTCCGATGGAAGTCTCTGAGAGCTCGGACGAGGCGCCTGCCAGGAGTCTGGCGCCTAGGGCTCCTGTCAGGCACAAAGCGCCTATTAGGCGAGAGGATTTTGATGAATGGCGAAAAGCTCCTGAAACTCCTACTAGACGCAAAGCGCCTGAAGCGCCTGAAATGAGACGCAAGGCGCCTGAAACGAGGCGCAGAGCGCCTGATGCTAGGCGAAAAGCCCCTGAGCCTCCTTCCAAGTGCCTGGCGCCTGAGCCTCCTTCCAGGCACCTGGCGCCTGAACCTCATTTCAGGCGCTTGACGCCTGAAGCGCCTACCAGCCATCAAGTGTCAACCAGGCGCAAGGCCCCAACCAAGCTACAGGAGCCAGGCTTCAGGCGCTATGAATCAGGAGCTTCATCGGGAATGGAGTTAGAGGCGGACCGAGAGGCTCCTCTTTTGGGAATTTTCGCAGGATCAGTTTTCTCGCCTGGCAGGGTCTCTAGAGTCGCACAGGCTGCCGTAGCCCCTGTCAGGATACGCCTGATTCTGCGAAAGTTGAAAGACATTTGAGGCCTTCTCCTGATAGGGACGGGAGTTGTCGCACAGGCGGCCGTCGCCCTTGTCAGGAGGGTCTTAGTGTAACTAAAGGCAAAGGGCAATATCGGCCTTCACCTGGCAGGGACTCAAGACGTCGCACAGGCGGCCGTAGCCCTTGTCAGGATGGAGTTGGTGTTGCTAGGAGCCCTTCACCTTGCCTAGAGAGGAGTCCCCCTCCGGTTGCGCACTCTTCTCCAAATATCACTCCTCATGACATAGAAGATGTCTCGGACTCGGAAGAAAATAAGGGGGCAGGTCTTTCGGACTATAAGACCTTGACAGCCCTCTTATTGAAAGAATTCGGGGAGTCTCTGAGCCCTGCTGCCCCTCCTTCTCCTTGGTCTTTATTTTCGAGTACGAAGACTGCAAAGTCTTCCTCTTTTTTGAAGATGCAGCCTACCATCTCAATGAAGAGGGCTTTGCAGTCTTTCGGAAATTGGCTTAAAACCAAGGAGGAGGCGGGGAAGACTGTGTTTACCTGTCCCCCTTTCAGACTATCGGGAAGAGGGATTTGGTACAACACTGGCGAATCAATGGGACTTACTCTTCCCTCCTCTGCTGAAGCGGACTTCTCAACCTTGGTGGACTCGGCAAGAAGACACGCTCTTCCATCAGCCAAAACGAACTGGACCATGTCGGAAATGGACCATCTCCTCAAGGGAGTATTTTCATGTCTTGGAAGTTTTTAACTTCCTAGACTGGTCCCTTGGGGCTTTGGCCAAGAAGACTCAAGACCCTGATTTCTTGGAACCAGAAGTCCTGCATAGTGTGCTCGCCTGCATGGACAAGGCGGTGCAAGATGGATCTGCGGAAGTGGCATCCCTTTTTGGGGCAGGAATACTGAAGAAAAGGGCAGTCTTTAGTTCATTCTTAACTAAAGCAGTCTCTCCAGTCCAGAGGGAGTCTCTCTTATACGCCCCTCTGTCTAAACAGTTGTTTCCTTCTCAATTAGTGAGGGATATTTCCCACAGCTCTTACTGAGAGGCAACACAAGGATTTGCTTGTGAAATCGTACAAAGAGCCAGACCAGCCGTTCCTGTCACGAAGAGGGAACCAAGAAGTGCCCAACAGCCCTTTCGAGGGAGCTCTTCAAGCCGAGCCCCTAGGAAGAGAGGAGGGGAAAAAAGAGGAAGGTCTTCCGTTAGAGTCCCGAGGAAGAATCCAAAATGATATTCCAGTCCTCCAAGCACCAGTAGGGGCCAGGCTTCTGAAATTTTCAGAAGCATGGGCCGCGAGGAAAGCAGATTTTTGGTCCCTAGAAGTGCTCAAGAAAGGATACCTCATCCCCTTCAGGGATAGACCTCCATTGATGACGACACCGAGGGAGCTGTCAGCGAGGTACAAAGATCCTGTAAAAAGTGATGCCCTGCTCAGGTTAGTACAGCAAATGTTGGAGAAGGAGGCCATCGAGACAGTACAGGATCCTCACTCCCGGGGCTTTTACAATCGCCTCTTCTTAGTGCCAAAAGCCTCGGGAGGGTGGAGGCCGGTCCTGGACATGAGTGCATTGAACCGCTTCGTGGAGAAGACAAAGTTCTCCATGGAGACTTCCAACTCAGTCCTTACTGCTCTGCGTCCAGGAGATTGGATGGTCTCCCTCGACCTTCAGGACGCTTACTTTCACGTCCCCCTGCATCCTTCATCGAGAAAATATCTTCGATTCATGGTGCAGGGAAGGATTTATCAATTCAGGGCTTTGTGCTTCGGCCTCTCGACAGCTCCTCAGGTGTTTACGCGTTGATGAGAACGTAGCAAGATGGCTACATCTGAAGGGGTGAGAATATCGCTTTACTTGGACGACTGGCTCATAAGAGCTCAGTCAAGACAACAGTGTTTGGAGGACTTGGAGATAACTCTGGAACTAGTCAGATCTCTCGGATTGCTCGTGAACCTCAGGAAGTCTCAGACGATCCCCAGGGGATTCGGATGGATTCTCGGGGTTTTCGAGCATATCCATCCCAAGAAAGAATTACGAAGGGGTTGGAAAAGATCTCGGCCTTCCTAGAGAAAGAACGAAGCTCAGCGAGGGAATGGCTCAGTCTTCTGGGCACCCTTTCGTCGCTAGAGCAGTTCGTTTCTCTGGGGAGGCTGCACATGATCCCTTGCAGTTCCACCTAAGGAGAAGTTGGAACAGAAAGGCAGGAGAACTGACAGATACCTTTCCCATAGAGGAAAACATCAAGAACCACTTACGATGGTGGTTAGGACCTCTAAAAAAGAACGAGGGAGTGTCCTTGTCTCTGCAGAACCCTCACCTAGTGTTGTTCTCCGACGCCTCAGAAACGGGATGGGAGCAACACTAGGGACGAAGGAAGTGTCAGGCAGCTGGACGAAAGAACAGACGACCTGGCATATAAATGCAAAAGAGCTCATAGCCATTCATTTGGCTCTGAGACATTTCGAGGACGAAGTCAGAGGCGTGGTGGTCCAGGTCAACTCGGACAACACCACAGCTCTGGCATATATAAGAAAGCAGGGGGGACACACTCTTTCTCCCTTTACGAGTTGGCAAGGGATCTATTGGTCTGGACGGAGGAACGAAAGATAGTGCTCCTGACGAGATTCGTTCAAGGAGGGAGAAATATAAGGGCAGACAGATTGAGCAGGAAGAACCAGGTCCTTCCAACAGAAGGGACCCTTCATTCACAAGTATGCCAGCAACTATGGTCTCTTTGGGGGAAGCCTCAAGTAGACCTGTTTGCAACGTTCCTCTCCAGAAGGATGGAGAACTTCTGCTCGTTGGGGGAGGATCCCAGAGCCCTGTCAGTCGATGCCATGCTCATGAATTGGACGGGCATAGACGCATATGCTTTTTCCCCATTCAAGATACTGGGGAAGTGATAAGGAAGTTCATGTCCTCGGAAGGAATGAGGATTACGTTGATCGCTCCCTATTGGCCCGCTCGAGAATGGTTCACAGAGGTACAGGAATGGACAGTGGACTTCCCCAGATCTCTTCCCGAAAGGACAGATCTGCTCAAACAACCCCACTTCGAGAGGTATCACAAAAACATCCACGCTCTCGCCCTGACTGCCTTTCGACTATCGAAAGATTGGTCAGAGCAGGGCTTTTCCTCGCAAAGCTGCGAAAGCAATTGCGAGAGCAAGAAGATCTTCTACCATGCGGATATACCAATCGAAGTGGGAAGTTTTCCGTAGATGGTGCAAGGCGAAGAAGCTGTCCTTCTCCGATACCTCTGTGACCGAAATTGCTGATTTCCTTCTATATTTGCGGGAGGAATCTCAATTAGCAGTGTCCACTATAAAGGGTTATAAGAGCATGTTATCTGCTGTGTTCAGGAACAGGGGCCTGAACATAGAGAATAACTAAGACCTTCATGATTTGATTCGATCATTTGAGACGACTAAATCAAGGACTTCACTTACCCCTAGTTGGAACCTAGATGTGGTTCTCAGATACCTCACATCAGAGAAGTTCGAGCCTCCTGATAAAGCGTCCTTCAGAGACATCACAAGAAAGTGTATTTTTCTGATAGCTCTCGCTACTGCAAAAAGAGTAAGCGAATTGCAAGCTCTAGACTCGAGAGTGGGCTTTAAGGGAGACTCTGCAGTGATATCTTTCAGACCTTTGTTTTTAGCGAAAAATGAAAATCCCTGAAGACCTTGGCCCAGAAGCTTTGAAGTAAAAGGGCTTTCTCAATTGGTGGGAAATGAAATTGAAAGATCATTATGCCCTGTTAGAGCATTAAAATTTTACCTGCAGAAGAAAAAACAGTTGCAAGGTTGCAGTCAGAGCCTCTGGTGTTCGGTTAAGAACCCGAAGAGACCAATGTCCAAGAATGCCTTAGCTTTTATTGTCAGAAATGTAATAACTGAAGCGCACATGAAGTGTAAGAGTGATTCATTTACGACATTAAGAGTTAAAGCGCACGAGGTACGTGCAGTTGCTACATCGTTATCATTCAATAGGAACATGTCGATGAAAAACATCTTAGCAGCCACGTATTGGAGTTGCAACTCGGTGTTTGGCTCCCATTACTTAAAGGATATAAGGGTAACATACGAGAAATGCTTCTCCCTGGATCCGTATGTATCAGCGGATACAGTGCTGGGTAAAGGAGATAGGACTGATCCTTAATTTTTTCTTTATATTTTGTGTAGTTTTGATTTCGAAATAGTTTGGTGTCGAGTTTTTAAGGTTGTTTGAAAGGTGGTTGGGGATAACTCCTTTCAATCGTAAATACTAATCCACAGTTAGGATCGGGTGATCGGGATCAGTGTTGTACTCCTTTGTTATGCCATTAGGCATAGGTATATTGTCGTGTAAGTGGATAGGACCCCAGTGACAATTGCCATCAGGTTCTGTCGAGTAAGTGGATAAGACCCCATTGACAGTCCTCGCAAGAGCTCTCAGCCATAGGTCACACCCTCGCTGAGGCTTTTGAGGTGAAGCAGACTTCTAAGCAGTAGCTATGAAATCTTCAGCCAAAACAGGTAGGAACCAGGGTATTGTTAATTATTTTTATTACCTACAACGTATGTGTTGTTTACCTGTCTAATCCAGTTAATTAGCTGTCTCTTACCCTCCGCCAAAGGTGGCCAATCAGCTAAGTATATATCTGACAGGGAAGTTGAATGTATGAAAAATGATATTGTTATGTACAATAAAGTTTCATACATACTTACCTGGCAGATATATACGATAAATGGCCCACCCAGCCTCCCCTCAGGAGACAGGTGGAAGATAAAATCTGGTTCTAGAACGGTAATGGTTCCTATTCCTGCCACCCAGCGGCAGGCCGATAGATCACCTGACCTACCTGTAGCGTGTGCCGCGAAATTTGAATTTCTGTCGGGGACGACGGAGTCTATAGCTAAGTATATATCTGGCAGGTAATTATGTATCAAACTTTATTGTACAATAACAATATCATTTTTCGAGATAACATGAACACAAAAACATAACTTTTGAATCCTTAAGAAACCATGCAAAGTGTTTGTTTATTTTTTTATGTAATTTATAGGTTTTTCTTCAAAGCTTTATGTGTAAATTAAATAATACTATTAATAGTAATAGAAATAATAATACTCTCTCTCTCTCTCTCTTCTCTCTCTCTCTCTCTCTCTCGTCTCTCTCTCTCTCTCTCTCTCTCTCTCTCTCTCTCTCACTGTTAGTGGTAGATAATTTTAAGTGTATCTAATTTTACCTTTACTATCTAGAACTGTAATTGTGCTGTTCTAAAACATAGACACACAACTAAGAGTTGTATTAGTCCAAATAAAAAGCACTGTTTGTTCATGAAAAGAAATTTCAGACCTTTTTAAAGGAAGAGACAGAATAAAGAATTTCTTAAAAATAGATTGGTAGGAAGGGTGAAAGAAAGAGAAATGGTATATATTGTACAGTGGTCTCCCCGTGTTTGCGCGGGATGCGTACTAGACCCCCCCCCCCTCCCCCCCCCCATGAATAGTTAG
>NC_061088.1:35706793-35730849 GCF_015104395.2 Macrobrachium nipponense | reverse complement strand
CTAACTATTCATGGGGGGGGGAGGGGGGGGGGGGTCTAGTAACGCATCCCGCGCAAACACGGGGGGACCACTGTACATATAATATATACCATTTCTCTTTCTTTTCACCCTCCTACCAATCTATTTTTAGATGTCTTCTCAATCTCTTTTAAGAAATTCTTTATTCTGTCCTCTTTCCCTTTAAAAAGGTCTGAAATTTCTTTTCATGAACAAACAGTGCTTTATTTGGACTAATACAACTCTTAGTTGTGTGTCTATGTTTTAGAACAGCACAATTACAGTTCTAGATAGTAAAGGTAAAATTAGATACACTTAAAATTATCTACCACTAACAGACCTTACAGACCTTACATCTTGTTCGGGTTGCCCCAGGTCCCTCAGTGTGAGGCACCTCTAATGTCTACCAGAGAGTTGCTAGTACATCTTCCGGTATATTTTGCATCTTCCAATCTTGGATGGTCTGGGATGCAGTTTAGATATTTGTCGAGCTTATTCTTAAACACATCTACGCTCACTCCTGATATATTCCTCAGATGAGCT
Source organism: Macrobrachium nipponense (assembly GCF_015104395.2). Lineage (NCBI taxonomy): Eukaryota > Metazoa > Arthropoda > Malacostraca > Decapoda > Palaemonidae > Macrobrachium > Macrobrachium nipponense. Next base: position 35,730,309 of record NC_061088.1, on the reverse strand, counting down.
GGCAACGCATTGAATAGAACGCTGCATTATCGATGCTGGTGCGTAGTGGATTAATGTCCTGTGTGCTTTCCTTATTTTTCCTGGTATAGTTTTGGGCACTATTAATCTACCTCTGCTTGCTCTTTCTGATATTTTTAGTTCCATGATATTTTCTGCTATTCCTTCTATCTGTTTCCATGCCTGAATTATCATGTAGCGTTCTCTTCTCCTTTCTAGACTATATAATTTTAAGAATTGTAGTCTTTCCCAGTAGTCTAGGTCCTTAACTTCTTCTATTCTAGCTGTAAAGGACCTTTGTACACTCTCTATTTGTGCAATATCCTTTTGATAGTGTGGGTACCATATCATATTGCAATATTCAAGTGGACTACGAACATATGTTTTATAAAGCATAATCATGTGTTCAGCTTTTCTTGTTTTGAAGTGCCGTAACAACATTCCCATTTTTGCTTTACATTTTGCCAACAGAGTTGCTATTTGATCATTGCATAACATGTTCCTATTCATCATCACACCAAGGTCTTTAACTGCTTCCTTATTTGTGATGGTCTCATTATTAGGTCCCTTATATGCATATAGCTTTCTTTCTCTGTCTCCATAATTTATTGATTCAAATTTATCAGAGTTAAATACCATCCTATTTACCTCTGCCCAATCATATACTTTGTTAAGGTCTCTTTGTAGAGCGTTCCTATCTTCATCACAAGTAATTTCTCTACTTATTCTTGTGTCATCTGCGAAACTACTCACTACCGAATCCTTAACATTATTGTCTATGTCTTCAAGCATAATAACAAACAGTATTGCAGCTAACACCGTACCTTGCGGCACACCGGATATTACCTTGGGCTTCATCCGATTTCTCGTCGTTTGCAATAACTATCTGTTTTCTGTTGTGTAAAAATTCTTTTAACCATCTTCCTACTTTATCCACGATATTGTTGTTTTTCTAATTTTCTTCGCTAATATATTATGGTCTACTTTATCAAAGCTTTTGCAAAGTCTAATAAACCACATCTGTTTCATTTCCGCTTTTTCATATTTTTGAATATGTTTCACGGTGGACTAACAGTTGGGTTTGTGTACTTTTTCCGGGTACGAAACCATGTTGTCCTTTATTAAACAAATTATTTTTTATTAAATGTTTCATAATATTTTTCTTCATTACCCTTTCATACACTTTCATAATATGTGATGTTAGACTCACAGGCCTATAATTACTTGCCTCTAGTCTTGATCCACTTTTGAAAGTAGGGGTAATATATGCTAATTTGTGCTCATCATATATCTTGCCTGTATCTACACTTTGTCTTAATAATATTGCAAGTGGCTTTGCGATAGAATGAACTACTTTCTTTAACAAAATAGCAGGAATTCCATCAGGCCCTGCAGCAGCTCCATTTTTAATTTCATTAATAGCCTGCACAATATCAGCTTCATTAATATCTATGTCAGCTAAATATTCACTATTTTCATCCCTTACTTCTATATCATTATCTTCATTATCTATTCTAGGGGTGAATTCTCTCTTATATCGTTCTGCCAGTATGTTGCAAATTTTCCTTTTTTTCATTCGTTAATCTCCCTTCAATTCTCAGAGGGCCTATTTCTATTCTTCTTTTATTCATCTTCTTCGCATATGAGTATAATAGTTTGGGGTTTTGCTTGATATTTAATAGGGTTTTTTCTTCCAAGTCCCGTTTTTCATTTTCTTTTGATTGTATATCTTTTGTTCTGCATTTTCTATCTTACTTTTTAGTTCTATAACTTTCCATGCATTTTTTTCTTTTGCAAGACCTTTTTCCACTTTCTGATTTTCTGGAACAAGATCCTTCTGTCTCTTGGTATGCATGAATGATGTTTACTTTTCTTCTTCGGTATATATTTTTCCACTATTATCTCCAATATTTTATATAATATCTCCGTATTTACCCTTATGTCATCACTTACGAAAATGTTATCCCAATCTTTGTTTAATTCTTCATTAATTTCTGACCATTTTATATTTTTACTGTAGAAGTTGTATTTTCCATATCCTTCCCACTTTTTCATTTCTTGCTTATCTCTATTTTCACTTGCTTTGGAATGAACTGTTAATTCTATGACATTATGGTCTGAAATACTCGCATTATAAACTATTATTTCTTTAACATAATTCATCTCGTTCACAAATACTAGGTCTAAAGTATTTTCCTTTCTTGTTGGCAGGTGATTTATTTGTTGAATGTTGTATTCTAGTAGCATATCTAATAGCTTTTCAAATTGCCTCTTATCTTCTGCACTACTATTACTCTCTTTTTTATATGTATAAGTACAACCACAATCTCCTATTCGTTCTTTCCATTCTACGAAAGGAAAGTTGAAGTCACCAGATAGGAGAATAGTCCAGTCCTTGTGATTTCTACATATATCATCCAATTTTTCAATTATTAAGTCAAACTCTTTAGTATTAGGAGGTCTATATATTACTATGTTCATCATAGTGAGAGAGAGAGAGAGAGAGAGAGAGAGAGAGTAGAGAGAGAGAGAGAGAGAGAGAGAGAGAGAGAGAGAGAGAGAGAGAGAGAGAGAGAGAGAGAGTATTATTATTTCTATTACTATTAATTAGTATTATTTAATTTACACATAAAAGCTTGAAGACCTATAAATTACATAAAAAAATAAACAAACACTTTGCATGGTTTCTTAAGGATTCAAAAGTTATGTTTTTGTGTTCATGTTATCTCGAAAAATGATATTGTTATTGTACAATAAAGTTTCATACATAATTACCGGTCAGGTGATCTACCGGCCTGCCGCTGGGTGGCAGGAATAGGAACCATTACCGTTCTAGAACCAGATTTTATCTTCCACCTGTCTCCTGAGGGGAGGCTGGGTGGGCCATTTAATCGTATATATCTGCCAGGTAAGTATGTATGAAACTTTATTGTACAATAACAATATCATTTTCATACATTCAACTTCCCTGTCAGATATATACTTAGCTGATTGGCACCTTTGGCAGAGGGTAAGAGACAGCTAATTACTGATTAGACTGGTAAACAACATACGTTGTAGGTAATAAAAATAATTAACAATACCCTGGTTCCTACCTGTTTTGGCTGAAGATTTCATAGCTACTGCTTAGAAGTCTGCTTCACCTCAAAAGCCTCAGCGAGGGTGTGACCTATGGCTGAGAGCTCTTGCGAGGACTGTCAATGGGGTCTTATCCACTTACTCGACAGAACCTGATGGCAATTGTCACTGGGGTCCTATCCACTTACACGACAATATACCTATGCCTAATGGCATAACAAAGGAGTACAACACTGATCCCGATCACCCGATCCTAACCGTGGATTAGTATTTACGATTGAAAGGAGTTATCCCCAACCACCTTTCAAACAACCTTAAAACCTCAACACCAAACTATTTCGAAATCAAAACTATACAAAATATAAAGAAAAAATTAAGGATCAGTCCTATCTCCTTTACCCAGCACTGTATCCGCTGATACATACGGATCCAGGGAGAAGCATTTCTCGTATGTTACCCTTATATCCTTTAAGTAATGGGAGGCAAACACCGAGTTGCACCTCCAATACGTGGCTGCTAAGATGTTTTTCATCGACATGTTCCTATTGAACGATAACGATGTAGCAACTGCACGTACCTCGTGCGCTTTAACTCTTAATGTCGTAAATGAATCACTCTTACACTTCATGTGCGCTTCAGTTATTACATTTCTGACAATAAAAGCAAAGGCATTCTTGGACATTGGTCTCTTCGGGTTCTTAACCGAACACCAGAGGCTCTGACTGCAACCTTGCAACTGTTTTTTCTTCTGCAGGTAAAATTTTAATGCTCTAACAGGGCATAATGATCTTTCAATTTCATTTCCCACCAATTGAGAAAGCCCTTTTACTTCAAAGCTTCTGGGCCAAGGTCTTCAGGGATTTTCATTTTTCGCTAAAAACAAAGGTCTGAAAGATATCACTGCAGAGTCTCCCTTAAAGCCCACTCTCGAGTCTAGAGCTTGCAATTCGCTTACTCTTTTTGCAGTAGCGAGAGCTATCAGAAAAATGCACTTTCTTGTGATGTCTCTGAAGGACGCTTTATCAGGAGGCTCGAACTTCTCTGATGCGAGGTATCTGAGAACCACATCTAGGTTCCAACTAGGGGTAAGTGAAGTCCTTGATTTAGTTGTCTCAAATGATCGAATCAAATCATGAAGGTCTTTGTTATTCTCTAGGTTCAGGCCCCTGTTCCTGAACACAGCAGATAACATGCTCTTATAACCCTTTATAGTGGACACTGCTAATTGAGATTCCTCCCGCAAATATAGAAGGAAATCAGCAATTTCGGTCACAGAGGTATCGGAGGAGGACAGTTTCTTCGCCTTGCACCATCTACGGAAAACTTCCCACTTCGATTGGTATATCCGCATGGTAGAAGATCTTCTTGCTCTCGCAATTGCTTTCGCAGCTTTGCGAGAAAAGCCCCTTGCTCTGACCAATCTTTCGATAGTTGAAAGGCAGTCAGGGCGAGAGCGTGGATGTTTTTGTGATACCTCTCGAAGTGGGGTTGTTTGAGCAGATCTGTCCTTTCGGGAAGAGATCTGGGGAAGTCTACTGTCCATTCCTGTACCTCTGTGAACCATTCTCGAGCGGGCCAATAGGGAGCGATCAACGTAATCCTCATTCCTTCCGAGGACACGAACTTCCTTATCACTTCCCCAGTATCTTGAATGGGGGAAAAGCATATGCGTCTATGCCCGTCCAATTCATGAGCATGGCATCGACTGACAGGGCTCTGGGATCCTCCCCCAACGAGCAGAAGTTCTCCATCCTTCTGGAGAGGAACGTTGCAAACAGGTCTACTTGAGGCTTCCCCCAAAGAGACCATAGTTGCTGGCATATTTGTGAATGAAGGGTCCATTCTGTTGGAAGGACCTGGTTCTTCCTGCTCAATCTGTCTGCCCTTATATTTCTCCCTCCTTGAACGAATCTCGTCAGGAGCACTATCTTTCGTTCCTCCGTCCAGACCAATAGATCCCTTGCCAACTCGTAAAGGGAGAAAGAGTGTGTCCCCCCCTGCTTTCTTATATATGCCAGAGCCGTGGTGTTGTCTGAGTTGACCTGGACCACCACGCCTCTGACTTCGTCCTCGAAATGTCTCAGAGCCAAATGAATGGCTATGAGCTCTTTTGCATTTATATGCCAGGTCGTCTGTTCTTTCGTCCAGCTGGGCCTTGACACTTCCTTTCGTCCCTAGTGTTGCTTCCCCATCCCGTTTCTGAGGCGTCGGAGAACAACACTAGGTGAGGGTTCTGCAGAGACAAGGACACTCCCTCGTTCTTTTTTAGAGGTCCTAATCACCATCGTAAGTGGTTCTTGATGTTTTCCTCTATGGGAAAGGTATCTGTCAGTTCTCCTGCCTTTCTGTTCCAACTTCTCCTTAGGTGGAACTGCAAGGGTCTCATGTGCAGCCTCCCCAGAGAAACGAACTGCTCTAGCGACGAAAGGGTGCCCAGAAGACTGAGCCATTCCCTCGCTGAGCTTCGTTCTTTCTCTAGGAAGGCCGAGATCTTTTCCAACCCTTTCGTAATTCTTTCTTGGGATGGATATGCTCGAAAACCCCGAGAATCCATCCGAATCCCCAGATAGACAATGTTCTGGCTGGGGATCGTCTGAGACTTCCTGAGGTTCACGAGCAATCCGAGAGATCTGACTAGTTCCAGAGTTATCTCCAAGTCCTCCAAACACTGTTGTCTTGACTGAGCTCTTATGAGCCAGTCGTCCAAGTAAAGCGATATTCTCACCCCCTTCAGATGTAGCCATCTTGCTACGTTCCTCATCAACGCCGTAAACACCTGAGGAGCTGTCGAGAGGCCGAAGCACAAAGCCCTGAATTGATAAATCCTTCCCTGCACCATGAATCGAAGATATTTTCTCGATGAAGGATGCAGGGGGACGTGAAAGTAAGCGTCCTGAAGGTCGAGGGAGACCATCCAATCTCCTGGACGCAGAGCAGCAAGGACCGAGTTGGAAGTCTCCATGGAGAACTTTGTCTTCTCCACGAAGCGGTTCAATGCACTCACGTCCAGGACTGGCCTCCACCCTCCCGAGGCTTTTGGCACTAAGAAGAGGCGATTGTAAAAGCCCCGGGAGTGAGGATCCTGTACTGTCTCGATGGCCTCCTTCTCCAACATTTGCTGTACTAACCTGAGCAGGGCATCACTTTTTACAGGATCTTTGTACCTCGCTGACAGCTCCCTCGGTGTCGTCGTCAATGGAGGTCTATCCCTGAAGGGGATGAGGTATCCTTTCTTGAGCACTTCTAGGGACCAAGAATCTGCTTTCCTCGCGGCCCATGCTTCTGAAAATTTCAGAAGCCTGGCCCCTACTGGTGCTTGGAGGACTGGAATATCATTTTGGATTCTTCCTCGGGACTCTAACGGAAGACCTTCCTCTTTTTTCCCCTCCTCTCTTCCTAGGGGCTCGGCTTGAAGAGCTCCCTCGAAAGGGCTGTTGGGCACTTCTTGGTTCCCTCTTCGTGACAAGAACGGCTGGTCTTGGCTTCTTTGCCGATTGCACATGCAAATCTTGTGTTGCCTTCTCAGTAAGAGTGTGGGAAATATCCCTCACTAATTGAGAAGGAAACAACTGTTTAGACAGAGGGGCGTATAAGAGAGACTCCCTCTGGACTGGAGAGACTGCTTTAGTTAAGAATGAACTAAAGACTGCCCTTTTCTTCAGTATTCCTGCCCCAAAGAGGGATGCCACTTCCGCAGATCCATCTTGCACCGCCTAGTCCATGCAGGCGAGCACACTATGCAGGACTTCTGGTTCCAAGAAATCAGGGTCTTGAGTCTTCTTGGCCAAAGCCCCAAGGGACCAGTCTAGGAAGTTAAAAACTTCCAAGACATGAAATACTCCCTTGAGGAGATGGTCCATTTCCGACATGGTCCAGTTCGTTTTGGCTGATGGAAGAGCATGTCTTCTTGCCGAGTCCACCAAGGTTGAGAAGTCCGCTTCAGCAGAGGAGGGAAGAGTAAGTCCCATTGATTCGCCAGTGTTGTACCAAATCCCTCTTCTTCCCGATAGTCTGGAAGGGGGACAGGTAAACACAGTCTTCCCCGCCTCCTCCTTGGTTTTAAGCCAATTTCCGAAAGACTGCAAAGCCCTCTTCATTGAGATGGTAGGCTGCATCTTCAAAAAAGAGGAAGACTTTGCATTCTTCGTACTCGAAAATAAAGACCAAGGAGAAGGAGGGGCAGCAGGGCTCAGAGACTCCCCGAATTCTTTCAATAAGAGGGCTGTCAAGGTCTTATAGTCCGAAAGACCTGCCCCCTTATTTTCTTCCGAGTCCGAGACATCTTCTATGTCATGAGGAGTGATATTTGGAGAAGAGTGCGCAACCGGAGGGGGACTCCTCTCTAGGCAAGGTGAAGGGCTCCTAGCAACACCAACTCCATCCTGACAAGGGCTACGGCCGCCTGTGCGACGTCTTGAGTCCCTGCCAGGTGAAGGCCGATATTGCCCTTTGCCTTTAGTTACACTAAGACCCTCCTGACAAGGGCGACGGCCGCCTGTGCGACAACTCCCGTCCCTATCAGGAGAAGGCCTCGAATTTCTTTCAACTTTCGCAGAATCAGGCCTATCCTGACAGGGGCTACGGCAGCCTGTGCGACATCTAGAGACCCTGCCAGGCGAAAACTGATCCTGCGAAAATTCCCAAAGAGGAGCCTCTCGGTCCGCCTCTAACTCCATTCCCGATGAAGCTCCTGATTCATAGCGCCTGAAGCCTGGCTCCTGTAGCTTGGTTGGGGCCTTGCGCCTGGTTGACACTTGATGGCTGGTAGGCGCTTCAGGCGTCAAGCGCCTGAAATGAGGTTCAGGCGCCAGGCGCCTGGAAGGAGGCTCAGGTGCCAGGCACTTGGAAGGAGGCTCAGGGGCTTTTTGCCTAGCATCAGGCGCTTCAGGCGCTTTGCGCCTGGTTTCAGGCGCTTCAGGCGCTCTGCGCCTCGTTTCAGGCGCCTTGCGTCTCATTTCAGGCGCTTTGCGTCTAGTAGGAGTTTCAGGCGCTTTTCGCCATTCATCAAAATCCTCTCGCCTAATAGGCGCTTTGTGCCTGACAGGAGCCTGGCGCCAGACTCCTGGCAGGCGCCTCGTCCGAGCTCTCAGAGACTTCCATCGGAGGGGATCTTTTTACTGGAAGGAATCTATCCTTTCTTCTAGGAGGATCCTTCTTCAAAACCCCTACTAAGGAAGATATCTGCTTTTGCATCTGTTCCAAGATCTTCGTAGCTGCGTCTTCTCTTTCTAATTCCGATGTAGGGGAAGGAGCATCTGTTGAAAATACCTCCTTTCTCTTCTTTTCCGAAGGAAATTCTTCCGGGCTGGAGTCGAAAACTGGCGACCTCCAAGGTCTCTTAGAAGGTCTCGACAGTCTGTCCGAACTCCATCCTTTCTTTGAAGAAGAATCGGATGAAGAAAAGCACTGTTTTAGGATGTCTTTCCAACGACTATCCTTGGCAGTCTGGGACGCAACTACAGAATCTGCCGAGGGGATGCCTGACCGGTGGGGATTCTCTGAAACCTCCCTGCGGCTTTCGACATTCCTTCTCCTCTGGGCTTGGGAGCTTGGAAGCTTGGAAGAGGTCTAGACCTGGGAGCGAGACAGAGCCGATCAGACGCACCCTCCACTTCACTGGGAACACTTTCACTATGCTTACCTTCCAAATCCTTTAACTTACGCTCCATCTCCAATAGTGAAGCTTTCAGATTTGCAATTTCCGATGTTGAACTTGCAGAGTCGGATAATTGAGAAGGTAAAGCTGTATGGGAGGAAACATTTGGATTAGAGATAGGCAAGCGACTACTAACTGGCTCGTTAGAGACCGACCTACTCAAACTCTTGGAAGAGGCTTTTCTAGCCCTATCCCTTTCCAACTTTCTTAAATAAGAATCAAGTATCTTCCATTCCTCCTCATTTAAATTCTTGCACTCTTCGCATGTATTCAATTGTGAGCATTCATTCCCTCTACAACTTTTACAAGTAGTGTGAGGATCTACCGAAGCTTTCGGTAGTCTCACATAACAACTTTAATTCACACACACTCTGAACGAAAACGAAGTATCAGACATTCTGAGAAAAATCCAAATCCAAAATCAAAAACAGTCCACAAAAGCGTATGCCAGGCCAGAGATCCAATACGTCACCAAAATAGCAGTCTAGATCAACGGCGATGATATTCGAAAGTCAAAGTCAGGAGGAACTAGCAAACGATGTTACCAGCCCCGGTGACAAAGAAAAATTGGTTCTAGAACGGTAATGGTTCCTATTCCTACAACCCAGCGGCAGGCCGGTAGATCACCTGACCTACCTGTAGCGTGTGCCGCGAAATTTGAATTTCTGTCGGGGACGATGGAGTCTATAGCTAAGTATATATCTGACAGGGAAGTTGAATGTATGAAAATTCACTTTATAATAATTAGTTAGGTTACAATGGCAAGTTCGCAATATTGTAAATTCGCGCAACTCGAATAGTGTAAGTTTGAGGTATTACTGTATGGACAAACCATCACCTAGATTAGTTTATTATCTACTTTAGAAAGTGATAAAATATAGTAAACACTTTGCCAATGGGGACTACGTTATCAGATAAAAAAGGTATCTGAACCTGGCACAATGTTAACCACTCAAAAGACCAGAATTGCTCAACTATCATTTTCACAATCCAGTCTTACAAGAGACTACTTCCTTCTTTAGCATGCCACAAGTTGCGACATTAACCCTTAATGGACAGACATGCCCACATGAGTAGCAATAACAGTTTTTGGGTGGTAGATGGAGTCACACTCATGGTGAGTAACAAAATTATGCCTAATCGATTTGGGGGAATTAGGCAGGAGAGGTGTGCCATTATTCGACAGCCCATAAATTCACTTATAGCAACTTTTAGACTGGCTAAAATACTCTGGACAGTTCATGAAAGAATTAGTGGGGATCTTGACTTCAAGGGAGCAAGTAATGCCTCTCTGTCTCACATGATGTCTTTTTATATATTTGCTGATAAATATACCATGGGGTTGCTGCTGTTTTAGTTCTTGTCTTTTATTATGATAGTATGTCAATTATAATTGTAATTTTGCAAATAATCCCCAAAAAATTACTGCATTTTCGTTCTCGGTAAATTTACGTAAATATTTTACAATAAATATAATCAGAATTTGTTACTGATGTTACTTCTTATCTGTTTTGATATTGTGTGAGCTATAAATATAATTTCACAAAATAAAATAAATTTTTTTTAGAAATAACTGTACCTTAACTTGGTAAAATCACAATTTGAAGTAAAATGATATTGTAATGATACAATTAAGTTTGTTCATACTTACCTGGCAGATATATATATAGCTGTATTTTCTGAAGTCCGACAGAATTTTAAAAACTTCCGACACACGCAGTGGTCGGCCAGGTGGTTAGTACCCATTCCCGCCGCTGGGAGGCGGGTATCAGGAACCATTCCCATTTTCTATTCATAATTTTTATTTCCACTGTCCCCTGAGGGGAGGTGGGTGGGTACTTGATTATATATATCTGCCAGGTAAGTATGAACAAACTTTATTGTATCATAACATATCAGGTTTGTTCATGAAACTTACCTGTCAGAATATATATATAGATGAATCCCACCTTTGGAGGTGGGAAGGGACAGAATAGAAGGATTTTGGGAAACAAATGCATGCAGATGATTTACATCTTGGTTCCACCTGTTAGCATAGCTGGCTTCGTGGTTACTGCCACATAAAGTCTGCTTGTTGCTACTAGAGTTGCCGCGAGGTAGAGACATATATAGCTGGTGCACTCCAGGATGATCTGTCAACAGGGGCGAGACCACGACGTGACTAGACCATATTTGACCATACCATGAGGGCTAAGAAGTAAAATAAATATATATATATATATATCACCACCTGACCAACCTAGCACCAAAGGTTAAGGTGGTTTTAACTAAGCTTACAAGAGTTGAAGAAGTCGCCGTTGTCGGCGACTCATCAACTAAATTAAGAGCTCTTCCTAACCATTTCTACAGGATAGGATGAGTGGTACTTCTTGCCCCCAAGATTGTGTCTGCAGACACGTATGGCCCTAGCGAGCAGCAGATCTCATATGCCATCTTCACATCTCGCAGGGAGTGTGAAGTGAACACAGAGTTGCTTCGCTAAAACATGGTACTCAGGATGTTACTAGTGCCATGCTCTGTTGAAATGCTTCCGAGGCCGCGCCCTCACCTCGTGAGCATTTAGATAAAAAGATTTTCAAATCTTTGTGCAAACACAATGAAGGAGCATTTTTGAAAGAACTCCTTAACACTAAAGCCAGGGCTGTTCTTCGATATGGGCAAGTCTGGTCTTTTTCGGAACACTGCAGATTGCCCGAATGACTTCGACTTTCTTGAGTTTTATGTAGATAAAACTTGAGAGACCCGACAGGGCACAGGACTCTCTCTGGCTCCTGCCCACTAACTTGTGCCATCCTTGCTTCCAAGCTTCTGGCCCAAGGGACAAAACGGGTTTTCCATTCTTAGGCCACAACGGAAGGCTTAGAGAGCACACCGCCTTGTCTTCTCTAAGCCAAAACTTGTGACGATGGCTTAAAATTTCACTAACCCTCTTTGTCGTATCTAGGGTGGTTAGAAGAAGGCCTTCCTGATCACATGCAAAAAGTTAACAGGTAGGAGAGGTTCGAATGCTTTAACATCAAGAACTTCAGACTACGTCTAAGTTCCATATTGAAAGCTTCGATCTGGACATGCACAGTCAGTCCGTCTGTACTAAAGTCAGGTGACCGACCAGTTGACAAGTCAGACGAATCAAGGACAGCAAGGCTGTACCCTGAAGACCATAAGGCACTATTCTTCGCTGAAGAATGAGTGTCTGGACTGCCTGGGCGATTCAATCTAAGCAAACCTTGGGGGTGTATCAACGCACCCAACGTCGTCAGCGAATCAAACTGACTCGAGCTTCTGGTGCCAGGAGAAAGGAGCGAGGAGCAAAAAGGCGATTCAGTCCCGAAGGAAGAATGCCTGACAGTCCAACCTGGTCTCATGTTACACGATCATCGGGGGTGTATAAACGCAACTGACTTCGTCAACAAGAAACTCAGGGCTACTATATGTCGCCTGATCTCGCACGAGTGTCTGACTCCGAGAAAACAGGTGAGACAAAAGTAGATGGTTGAGCGAGGTTTCGAGAATTCCACAGAAACTCAAAAATCGTGGAAGGGCTTTGTTGTTTGACAGACGCAAATCTCTGAGCCCAAAGGCCGTCAACAACATATTTGCATATTCTTTAATAGTTGTGACTGCCAGCTTATCCCATTCTTCAGACGGAAAAAGGAAGACGGTAATCTTATTCCTGTCACCTCTCGATAGTCTGAAACGTAGTCAGACTCAGAGCGGAGAGGTTATAGGTACCTTTCGAGTTAGAGTAGACCGACTCTCTCGGAAAAGGTCCTTGGAAAGTGAACTAGGAAATATGTGACCTCTGTGAATCCAGGATTCTGAAGGCCAACATGGGGCGATCAGCGTCATTGTCGCTCCCTGTGACGTCATAAATCCTCTTATTACATTTCCTAAGCGATTGAAAAAGGGGAAAAAGAGACTAAACATCCATCCCCGTTCAATATCATAGGATGGCGTTTAATGGTACCGATCCCGGATCGAGAATAAGGAGCAGAGAAGAAGCCGCCTCTTCGTCCTCAACATATCGAAGAGAAGAATGAAAGGGCGTCCCTAAAGTCTACACAACTCTCAACTTACTTCTAAAAAGAAAGATTCCACTCGGAAGTGAATAATTGCTGCCGTCGATCGAGACGATTCGTACGGACTTTTGCAATCCTGTAACGAACCTGTAGAGGATCGTTACATTTTACGCCTGTTGTTATAATAGGCTCTTTCTCGTAAACTCGAACAAGGACGAGAGAGATACTTCTTAAGATATGAGAGAGCTGTGGAATATCAGAGTTGATCTGGACCACTGGTTCCCAAACTCGTTTCGAGGACTGGAGGGACTACCGAATCGCTTTTACTTCTTTCAGATTAAGATCCAGGACATCTGAAACCCTATCCAGATGTCCGGCACCTTCTTTCTATCACCTCATGTGATAGACGCACTGAGAGATGTTCAGAATCATTGCTAGATCTTGAATAATATTTCAGTTTCCCGGTAGGAAAAAACTGTGGTCTGAATTGCAGTCTATTCGGGGAAACAAACTTCTTCAGGAAGGAAATGGTCCCCAGCAAGCTCATCCATTCCCTCCCCGAGTATGCTTACTTCCCTAAATAAGGCTGCGCTTTGCCTAAGCAGGAGAGCAAATAAAAGTGCAATGTTGCGGTAGACTCGTAGTTCCATACCGTGCGGTAACGAGCACCGAAAGGATTAAGAGATAACTCTGTTGAACATAGTAAGGCAAAACGAATGCAACGTTTATTCATTCACGTAAGAAATCCCCTCAATCTTAGGCTAAAGTCCGTGATTGTAGGACAGATACAGTTAGTCAGTCAATCCCGCAGGAGAGACGTAACCGTCAGCACAGAGATACGGTTAGTCAGTCAATCCCGCAGGAGAGAGAGACGTAAACTACCGCGCATGACAGCGCACGATCTGTCACTGAATACTGGCTCGGTTGGACTGGAGGACAGACAGCGTGACAGCAGCAGCAAGCAGCTTACGAACGTCGTCTCTAACTTTATGTCTGGGTTGCCAGCTACCCTATTCTACGAAGAAATAGGTCCGTTATTTTTTGAGCAGAACGACTCTCAAGCTGGTATATTTAAGCGAAACAGAAAACGCTAAATATATAGATGCGTTTGTGTCGTCAGAACACTACCATACAACGGTAAAAGATAAATCGGAAACTCCTGTTAGGCTGCAGGGAGTAACGATTAAATGTCCTTAAATAGACAACAGACCTCTCGGTTGCCATCCGAAAGAGGTCAACTACAGCAAGCGTATATGACTTGAACCAACCAGAAGTAAAATAACGCAAGGCAAAAAATGAAATTATATCACAATAAAGTTTGTTCCTACTTACCTGGCAGACCATATATATAGCTGAATTCGGAAATACAGCTACATACATATCTGACAGGCAAGTTTCATGAACAAAACTTAAGAGAATCGAAGCAGTCGAAGCAGTCAGCTCAAGCTTCTTATGTTATTGGACATAAGCGTTCATTGACGTAGTCTACAAGTCTATTTCTTGTACGAGTCTGCGAATGACGAATGAGAGCTCTTCCGAATCTTGTCAATAAGAGCTTATTCGCTTACGCAATATCAAGTTAATGAGATGTTTGTCATGAGAACTAACCCATTTACGGGACAAAGAGATATTTTGTCAAAGAGGGGCTACCCACTTACTTGACAAAACGAAAGTATATTGTCAATGGGGGAAAGTCACTGAATGACAAAACGTAATCCAGGGAGTCGAGCATTTAATTTTTTCCGATTCCCGTCTCAAACGAGGAAGGGGCAAGAATCCTGTTAAGAGACTGGGCTTACGGCAAGTAGGACGACGATGTTCAATTCGGCAGCGTAGTCCCGACTAGAAACTAACAAAATCTATCATCTGAAAAAACCCTTCAGATGGGGTAAAAAGCTTGGAAAATTATCCTGGAAGAGGAAGAAACTATCAACCAACCAGCTTCCTCTCCCGTATCACAACTAATGCCTGCTAAAGCTTAAAATTATTGGCAGTATGGCAAAGGAAGTCCTGTCTTGCGCTTTCCGAAGAGCGTCCTTTTGATGAGTGCCTTTGCAAGAATCCTACTGAACGTTGCCGAGAGTCCTGACGTGCAGGACATCGAGCCTTACATAACCCGTAACTGCCTTAGCGCAAAGTCTTGACTGCGGTAGTGGCAACTTAAATTTATTGGCAGAATGGCAAAAGTTGCGGTAGAGCAAACGAGATCTTCCTTAACTCCATCCACCTATGCGAAAAGCAATATTAATTGACAGAGACCTCTTGATTCACGAAACCCGATGTCTTGCTGGGTTTCGAAGAAGAAGTTGTCTGTTCACTTTAAGCTTCCTCCGAAGCACTGCCTACTTCACATTCTTTGCATGTGAGGTAGAAGGTATCACCGAAGGTAGAGGTAAAAATTCTTTAGGCCCAAATCTGAAACAAGAGCTTGAAGAGTTCAACAGAAACGTTCAGCCAGGCGACACACCTGGCTGCGCTGGTGCACGCTCGGCGTCCACTGGAGCGCGCTCGGCGTCCACTGGAGCGCGCTCGGCGTCCACTGGAGCACGCTCGGCGTCCACTGGCGCGCACGGAGCGCGCTTGGCGTGCACTCGCGCGCGCCTGGAGTCCATCCGAGCGTCCCAGGCGTCCGCTCTCAAAAGCTTCCTGCTACTATGACTTCTTTTACGTATTTCTCGGTGGAAATGACGGACACGAGTTCAGGCGACGTTCGCCTTCTTACTTCTCACTGAAACGCATAACGAGAGAGAGAGAGGACGTGAAGCGTCTCTTATAAAGCTTCTATTTAGAGGGCGCGAGTCCTTCCGAAAGCTCCAACCCCTGCACGGAGAGGACGCTCGAGGACGAGAAGCAAACTTTCAGGATTCGTGCACGCGCACGCACTTTGGCAGTCTGGGGATTTTCATCAGTAACTGCCGAAGGCACGCCAGATCGGTGGGGGGTTCCTTGTAACCCTCCTTCGGCTTTCGACATGCTCCCTCCCCAGGTCCTGGGAGTCAAGCAGAGGTCCAGGCCTAGAGGCGAAACGAGGCCGATCTGACGCACCCTCCACTACACAAGGGGTATCACTGCACTTCTGCACTTCACTTTTTACTCTCTAAAGCAAGCACTTTCGATTCTAAGTTACGAATCGAAAGAGTATAAGAGAAAGGGCAATTCCTCTACAGACACTGCTTAGGGCCCGAAGGCAATACTGCAGGGTTAGGAGTAACAATTACAGAAGTAGCACTTCACAGCAATGAAGAAGAGCGAGCACCTCTCGTAGGCATATCATAGCCCGTAAGGCCATACTACAGGGTTAGCAAAAAAAAGTCTACAGGAAGGTTAGCAGGTTCACTACCCTGACTTTTGTTACTGATTAATTGCGTACATACGAATCATACGTCTTCCTTACGGAATTAGACATGTTTACTGATTAATTGCGTACATACGAATCATACGTCTTCCTTACGGAATAGACACAGTCTCACACTCCTTACATGACAAATCTCAACAAAGAAGGAAGACCCATACCCCTCGTACATACCAAGTGCGGATCTACCGAAGCTTTCGGTAGCCACACCCTATCTTTGCAGACAACCCCGTCTGAAACTAGCCTAACTAGATTCAGATATTTTAAGCAAAAATGAATCAAATTCAAATCAATTTAAGATAACGTATGCCTAGCCACAAATCCAAGTAAATAAATCAAAAGACAATAGGATACTTAGCGGCAATGAAGTTTCCAAAATCTAAGACGGAGGTACTGGAAACAGGTGTTTCCAGCACCGGCGACAGAAAAATTATGAATAGAAAATGGGAATGATTCCTGATACCCGCCTCCCAGCGGCGGGAATGGGTACTAACCACCTGACTCCCACTGCGTGTGTCGTAAGTTTTTAAAATTCTGTCGGACTTCAGAAAATACAGCTATATATATATCTGACAGGTAAGTTTCATGAACAAATTGTATTTTTCCTAACTATAAAAACCTGAGGTCCTTTACCCATGGAATATACTTACAGCGGCAGCTTGACCGGTCGTAAGCTTTCGAACAAGGTGGTTCGGTAGTAACTGCTTGTCCGATGGAGGTAAACATTCCACTTTGCTTAAGGCCCAGAAACAGAGGGAGGGGTGGCATGAAGTGGGACTATGTTTAAAGCACCTCAGGTTTGTATAGTTAGGTAAAATGATATTGTTATTATACAATAAAGTTTCATACATACTTACCTGGCAGATATATACATAGCTAAGACTCCGTCGTCCCCGACAGAAATTCAAATTTCGCGCCACTCGCTACAGGTAGGTCAGGTGATCTACCTGCCTGCCCTGGGCGGCAGGACTAGGAACCATCCCCGTTTTCTATCATATTTTCTCTCTTCCACCTGTCTCCTGCGGGGAGGCTGGGTGGGCCTTTAATTGTATATATCTGCCAGGTAAGTATGTATGAAACTTTATTGTATAATAACAATATCATTTTCATACAATCAACTTACCTGTCAGATATATACATAGCTGATTGGCACCCTTCGGTGGAGGGTAAGAGACAGCTACTATATGGAATAGACAGGTAAACAACATATGTTGTAGGTATAAATAAAACCTTGGTTCCTACCTGATAGGTGGTAGACTTCGTGGGTGTTTGCCCAGTAGTCTGCATCACCTCAAGAAACTTTAGCGAGATATATGATCTATGGCCAAGAGTTCTTGTGGGTCTGCCGAAGGGGTCTTATCCGCTTACTCGGCAGAGCCTGAAAGGACTTTGTCAATGGGTGCTGATCCACTTATATGACAATACACCTTATGAAGGAGCACACAACCAATCCCGACCACCTGATCCTACCATATTTAGAACTAAGGATTGTTCCGGAGTTATCCCCGAACTCGTCACAACAACCGTAACTCAAACACTACACACACATACATAATTTTCAAAAAAAATTATACTCATCTAATTGGATATGACAAGATTCTCTTACTGAACAACATAGACGCGCCCGTGCTAAACCAAGTCCTCCATTGTTCGAAGAGACTCCAGACCATATCCAAAAAGAAGAAAAGTATATACATTTAAGGATTGGTGTCGGCTCCCGTACCCAGAATCGTATCCGCCGATACGAAAGGACCTAGAGACTTCTCATATGTCACACGAACGTCTTTCAAGTAATGAGATGCAAATACTGAGTTGCATCTCCAAAATGTCGTATCTATGATGTTTTTAAGCGACATATTCTTATGAAACGAGAGAGAACGTCGCTACAGATCTCACTTCATGAGCTTTTACTCTCAACAGTTGTAACTGTTCGTCAGGACAGACCTTTATGAGCGTCTGTAATGACGTTTCTTACAAAGAATGCCAGCGCATTCTTGGACATCAGTCTTGTGGGGTCTTTTACCGCGCACCAAGACCTTGTCTAGAGCCTCCCATCTGATGCTTTCTCTGAAGGTAGAACTTCAGAGCTCTAACAGGGCATAGAGACCTCTCTGCTTCTCTGCCTACGAGACTCGACATGCCTTTGACTTCGAATGACTTAGCCAGGGATTCGTGGGATTCTCGTTTTTTCGCTAAAAACAGGTCTTAAACGAGCAAATAGCTGAGTCTCCCTTGAATCCTACTTTATCCTGCAGAGCATGTAATTCACTAATTCCTCTTTGCCGTAGCTAAAGATAAAGGAATAGGCATTTTCTGGTGATGTCTCTAAACGATGCCAGATGAGGAGGTTCGAATCTTTCGATGACAGAAACTTGAGGACTACGTCTAGGTTCCAGTTCGGAGGTACTGGTTCCTTAGACTTTGAAGTCTCAAAGACCTTATGAGATCGTGGAGATCTTAATTATCTGCCAGATCCAATCCTCTATTCCTGAATACAGCCGAGAGCATACTTCTGTATCCCTTTATTGTGGATACGGCTAGATGAGATTTTTCTCTCAGGAATAGCAGGAAATCAGCAATTTCCGCTATAGAGGTAGTGGAGGAGGACAACTTCTTGGATCTACACCACCTTCTAAATACCTCCCACTTCGATTGGTATACTTTCGTATTGGAGGTTCTGCGTGCTCTCGCGATCGCGCTTGCCACTTCGCGAGAAAAGCCTCTCGCTCTGACAAGTCTTTCGATAGTCGAAAGGCAGTCAGAGCGAGAGCGGGGAGGTTTTGATGGTACCTCTTGAAGTGTGGTTGTCTGAGAAGATCCGTCCTTCTTGGTAGGGATCTTGGAAAGGGGGGCTATTAACGTCATCCTCGTCTCCTTTGACGCCACAAACTTTTTCATTACTAATCCCAGGATTTTGAATGGGGGAAAAGCATATACGTCTACTCGAGACCAATTTAGCAGGAAGGCGTCTACCATAAGTGCTCTTGGATCTTCCACGACCGAGCAAAAAGACTGGCAGCCTTTGGAAATGAATGTTGCGAAGAGATCCACATGAGGAGTCCCCCACAGTGACCAGAGATCTAGACACACTTCCTCGTGTAGGGTCCACTCTGTATGAAGGACCTGGTTCCTCCTGCTGAGTCTGTCCGCCCTCACATTCTTTACTCCCTGTACGAACCTTGTCAGCAGGGAGATGTTCCTGTGACGACGTCCCAAAGCAATAGGTCTCTCGTCAGTTCGTAAAGGAACGAGGAGTCCCTCCCTGTTTCCGAATGTAGGCAAGTGCGGTGGTGTTGTCCACGTTTTACTTGCACTACTTTGTTTGACACCAGAGGTTCTAGGCTCTTCAAAGCCAGATCACGGCGAAGAGCTCTTTGCAGTTTATGTGCCAAGTCACCTGTGCTGGTTCCCAGGTGCCTGACACCTCTTCTGAGCCTAATGTCGCTCCCCAACCTTTCTCCGACGCGTCGGAGTACAACACTAGGTCTGGGTTCTGTGTTTTTAGAGAGATCCCTTTGTTCTCTTCCAGAGGGGCAACCATCACTCCAGTGCGATTTTATCTCCACTGGAATGGGAAAAACGTCCGAAAGTTGTCCGGTTTTCCAGCTCCAAGACTTCTTGAGGAAGAATTGAAGCGGACTAAATGAAGTCTTCCTAGTGGGAAGAACTGTTTCGAGCGAGGAAAGAGTCCCTAGAAGGCTCAACCATTCCCTCGCCGACGTATGTTCCTTCCCTAAGAGAGAGAGACTATCCGTAAACCTTTTGCGATTCTCTCTTGCGAAGGAAATACTCGAAAACCCCGAGAATCCATCCGAATCCCAGATAGACTAGGTCCTGTCTGGGGGTCAGCTGAGACTTCTCGAGGTTCACGAGCAATCCCAACGCTTTGATCAAATCTAGAGTTAACTTTAGGTCCTCCAAGCACTGTCTCTCTGATCTGGCCCTGATGAGCCAGTCGTCCAGATACAGAGAGATATTTACTCCTTTGAGGTGAAGAAACCTCGCCACATTCTTCATCAGGCTTGTGAAGACCTGAGGAGCTGTGGACAGGCCGAAACACAAGGCTCTGAACTGAAAGATCCTTCCCCCCGTCATGAAACGGAGGTACTTCTTCGATGAAGGGTGGATCGGGACGTGAAAGTAGGCGTCCTGGAGATCTAGAGACACCATCCAATCTCCTTTTCGTAATGACGCTAGGACTGAAGCAGAAGTCTCCATGGAGAACTTCTCCTTCTGAACAAATTTGTTCAGAGAGCTGACGTCCAGTACTGGTCTCCAGCTCCTCCCGAGGCTTTCGCAACCAGAAAAAGGCGATTGTAAAACCCCGGGGAGTTTTGATCCAGTACTAGTTCTATCGCTCTCTTGTCCCACATTTGTTCCACCATCGATCGAAGAGTATCCCTCAGCACAGGATCCATTGTACTTGGCTGATAGTTCCCTTGGTATTGACGTTAGGGGAGGAGTGTTCAGGAAAGGGATACGATATCCCTTCCTTATGATAGCCAATGAAGACGCGTCTGTGTTTATCAGTGTCCAGGCTTCCACAAATCCCAGGAGCCTGGCACCTACTGGTGCTTGGAGGAGAGAATCTTCATTTTCCCTTTTTAAAGGGACGAAAGGCAGACCTACCTCTCTTCTCCGGAGCCTTCCTTCTTGCGGGAGGTCTGGAGGTCGGACCACCTCGAAAGGGCTGAACAGATGTACTAGGTCCTTTCTTGTCAGATGCAGAAACAGGTTTCTTCTTCCTTGCTGAACTGCGTCAGAAGAAATCCTGAGTCGCCTTCTCAGTTAAAGAAATGCGCAATGTCCTTCCTAACTGAGAAGGGAACAAAAAGTCAGATAGAGGCGAATACAGTAGAGCTGCCCTCTGAGCGTGTGAGACTGCCTTGGTTAAGAAGGCGCCATATACAGTCCTTTTCTTTAGAGACCTGCTCCAAATAATGAGGAATTTCAAAAGATCCATCCTGTACCGCTTTGTCAATACAAGACAATATGCATAACAGGGCTTCAGGTTCGATTCCTTCCGAATCATGGGCTTTCTTGGCACATCACCCCAATGGACCAATCTAAGAAGTTTGAGACTTCCAATACATGAAAGAGTCCCTTGAGGAGATGGTCCAGTTTCAGAAATTCCCCCACGTAATTCGTGCCGAATTGAGACCTTGTCGACGTGAAGCGTCAACTAAGGTCGAAAAATCTGCTTCCGATGTAGAAGGGAGAGCAATACCCATATTCTCTCCCGTCTGATACCAAATGCCTCTTTACCCAGCTAATCTTGCTGGAGGCATGCAGAAGACTGTTCTCACTAAGTCTTTCTTAGACTTCATCCATGAGTCTAAGGATTGTAAGCCCTCTTCATCGAATGGTGGGCTTCATTTTGAGAAAAGACGAAGGCTTCTTCGTCTTAGCACTCGAAAAGAGAGCGCGCGGAGAAGGAGGAGCGGCAGGAGTCAACTCGTCTCCATACTCCTCAAGAAGCAAGGTAGTCAAAACCTTATAGTTCGACAGTCCTTCTCTTCCCTGATATTCATCATCCGAGTTTTCTTCCAACTCGGGATCTACATGAGTCTCCGCTCTCCTTTCCGTACGTTCCTCTTCTGGAGGAGACAAACTCCTAATAGGAGAGGGGCTAAGGGAATGATAATCTTTCCTCTTTCCCGCTTTAATAGCCTTGGAAGGCGCCACAAGCTCATGGCTTCTCTTGAAAATTAGAAGACACTTCCCGCTTGAATGACGCTTCCCGTTCGCCAAGCGTCTGGTGACGTCTCTCGCTTACTTGTCTGCTGACGTCTTCTCGCTTTACCTTGTCATGCTGACGCTTGATGACGCTTCGCGCCTGGAAGACGCTCCGCTCTCCAAAGGCGTCCTACTTGGCGTCACAATATTGGCTATGTTTAAAAGACGTCTTACGTCTCTCTGGCGTTACGAAACTTTCGTAAGCCACCGTTCTCGTTCTCGAACCCGAAGCTTCAGTAAGACGTTAGCAGCTTCAACGTCTGCATGACGCTTCTCGTTTAGCAGGTGAGAGAGGACGAGACTTCTTAAGTTGGAAGCGCCACGTCCTTCCTACGAGGCGCTAAAACTCCCACTAGAGAGGACAGTTGCTCTTGAACTGCCATAATTATCCTCCTTGACGCTTCTCCCACGTCCACTGCATGACGCCTTTCGTCATCACTCGGGGGAGAAGAAGGAAAGGGTACTTCTGCGTACACGTCAGGTGACGCTGACGCCACCTTCGCTTTCTTAATAGAAGAGGGAGCGTCTCTGAGAAGCGCTCTGGGCTCGAATCTATTTCAGGTTCTTTCATATGACGCTTCAGCGGTCTCGACAAGTTCGACTCCTTCCACCCTCGTTTAGGTGAGGGAGAGGGAGAGGACGAGAAACACTCACGAAGGACGCTTTTCCTATAGCGCCCTTGAGCCGCCTGCCACGAAGCAGAGCTAGCTGAAGGGACGTCTGACCGTTGGGGATTCCCCACGACCTCCTTAAGGCTTTCGACTTCTTCTCCTCTGGGCATGGGAGCTTGGAAGAGGTCTAGGCCTGGGAGCGTCGCAGGGACGATCAAAGAAGCCCCCCTCCAACAACACTAGGGAAACTCACTTCACTGTAATGCTCACTTTCACTAGCCTTACCTTGGAAGTCAGCCATCTTGGACTTCATGTCTCTAATTGTAGCTTTCAGATTGGCGATTTCCGAGGCCGAATCCGAAAGAGCACTCTGAGAAATGAGATACATAGGGAGAATCTAAATCAGTAGATTAGAATTATCCGTGAAAGGCTCAATAGGCCTTGAACTCACACCTTTCAGACGTCTAACCCTATCCCTCTCTAACTTCTTCAAATAAGAAGTCAAAGTCTTCCACTCTTCTGCATTTAATCCCTCGCATTCCTTACAAGTATTATTAGCAGAACACTGAAACCCCCTACATTTACGGCATAAACAGTTGTTGAGGGATCAACCGAAGGCTTTCGGTATCCTCACCCTGCAGCCTACATTCACACACATTCTCACACTCACATTTGAATCAGACATACTGAGAAAATTCCAAAAAAGAGTAATTCCAACAACAGTCCACAGTAGCGAATCCACACACGTCCAGATACGTCACCAAAAAGCCGAGAAACGATGATCAAAGGATGAAAACTATGAATCTAAGTCAGGAGGTAATAGCAACAATGTTGATAACCACCGGCGACAGAGACAAATATGATAGAAAACGGGGATGGTTCCTAGTCCTGGCCGCCCAGGGCAGGCAGGTAGATCAACACTGACCTACCTGTAGCGAGTGGCGCGAAATTTGAATTTCTGTCGGGGACGACGGAGTCTTAGCTATGTATATATCTGACCGGTAAGTTGATTTGTATGAAAATACAATTTACTTTAAATTGTGATTTGTTCCGACACGTAATACAAA
>NC_061088.1:35682077-35706293 GCF_015104395.2 Macrobrachium nipponense | reverse complement strand
CACGTAATACAAACCATTGGTCCTTCACATATGGAAGACTCACTTATTGGTGGGTGGAATTTGAGTCTTATGAACAGACTGGTGTTCATCCGACCTTGGTTCCCTCCCTGGTCGTAAGAGCAGAGGGAAGGATCCTAGCATCTGTACAACTGATCGGAGTGTGCACTGCGGGATCAGTGGTCAGACCTCTAGACCAAACTCATAAGAGGGAGGCAAGCGTGCCTCTTACGAATAGCAAGCAAGAGCTAGATCCTACACAAGAGCCAATATAAAGTCTTGGGTTTGTCTCTTGTTGGCGTCCACTCCCCCCTTGTTAGGGGAGTGGTGGATGAACGCTTCTATCCCTAATGAAAGGGATAGAATGAGGCTCAGTCATGTAGCTTACCTGCATCGGCATCCTGTCCAGCGTGGTGACGACCGCCACCCTCTGCCCGCAGGGAGGAGGTTAGAAAAGAGGAGGAAGAGAAGCCAGTCACTCACATTCACTCTTCCATTCATGCAGTCTCACAAGGATGAGATGCTATCTTGTCCGGCGAGGGAGCTGGGTAAGCTACACAACTTGTTGAGCAGCCACCATGGGGCCCAAGGAAAAAGTGTCCAAGGACCTATGGGCGATATCCCGAAGGTAGGAGGAAGTGAAGGTGGTCTGGTTAGCCCAAAACCCTGCCTTCAGCACCTGTGCCATGGACAAGTTCTTGCGGAATGCAAGGGTTGGACCAATACCTCTGACTTCGTGGGCTCTCGGACGAAGGGTACTGGTGTCGTAACTCCTGTCTGAAGAGTACGCCTTCCGGATTACCTCACGAAGCCAGAAAGAAATAGTGTTCTTGGACACTTCTTTCTTGGTAACCCTGGTGCTAACGAAGAGGCGTCGACACTCAGGCCTGAGGTGGCGAGTTCTCTTCAGATAGAGCCGTAGCACCCTCACAGGACAAAGCAGCATCTCATTCGCATCATTGTCTGTGAAGTCTTTCAGGGAGGGAAGGAATCGAACAAGTCGTCAGGGACCGAAGGGTTCCGAGTCTTTGCTACGAAGTCCGGGACGAAATCGAGTGTCACCGATCCCCATCCCCTTGAGTGTTTAACATCGAAGGAAAGACCGTGAAGTTCCCCTACTCTCTTCGCCGATGCCAGGGCCAGCAGAAAGACAGTCCTGAGGGTCAGATCTGTCTGATGATTCCTGGAGCGGCTCAAAGGGTTTGCGAGTCAAGCTCCTAAGTACGAGAGTCACATCCCACCCGGGAGGCCTGAGTTCCTTGGGTGGGCAAGACCTCTCGAAGCTCTTCATCAGGAGAGAGATTTCCATGGAAGTGGAAATGTCCACTCCTCGCAGTTTAAGGACTAGGGCTAGGGCAGCTCTGTAGCCATTAACTGCGGAGATGGAGATGAGCTTCACCTGGGCGAAAGAAGACGAGGAAATCCGCTACCTGCTGAACAGTGGCTCTGAGTGGAGAGACCCCGTCCACAACACCAACCACAGAAGACGGACCACTTCCCCTGGTACACTGCTGCAGAGGACTGTCTGAAGTACCCTGCCATCTCTGTTACTGCTCGGCGAGAAAAGCCTCTCGCTCGCAAGAGATGGAGGATAACCACCAGCCGTGAAGACACAGGGACCGAACCAACCGGTGGTACTGTTCCACGTGTGGTTGGCATAGGAGGTTGTGCCGGGGGAATCTCTCCCGGTGCCTCAGAGAGAAGTGCCAGCAGGTCCGGATACCAAATGGCCTGAGGCCATTTGGGTGCCACCAGAATCATCCAAAGATTGCTGGTGACCAGCACCCTGCTGATCACCTTGCGAATCAGACAGAACAGGGGAAAGGCGTAGACGAGGAGGTTGTCCCATGGGTGTTGAAACGTGTCCTCTGCAGCTGCCCATGGGTCCGGCACAACTGAGAAAAAAACCTCAAGTTTTCTGTTGTGTCAGTGGCGAATGGGCCCAAGCTGACACCAGCGTGAACACTCGTGTGAACACCTGTGGGGTGGTTGAGAGACCGAAGCAAAGTGCCCTGAATCGGTACACCATCCCGTTGAGGATGAAGCGGAGGTACTTCCTGGAGGACTGGTGGATGGGTATTTGAAAATACGCATCCTTCAAGTCCATCGACAGCATGAAGTCGTTCTCCCTGATGGAATCGAGCACGGATTGTGCCGTTTCCATCGTGAACCGAGTCTGGCAAACGAATCGGTTCAAGGGAGAGAGATCGATCACCGGGCGCCAGACCCCCAATGACTTCTCTACCAGGAGAAGTTGGCTGTAGAAGCCCGGCGACTGATCCCGTACGACCTCCACAGCGCGTTTGCTCAGCATGGTCTCCACTTCTTGCCGAAGCGCTACGCCCCTGGCAGAACCGGGAATGTACGTCTGTAGATGGACTGGGTGTGAAGTGAGGGGTGGCCGCGACTTGAAGCGTGGTAGATATCCATCCCGAAGGACATCCACTATTCAGGTCTCGGCTCCGTAGCGCTGCAAAGTTGCCCAATGGCTCGCCAGGCAACCCCCCCAACTTCTGGCAGCAGGTGAGGGGGAACGCCATCCCTAGCATTGCCCTTTCTTCGACTTCTTCCCGGCTCCTCCTCGGGAGAAGGGCTGACGATCATTCTTACAGAAGAAGTCGAAGGCTGGGTCTTTCCTCTTGGCCTCGACGAGGAAGACATCTTGGCCACAGAGGAAGAGCTAGCCAAGCTCTGAGGCTTGGCCACAGTGACTTGAGGATGCCCAGAGGCCTTTGAGACTGCCTGGTGTACTAGTTGGTCACTGTCTTCAGTGCACCGCTGTTCCACTGCAGCGTCCACCATCTCTCTAAGGAAGAGAGAGGAGGAACCCAGCAACGGTCCGTTCCTAAGACCCAGCGCTGCCTCACGCCCTGCCGACCTGGTCACTCAAGCAAGGACTGTGTCCCTACGTCTCAGTACCAGGTTGGCCCAGCGGTTGGCTGTCTGGTGGGCGAGGTAGGATCGCCGGGTCCCCTTCGGGAGTGATGTGTCCCGAGGAGGCTGCGACTCTGGACACTGTGAGGGACCACAAGTCCAGCCAGGAGACTGCTTGGAATGCTGCCATGGCAGTCGCTTCCTAGGCCTGTGCCTCTTGCTGTGAAAACCAGAGATTCTCGACAGCAGGTGACGGAGAGGCACCCCTGGAGTTAGCCTATCTATCTCCGGGTTAACCTGCTTGGGCGGCAGCGGGTCCTCCGATGGCACGTAGAAACGCCGTTGTCGTGGTAGAGGAGGGGGGACCAGCTTGGTCGACCTGCCGGACCTAAGCGATTCCTCCTTTCTGGAGACAAAAGATGTTCACTTGGCCCAGCACACCGTCGGCCAAGGAGGACTGGGGCAGACCCACCGTCATCGTGAGTTCTTTCTTAGGCCCCAAGAACAACTCCAGCCTCGATCGAAGCTTGGAGGGAGGGAGCACCAATCCTTCCTCGAGGTCGTTGTGCTGACGAATCAGAGCAATAACCTCAGCAAGCGACCTCTGGACCTCTGGGGTGATTGCATCCTGAGGGGATGGACCGTCAAACCCATCTAGGGAGAACAGCGGTCTGTCCGGTCCCGGTGGGAGCAATGGTTGGGAGACCGGTAGAGTCCACTGGCGTGGTAGAAGCATGCACCGTCCTCACGACGCGTCACGGTACCTAACCCAGCCAAGACTGGGCCTGGTGACCGGGGGGATCTCTTCCTAGCCTCAGCCAGCGGATGGTCCGGTGGGACCGTCGCATCAACCCTGGAAACCGGGGGATCGCAGCAAGAGCGATTGCCAGTCTGGCAGGAGTCGCCTGAGCGACTGCCACCAGTCTTCCGCTCCGTGCCTGGGTCCTGCCGGTGAGCAGGCGCAGCGGTCTGGACCCTGGCGGCACGTCACCGGCAGTTGACCGTACACTCGGTATTGCTTGCAAGCTAGCGGCTGAGACAGTTCCCAGTGCAGGAGAAGAGGTACCGGTGGTAGACAATATAGTTAAAAAAAGTGCAAATTTAGCGATCGATGTGTTGACTTTATAAATGTTCATGCTTTTATGTTTAAAATGTGTATGAAAATGTATTACGTATAGGGTACTTTTATTTCTGCACAGAAATATGATACAAAGGCAGCTTTTGAAACTGCTCTTCAGGTTATCTTGTAAGCCGCCGCCTGCCGCTCTTCCAAAAATATAGTTTAAGAACACGTTGTCAGAGGATGTTTTTTCATGTTCGTTCTTGCCCACCACTGTTCCGAAAAATGCATGGACTTATTTGATTAATTAAGCATCTTTTCCATAAATCCTTTAAAAAGTTATACATTACTTCACAGTATCCAATAATATTGTATGTATTCTCATATTATTGTACGTATTATAAAATAGTACGGCAAATCTAAGCCAATATTCCGCTGAGCGGCCAATGTTTTGGTTTGAAATCAGCTGATGGCAAATAAGAGTTGTTTCGCCATATTTAACACAATTCTGAGCAAATTTTCTTGCTGTTAGTTAGCATAAACGAATATATAGATACTGGACTTATATGAGACAAGGTTATTTTTCCTTATACAACGTGTTTTTAGTGGAAATATGAATTGAATAGGTCTCATTGTTATTGTGAACTAATTTTTTTTTTTTTGTTAACAGATTACGTTGGCGGCATGTTTATTACGTAAAAAAAATCACGTGATTCCATTCACAATTTTCCTTTATATCACCGTAATACGAACTTAACGTTATTAATCTTTATCGGCATGAAACCAACAGTAAAATGTGTTCTTTCAACCACAGTAGTTTTGATTAAAATTATTTTATCTCAATTTTATCTAAGGTTGTGTTTGATGGCATACGTTTACTGGAGTTTTATCCTTGTTGCCGTTGCACGAAAATAGTCATTAGCAGCTTGATCAGTTTTCTCAGCTCGGTTATAACTAGGTTTAAATTTAACAGTATATTTCCCCGACTGATTTTTTATTTATAGCGAATAGTTATTACATTAAGATATCTCAGTTCTATTCTACATAACGTCATTTATAACAACTAAGGTAATAGTGTACTATAGTACGATGATTGAAATACAAGCCAAATGGATGCTATCCAATTTGGTTGTACTTATTCTTTCTCGTTCGGTTGTTCATGGCTGTACATCTTTACACGAGTATAACGTTAAAACCATACTTTCATCATTCTCTTTTGCTGTTTTTGAACTTATGTAACTAGAAGATGGGATAAAGTTAGGCTATTGTATAATTTGGTCTCTCATAAAATCGGATTATCCTAAGACGAATTATCATAACTTGAACACTATAGTTACCTGTACACTGTATAAAACCTTATTATATCTTTACAAACTCTAGACACCCAAAGGATTAAAGCTAGGCTTTTTTTCACTTTACAGTATTTATAATATACTATTATGTACTGTACAGTAGTACACAGTAAATTCTATAGTACTTTACTAATGCACAGTAAATTCTATAGTACTTTACTGCATAAATATTTTACTTATTGCGGCATTGCGGGATTATGGCAGCGTTTGACTGGTCTAGAACGCTGTTAACTGGTCTAGAATTTTGAAAGAAGGTGCGCGGCGGCCGTAGGCTTTAAAATCGCTTAGCGTCGAAAATCAATTAGCGTCGGTGCCCAGGAACAGAACCCCTGCTGCTAACCTAGGGCCACCTGTAATTTCTTCAAAGAATAACTTTCAATTGTTATTTAAGTATTTTGGAGGAATGAAAGTTACATCATAACAGGACCTGCAAATTAACATTAAATACTAACCTAAAAGGCTGTTTAAGAATATGCAGCAGTTGCTCTATGAGATACATGGCATATAACTGCAATATTACCTGACCAACATCGATGTCTGTAGTAAATTTACGTGCTGTTGCTCCATTAGTTGTGAAGATTGCAGTACCATTGCCATACATGTTTTTGTTGATAACATCAATAGCTTCATCCAAGGTATCAACAGAGAGGGTAACTAAGACAGGTCCAAATATCTCTTCCCTATAACAAGTCATGTCTGGCTGAAAAAGTAAATGAAAACCCTTATTTTATATATATAAAAACAGAAAGTCAATAGAAACCATCTACAATCTAAAGACTATGAATCACAATCATTTTGGCTATATATCTATTATATATATATATATATATATATTATATATACTTATAATATATATATATATATAGGAATATAATAATTAATATATATAGAATATACACATACATGCATACATACATACAATATTAACATATATATATATATGATATATATTAATATATATACCATATTGATATATAATATAGATATATATATGGTAGATATATAATATATATATATATATATATATATATATTATATATATATATATATATATATATATAAATCAGAATCATATTGGCTAAAATGTTTTTGTTACGCTTTCTTAAATTCCAGAAATGACACATCTACACCTAGTTCATGTATAAGATGATCAATTGAAATAAAATATTGATATCATCCCTCAGTGACCTATGACAAAAAAAAAAAAAAAAAAAAAAAAAAAAAAAAAAAAAAAAAAGTAACAGTTAGATATTATACTAGTATTTTAACTATATCTTTCATTTCCCACACTATTTTCAATCTTTTCTCTTCCTCACAAGATTGTCATTAACAAGACTGCAAAACATTAGCTACTCAAGTATTCTGACCTTGTGGCAAGTGCTGGAATAAAAACTGTGGCCTCCAACAAATTTCATTTCAGTACAAAATGCCCATGGAAGGGTAGCCTAAACCCTCGCCTAGCTTAAAGGAAACTAGAACAAGAAGGGATAAGGAACAAACAGATGGGTTTTACCCAATGGAAACAATAAGAAAAGCCTTTTGAAAGTGAAAGATTGTAAGATCCAGGTAAATTGACAGATAAAATATACAATTTAGTAATGAAAGGAAAACTGAAAGTAAGAGGTTTAAAAGGGGCAACAGTAGGAAAACCTTACTTTGAATTATGAAACATTTATTAGAAGAAGGTGGAAAGTAAGATGGAAGAAAGAATATGAATGGAGGTACAGTAATAGGAATGAAAGGGATTGTAGCTCAGGGCCAAAGGGATGCTGCAAAGAACCTTATGTAATGCCTACAGTGCACTGTGTGAGGTGCACTTACAGCACTGGGCCCCTAAGGGCATTAAGATCCAAGAAGACAATTCCAAAGCCTCTGGCAGAGGGAAAGCCAGCAAAATAAGAAATCTGTTAACAGATGTGATCAATGTAACCAAGAAGGGATTAGCTCTTTTACCTTCTAAACTAAGTAATTTCTCCAAGAATGGTTTAGTGATTCAAACACCCTTTTTGCTTACAGAAGAGATGCTAAATTTTAATATCACTAAACATAATAGAATGGGAAGGGAGAGCAGACAGAAACATAAGAAGCTTTCATCACACAGCTGTGTGAAAAATGTAGTACAATTTGGATATAATCTAAAGTCCTCTACAGCATTCCTCTTCCCCACTGGCATTGTTTTCTCACTTTCACTTTCCATCAGCATCTTTTAGTCTCCCACATAATGTAAAAAATCATTTAAAGCTTACCCTTCTTCAATTTTCAATTGAACATTATGAAAAACAATGACCTTGAAATGTGACGTGGTTAAATTATTTAAAATTACTAAAAAAAGAAATGTCTGAAATCAACATAATTCACACCTGAGTTTAAAATCTGTAAAATTGTCCTGTCAACTGATAGCTAGGAAATCTTGACCAACTGATGTAAACATTGTCTTAACAATTGTTCAGTAAGATTTTGGTTTTCGTTTAAGATTTGAACTTAGGTAAAAAATGATGATCACTACTTACTGTAACATCAGTCAAAATGGTTGGCCCTACAAAGTTCCCGTGTTCATACCCCGGTACAACAACATTACGGCCATCCAGGATACATTTTGCTCCCTCATCAATTCCCTTCTGAACTAGATGACATATGCGATCTTTTGCTTCAGGAGAAATAACTGGGCCCAAATCTGCATCTGCCACATGCCCAGCATTGACTCTGAGTTTTTTTGACTTCTCCACCAATTCAGGTAACCAATTATTGGCTTCGCCAACAAATACTGCTGTGCTAAGAGCCATGCATCTGGAAAGGAAATTACATTCCTTCAAATAAATGCAAATCCAAATTGAAAAAAAAGATATGAATGACAATGACTGCTACACTTGAAAAATACTCAAACTATATAAATAGCTCTTATTAAGTAAATATATTTTAAGTATAATGTGCTTTAAATATCTAAAATTTTAGTGTTCAATACCTCAATCCTGTAACAATGGGCTTGTGACAACCTTAGCTAGCAGAAATTCAATTTTTCTACAAAGAAAATGTATTCTCTATCAAAACCAATAACTTTCGTTATAAATCAAGTGGGTAAAACGATGACACTTACTGGACTTAAGAAAACCTAGACTATTTATTTTTAAGTATGATTGGCCTTCCTCGATGTTAGGTCAAAATTACTTATTATATAGTACTACTCAACATGATATTAGGCCGCTTAGTGTCAAGCAGCCTAACATTTTGTCAAATTTTGAAGGAATGGATAAGTTGGGAAGAAATTTTGTCAGTGCATTAGGACACTTACAGCACATAAAGAAAGGGGTGGAGCTTGGACACTGACAAGGCGAGTGTGCTCAGTCACGTGTTTGGAGGTTTAATAAGCGGCTGTACATTATTTCTTGTCAGCGCTCCCATCGCAATTCTTGCCTACTATGTATCAGTTTATTGCCCACTGTGACCTTAATATGGACCAAGACAGTGATCTGAGTCTACAGATAATAGCAGAGATATGTCGTTGAAGTACTCTAGCCATTAAACAAAGCAGATATCGCATCAACTAGGTGCGAGGAGGCATTCAGTTCAATGATGGGTTGCCAGTGTAAAACTGAATGCCTCCTCACACCCCGCTGATGCGATATCTGCTTTGTTTTAAGGCCAGATTTCTTCAACGATATATCTCTACTATTATCTGTTGACTCAGAGCACCATCTTGGCCCATATTAAGGTCACAGGGGGGCAATAAAGTTATTATATAGTAGGCAAAAACTACAGTGGGAATGCCGACCGAAAAATATATACAGCCACTTATTGAACCACCAAATAAGTGACTGAGTGCTCTCGCCTTGTCAGTGTCTAAGCTCCACCCCTTTCTCTACAACCCATAAACAGCCTAATGGACAGACAAAATTCTTCATAAGGCTTCTGTTCCTTAAAAATTCAACAAAATATTAGGCTGCTTGATGCTAAGCGGCCTAATATCTTGTCGAGTACTGTAGTATGCACTAATTTATTTTACCTCTGACCGGCAGCTCCAAAGGCAGCGCCAACCAGCTGGGTCAATGTGCTTTCTTTATTAGCATCTGGCATGACCACCCCGTGGTTCTTGGCACCCATGTTAGACTGGACTCTCTTTCCATTTTTTGAGCCCCTCTCATAAATGTATTCACCCTGTAATTAAAAATAAAGTATAAAAAGCATTAACAAAACTAAAGCTGAAGAGGAATGTGGTGTTACTGAAAGAATGAGGAAGCCAATTCTTCTGTAGAACATCAAGATTTTTTTTTCTTTTTCTAAAGGGAAGAAAGAATAGCAAAATATAAAACAATAAACAATTTGAAATTACATGACAATTTCATATACTTACTAAATACTTTAAAAGACTGCTATGTATAATAATTACATGAATTACAATAAAAATAACTCACAGCTTGATTGGACCCAACGAAAGAAATAGCACGAATATCAGGGTTGTCACAGATGAAGTTAACAGCAGCATGTGATCCATGAATGACGTTAACAACACCATCGGGACAGCCTGAATCCCTGAGCATCTCCATTAACATCATTGAACAACCTGGGACACGTTCAGAGGGCTTAAACACATAAGTATTTCCACAAACCAAGGCAACAGGGAACATCTGTAAAAAGATATTGAATAATATAAGATTTGCTAGTTTCTCGCTCAATGAAAATGTGACAAAAAAAATAAATTAAATTCTATACAAACCATTTAATCATATTGTCCAATGTGTTTGTCATATGATCCAAGACATATTTATTCTGAAGGCAGAACAGGAGTAGTAATACGGTATAGGCATATGGTGCATGTGCAGTGAAATCTATCAAATCTCTCAGCTTTCAGCTGTCAAGGCAGTTTAATTTTTAGTTATTATTGGGAAAATAAGGGAAGAGAGGAGGAAATTTTGCATAAGTGATGGGTATGTTTAAAAAAATTATCTTATAAAATACAGG
Source organism: Macrobrachium nipponense (assembly GCF_015104395.2). Classification (NCBI taxonomy): domain Eukaryota; kingdom Metazoa; phylum Arthropoda; class Malacostraca; order Decapoda; family Palaemonidae; genus Macrobrachium; species Macrobrachium nipponense. The sequence goes on along the minus strand of NC_061088.1, from coordinate 35,696,054 downwards.
GTATTACATTGTCATATTAAACCCTCCACTTATAAAACCTAATCTCAATTTAGGCAGAGAGATTTGAGTTGTCAAGTAATCAAACTGATTACTAGGAGATAAGAATCAGACAGGAACATAAGTGAAGGAATTTAAAGAAAATGCACCCCAAAATGTTAACAAGTTAAAATGGCAGGAAAACAAGGTTGTCGACTGTATGGTGTTGCTTGGGAATATGACCACAAAACCTACAGATGTCCATAAGGAAGGGAAAAATTACAACTATGTGTGGGGCAGAAGCAGACAGCCCCTTGAGGTCTATGTATATCACTAGGATGTCCTCAGTGGAGAAAGAGGTAGAATGCAAAGATGAAGGTAACTGAAAATGATTGGTTTAAATATCCAGAATCCTCCCTAGGTACTACAAGGCAGATACTACCTCTTTCTATTTCCCATAAAGTTTCCAATTCCTGATAACACTACACCTGTACCTGAAAGAGAAAATGCAGTCCTCTGGGACCGTTTTTAGGGCTAAAGCCAATGAAGGTCACCACACTCAGAATTACCTAATGTCCTCATTTTCCAAGTATAACCCTGTTGTCAATTAATATTATCCATTACAGCACTGATTTGGCACTATCCAAATTAATAGTAGGAAGTGTCCAGTCTCATCCTTGTCCCTAAAAATGATATAAACCAATGTATTAACAAATATCTAAAGCAATATCAAGTGTTGTTTTGGAGTGGAAGGTTAAACATAGAAGTGCTTTCCATTTTAAATTGGTGACTTGGGATTGACTGCTGTGTTCCCTCTGTACCTTCTCTATAGGAAAGAAACTGTCTCTCAACTCACTGTCTAGTTGAATGTATGCTCACCCTACTAGTCATGGAAGCCTTTGTAACCTAATGCTCATGATCTCAGATGAAGAACAGCAGCCCTAACACTTTGCAGTAAAGAGGAGTTTGTTACTTACACTTTTTTAATTGACTTATGATGGAAGAAAATAAATCATATAAAATTTTCCTATTAAGGCTTTCATTCTATTAAATACGGTCTGCTCAAAGAATTTTGCTTGTTATAGAGCAGCTCATTCAGGAATGTTACTCAAGAGATGCATCATTGCAACCAATCAATTAATCAATCTCAATCACGACTGGCAGTGACTCTCAACATGAAGTAAACTAAGATGAAGATAGAGTAGTTGCCACTCTTCATTGAGAAGGGTTAACTGATTTGTTGAAACTATGCATCTTTGAACAGCATGGTTCCTTGTTTTTGGAGTGGCTTGAATCTTTAAAAGCTATAGAAACTCTGGTCCTGAGTGCTGCTGTGGCTTGGATTGGCTCGAATCCTTGTTATCACAGTGCAACTTGTTGCTAGTACTGGAGCAGTTTCAAGTCCAATATAATAGAGTTCTTCACTTCTTATTTAATAGTATTGCTCAGACCCTTGGAACTGGAGCAGCTCAGATCCTTGATACCAGTGTCTTAGTCCCTTAGTTTTGAGATAGCTTGGATCCTTGGTACTTCAGTAGCTTGGATCATCAGTACTGAAGTGGCTCAGATTCTTCAAGCTAGAGTGGACTGTATCCTTAATACAGGCAGTCCCCGGGTTACGACGGGGGTTGAGACGCGTCGTAAGCCGAAAATCGTCGTAAGCCGGAACATCGAGAAAATCCTAAGAAAACCTTACGTTTAATGCTTTGGGTGCATTGAAAACTATGTAAACTGCATTCTTATGGCATTTTTCATAAAAAAACTCCAAATATTGATTATTTTGCATTTTTGGTGTCATATTTCATCTGCCAGATGAGCGCTGTAGGCGACGTAACCCTGGAAATAATGTCTGATGAATATAATTGAGAAGTGTCGTAACCTCGGAACGTCGTAAGCCGAGATCATCGTAACCCGGGGACTGCCTGTATTAGAGCCATTCACATTTATGGCACTGCAGCATCTTAATTCCTTGGTATCGGAACAGCCTAGACCCTTGATACTAGAGTGGCTCAGATCATCAATGGAGTAGCCCAGATTCTCTTTTGTGAAGCAGCTTAAGTTTTAGGAACTAGAGAGGGTCAGAACCATAGTAAAATTGTGGACTGCATACTTGGAATAGAAATCCTGATTCACTGTACTAAAGCTGCTTAGATCATCGACGTCAGCCCAGTTCCGATAATCTACAATACAGTGCCTCAGATCCCTGGTATTATAAGTGACTGAGAATACTGGAACTACAGTGCCTCAGATCCTTGAAAGAGAAGCAATTTCTGATCTGGTTACTGTAAGGCTCCACCACTAATTCTATTGAAGAAAGTATAAATGACTTCAAATGTAACTCTGATAATCTAAGTGAGACTGATTATGTGTTCCTACTCTTTAATAACTGTAGAGGGCCTCTATGAAGCACAAAAAATGGTAATTATGAAGAGGGGTCTGAAATACAGCCTCAGTATTCCAAGAATTTTGCTATGAAGAAACATCAAACTATACATGTAGGAAGAATCCTTCCTTCTGAAACACCTCTACACCAGGAAAAGCTTCAAACAGGTCTTGAATGGAACTCTACCCTCCCAAAGGTAAGACTGGTTAAAGGTAACAAAAACAATTGCATCTGACCTGTGGAACACAGATCACACCAATTTCTGTCACTGGTGGCCAATTATATATAAAATAAGTAACCAAGAGTACTTATTTTTGTTTCAACCAAATAAAGAAAAAACCAAATTATTCAAACAAGCAGACAATTTAAAAAGTATGATATAAATAACAGAATACTACTAACTGGCATAAGTAATTCCATATATGACAAAATAATTGAAATGTCTGTAAACATATAGAACACCAGTCAAATAATGTATACAGATGACAGCGGATCAATGAAAAACTTAGTTGAAAACCTGCATGCCATTTCTTCTGACAAGGCACAAAGCAGACAGTCATATTCAATCATACCTGAGAAAATAAGCTGTAGTGCAGTATTACTCAGCAGTCTAGAGAAAATACTGATAAATTACTATGGCATTAGTATATCAAAACATCACACCTAAAACCATCCAAAATCTCAAGGAACCACACGAGGTCTAGAGTGCCTCAGTGGCGTGGTTGGTATGGTGTTGGCGTGCCACCTTGTTGGCCGCGAGTTTGATTCTTGGGCATTCCACTGAGGGGTGAGAGATCGTGTATTTCTGGTGAAAGAAGTACACTCTCGATGTGGATCGGAAGTCCTGTTGCTGAATAACCAAAGGTTCTATGCAATGTAGAAACACCATACAAACAAACACACTAAACACCCAAGGTTTAATTACCATATGAATTTGGTGAACTCTAAATACAGAGCACAAAAGCCTGTTACAGAATTAGCTCTCAAAAAAGGAAGGAATATTGCACTGTAAGCCTACAGTAACACAATTCTGAAAATCAATCACTAGCAAAAAAAACTTATTTATCAAACACACTGTATATCATTATGGGAATGAAAAGCATAAATACATTTCCATAAAGGAAAATGGGGCAGGGAAAGAAAAGGAAGAAACCTAAAACTAATCAGCTTCGTCTCCAGGAACAGTGAAGGAATATACTAGTATAGGTAACATAGGTATAAAAAATATACTCAACAGCTAAGACCAGATGGATCTTTCTGCATGGACACTACTCATTACCAATAGTGCTGCTGCTCCTCTTCTGAGAATTTGTGTAAAGAATGTATCATAAAACAAATGAATGCCTAAATTGCTAAATCCACTCAATCAAAAAAGAAACAGAATCATTAATTGATCTCAAGGCATCAGTGTCTATCATCATTCAATTCACACTACAAAATTATATGAATGAAAAAAGAACTATGAGATCTACAAATTGTTCATTCCACACTACCAAATTATATATGAATAGTACAGAACTATGAGATCTATAAGTCATATTCTGAATGTCAAAGCTAGAAAAGTTTCCATAGGGAATAAACATTCATTGTGAATTACAGTTTTCTTGTAAGAGGAAAATAAAGTTAAATTAGGGTAAGTATATTTTTTGGTACTGAGCTAGAGTAAACAACCGACTGGACTGGCAACCCACTGACTACCATGTTTGTGGCCACCCTCCAAAAAAGTACTACTTTAACACATCCTGACACTGGAGATGGTCATCAGTCATGAGTTGTTGGTGGTGAGAGGAACAGCTCGAGACCTCTATTCTCCTTTTGAAGTACGTATTTTCTCCAAAGTTAGAAATTAAGGCCATATTTTAAGATTACACAGAGGGTAATGAAAAGTGTGATCAAACGCAGTGCACGCTACCCCCATGACGCTTTCGAAATTTTCTCTTACAACTAAAAATGTTTCGAAGATTGACGCCATCTTGATGTTTGCGGAGTCGCTTGTGTTAACAAACTTCCCATTTCCTGTGCTAAATCCGCACACCATTTGTACCCATAGACGCTGGGGCACTTTCATTACAACAGTCGTAAACCCGACTTCCAACCACTACTTATCCAAGGGAACTACAATTTTTAGTAGAAGAAGAAGCGTGCACTAGATAATTATTTAAATAATTAGTTAAATGGCAGTATAAGGTCATGAATTGCATAAATATTTTTACATATTCTTGATTATTAATTTGAAAATATCGTTGTTGAAAACGTAACTAGATTCCTGACTCAAATATCAACAGTACTGCTTGTGAATAGTACCTCCAGCGTTCTTTGCGCTCTCCAATTGTTTATCAGTGTTGCCAATTGGTATGTGTTTACCCTCCAAACTGGGTATAAGACTTACACAAAATTGGGGAAATAAGTGAAATTAGCGTATCTATTTGTAGTATATATACATATTACAGCAATTTTATCATTACTGCATTAATATGATACCTAGAATTCATGGAAACAGTTTGTAAATGCATCAGTGTATGTGTGAAGCTCCACTAGATTGGCAACGATGAGTAATTTGCCGTCGTCTGCTCATAAGTACTTCAGAAATATCTTTAATTTTTCGGGGTTAATTTGGTTGCAAAAAAGGGATAATAGACATGAATTAAATAAACATTTTGAAGTAACAAAGGAAAGTTAAACAAGATAATAAGTAAAGTAAACAATTAAGGGAATAAAGCTTTGCACGTCATAAACCGTGTACTCGTGTGCTGCCCATAAATGCGTTTGTGGAGTGAGCGCTTAGGAACCAGGAACCGCAGCGTGGTTCAAGTGCAATTTATAGTGAATTAAGATCAAAATGTGTATAATTACAATCAAATAAGCACTCTGGAGTTTCAGCTGTAATGGCAGTGAGGATAAAACCACCGATTACAAGGTAAAAATGAATTTCAGTTCAAACCATGACCCCGGAAATAAAAAGTTTTATACTTTCAACTAACATAGGCAACAAAATGAGGTTTTATTGTGCTAACAAAATGTTGTTTTATTGTGCTGATTACAACTGCAATCTTGAGTAAGATCAACAAACGTTACATATATATGCTAAAATTGTTCAAATGAGTGCTGGGAAGTCTGGGAAAGATGGTGGATTGTCTGTGGTTACGAGCAGCTTGTCACGCATTTGCTGCCATATTAGATTTCAAAACTGCCTTGAAAACATATTTTACAAAGAGCTCACATGCTTATTTTAGTTCGTATGGTGCTTTCATATATCACATTATGTTGACGAAACTTCAATCTTTTGAATGGTAAGCTTAAAGATGTAATTGTATCCTTGTTTCACCAATTAAATATCGAGTGAATAAGGCCGAGCCATGCGATGACGATGGATTGACTGAGGTTGTTTACCTTATATGAAAAATGAGATACACAGATCAAAGACTGAATCAAACAGATGTTCAAGATCAACAAATTTGTATATAGTTAAGAGTAAATTTTCCTATCCAGATATGCTATGTGTAATGTTGTATCAAGGCATCTTTCATGGTCTTCAATTAAATCAGGTACTATATACAGAAAAAATTAATATATAAGTTCAGTGGCTTCCAGTTCTGTTATGATTAAAAAGATCTTGCCTAGAAAGTTCTATACAGAGGCATGAGAAGATATCCTTCTGTATTTAAAAAGCAAACGAATCAAATTCAAGAAATGTTAGATCAAGGTAATACTGTACAGGTGATGAAATGGGAGGTAAAGGTCATCAAATTTTGGTATGATTGAAATCTTGCAGAGATGTATCCTTATATGAAGTGTATATGAGGTTAACGGAAGTATCTTCAAGATTTTCTTGTTATAAGCTAATATAAAACAGCATGGACAAGTGAACGGAAGACTGAAGATGGACATGAGTAACACTATATAACATGATATTGTTAGTATACAATAAAGTTTTGTACATACTTACCCGGCAGATATATACTTAGCTATAGTCTCTGACGTCCCGACAGAATTCAAAACTCGCGGCACACGCGACAGGTAGGTCAGGTGACCAGCCCACTCCTGCCGCTGGGTGGCGGGAATAGGAACCATTCCCGTTTTCTAACCAGAATTTTTCTCTTCCACCTGTCTCCTGAGGGGAGGCTGGGTGGGCCATTAATTGTATATATCTGCCGGGTAAGTATGTACAAAACTTTATTGTATACTAACAATATCATTTTTGTACATGCAACTTCCCCGGCAGATATATACTTAGCTGATTGACACCCTTGGTGGAGGGCAAGAGACAGTTACATACTAATTATTTATGAATATAAAAACAGGGAAACAACATACGTTGTAGGTATATTAACAAAAACAACCTTGGTTCCTACCTGATATGGAAGAAGACTTCATTGATACTGTCTATGAGTCTGCTTGCCATCAGAGTTTCAGAGAGGATGAGACCTGTGACTGATAACCCTTTCGGATCATGGCAATGGGGGCTTACCCGCTTACATGGCAGAGCCTTTTCTTGGATCGTACCAATGGGGGCTGACCCACTTACATGGCAGAACCTTGACCTGTATCATACCAACGGGGGCTAACCCTCTTACATGATAGAGCTTTAGGTAATTAAGACACTACAAGGAGCATAACGACCAATCCCGATCACCTGACCACACTAACATGTTAGAACTACGATTTGAAAGGGGTCAACTCCTGCACCCTCTTTCAATCGACCAATAAAACGCACCAAAAACCATTAAAAACCCTAACCTAATAAAACTAAAAAGGATTGGGTTCAGCTCCTGAGCTTTAACTCTAAGGAGGTCCAGTTGTTCTTCTTTACACGCTAAATGGGCTTCCTTGATTACATCTCTGATGAAGAACGCCTGAGCATTTTTTGAGATCTGTCTTCCGGGATCTCTAACTGAGCACCATAAACTCTCCTTACTCCCCTTTAGTTCGTTCTTCCTTTCTAAGTAGAACTTAAGGCTTCTAACTGGGCAAAGAGCCCTTTCTCGCTCTGTACCTACTAGAGACGAAAGTCCTTTTACCTCGAAGGTTCGAGGCCAAGGTTTCGAAGGGTTTTAATTCTTCGCCAAAAACATCGGTTTGAAGGAACAGAACGCCGAGTCGTTCCTGAAGCCAACATTATGTTCTAAGGCTTGTAGTTCGCTTACTCTTTTTGCTGAGGCTAGCGCGACCAAGAATAAAGACTTCCTTGTCAGATCTCTGAACGTAGCCTTTGGGGGAGGTTCGAATTTGGGGGTCATCAAGTACTTTAGGACCACATCTAAGTTCCAACTAGGTGCTCTAATACCTCTGTTCTTTGACGTCTCGAAGGATTTAATCAGATCATGTAAATCTTTGTCTTCCCCAATGTTAAGGCCTCTATGCCTGAAGACTGAAGATAGCATACTTTTATAGCCCTTAATTGTAGAGACTACTAGATTACATTTTTCCTTCAAGTAAAGGAGGAAATCAGCTATATCTGTCACAGAGGTACTGGAAGAGGATATCTTCCGAGTCCTACACCATCTGCAAAACACATCCCACTTCGACTGGTAGACTCGAATAGTAGATGGTCTTCTTGCTCTTGCGATCGCTTTCGCAACTTCTCGAGAAAAACCTCTCGTTCTGACAAGTCCTTCGATAGTCTGAAGGCAGTTAGAGCGAGAGCGGGCAGGTTTTTGTGATACCTGTCGAAGTGGGGTTGTCTGAGAAGATCGCTCCTGTTTGGGAGAGATCTCGGAAAGTCTACTATCCATCCCCCAGTACCTCTGTGTACCAGTTTTGCGCTGGCCAGAACGGGGCTATGAGGGTCAGTTTGGCTCCCTCTGCTGCTGCAAACTTCCTTACTACTTCCGATATGATCTTGAACGGAGGAAAAGCATACCCGTCTATTCCGGACCAATCGAGGAGAAGGCCGTCCACCGAAATCGCCCCTTGGGTCGGCGATCGGGGAGCAGTAACTTTCCAGCCTGTTGTTCCAATGGGTGGCAAAAAGATCTATATTTGATCTCCCCCAGAGGTTCCATAGTCTGTTGCATACCTCCTGATGCAACGTCCATTCTGTAGGCAGTACTTGGTCTCTCCTGCTCAGAAGGTCGGCTCTTACATTTTTGCCCCCTTGAATGAATCTCGTCAGGAGAGTGATTCTTCTCTCTTCTGCCCAAAGCAGTAGTTCTCTTGCCTTTTTGTAAAGGGAGAACGAGTGCGTCCCTCCTTGCTTCTTGATGTAAGCTAAGGCTGTTGTGTTGTCCGAATTGATCTGTAGGACTGAACCTGAGATCTGAGCCTCGAAGAGTATGAGAGACAGGTGAATCGCTGTTAATTCCTTCATATTGATGTGCCAGGACACCTGTTCTCCCCTCCAGGTGCCTGACACTTCTCTCGTCCCTAGAGTGGCTCCCCACCCCGCATCTGAGGCGTCGGAATACAACACTAGCCGAGGGTTCGGAACATGAAGGGATACTCCTTCGTGATCCTGCACGGATTCATCCACCAACGAAGGTCCTCCTTTATTTCCTTCGTGATCTGGAAGAATCGGACAGATTTTGGGATCTCTGATCCAATGTTCTCTTAGATAGAACTGTAAAGGCCTTAGGTGAAGCCTTCCTAGAGAAATGAACTGTTCCAACGAGGAAAGGGTCCCCAGAAGACTCATCCATTCCCTCGCGGAACATTGTTCTTTCTCTAGGAAGGTTGCTACTTTTTCCAAGCAGCGGTTCTGTCTTTCCTGTGATGGAAATACATGAAAACCCCGAGAATCCATCCGAATCCCCAGATAAACAATGTTCTGCTGGGGAATCATCTGGGATTTCTCGAGGTTTACCAACAGTCCCAAGGACTGTGTTAACTCCAGTGTCAGCTTTAAGTCCTCCAGACATCTGACTCGCGACTGTGCTCGTATCAGCCAGTCGTCTAGATACAAGGATATTCGAATCCCTTCGAGATGAAGCCAGTGAGCCACATTTTTCATCAGTCCTGTGAATACTTGAGGGGCTGTTGAGAGTCCGAAGCATAGGGCCCGAAATTAATGAAATACTCTTCCTTGAGCCATAAATCTGAGGTATTTCCTGGAAGACGGGTGTATTGGCACGTGGAAATAAGCATCCTGCAGGTCCAAGGATACCATCCAGTCCCCTGGACACAGGGCTGCTAACACCGAGGCTGTCGTCTCCATTGTGAACTTCCTCTTTGCTACGAACACGTTCAGGGCGCTCACGTCCAGAACTGGCCTCCAACCTCCTGAACTTTTCGGAACCAAGAACAGGCGATTGTAAAACCCCTGAGAAGAGAGATCTTTTACTTCCTCTATGGCTTCCTTGTAAAGCATCTGCTCCACGAGATGTAGAAGGGCTTGTTTCTTGACAGAATCCTTGTAGTTTGCTGTCAACTCCCTTGGAGTTGTAGTTAAGGGAGGTTTTTCCCTGAAGGGGATTAAATATCCTTTCTTTAGGATGGATAGGGACCAGGCATCGGCACCTTTCTGTGCCCAAGTTTCGTAAAAGTTTAGAAGCCTGGCACCCACTTTTGTCTGGAGGACCGCAGTCTCACTGGGTCTTGACGAACGGCCTTCGAGAAGACCTTCCTCTCTTCTCCGATCGTCTACTTCTGAGAGAAGATCTAGGGGCAGACCTTCCCCGAAAGGGCTGCTGGAAGGGAACTTTCTCCTTCTTTGAAACCTGAACAGCAGGTTTTAGCCTTTTAGCTGACTGGGCCAACAGGTCCTGTGTGGCCTTTTCTGATAAGGTCTTCGATATATCCCTCACTACGTATTTCCTGAGGAAAAAGGTGACTAGAGAGGGGCGCGTATAACAGGGAGGATCTCTGCAGAGGCGAAACAGATTTCGTTAAGAAGGAGCTAAACACTGCCCTCTTCTTCAAGATACAGGATCCAAAAAGGGATGCCACTTCATTGGAGCCATCCATAACCGCCTTGTCTAGGCAGGTTAATACGCTGCCCAACTCTTCCATGGTAACGAAGTCTGGTTCTTGAGACTTCTTGGCTAAAGCTCCCCAAAGCCCAGTCCATGAAGTTAAAGACTTCGAGAGTCTTGAACAGGCCCTTGATGAGATGATCAACCTCACACATTCCCCAAGAGGCTTTTGCAGAATGCAGAGAGCGTCGTCTTGACGAATCTACAAGAGCGGAAAAGTCCGCATCTGAGGACGAAGGGAGTCCCAGGCCCATTGGCTCCTTGGTGTCATACCACATACATGGTTTTCCCGTCAGCTTAGAAGGAGGACAAGCGAATACCATCTTCCCCGCTTCCTTCTTAGATCTGAGCCAGCTCTCGAGGCTCTTCAGAGACTTTCTCATAGAAAGAGTAGGGGTCATCCTAACGAAGGAGGAGGACTTCGACAGTTTCGTACTAGATAATAAAGATCCCGGAGAAGGGGGATCCGACGGGCGTAGCGAGTCTCCAAACACCTGCAACAAAAGAGAAGCAAGTCTCTTATAGTCCGAAACTCCTGCATCTTTGGAGATCTCTTCTTCCGAAACTTCTTCCAAAAGCGATGCAGGCGAAGAGGGCTTGCCCTATTTTCAGGAGGACCGATCCGGAGAAAGAAGCCTTTTTCTTTCGTGAATCCTAACTGTAGGAGAATCAATGTCCCCTTGCTGGATATCCGAAACCTTGTTTCTATCCTCCTTCCTGCACGAGTCCTGGAGCTTCCCTATACTCGGGCTTCTGCTCTGCTCCTTGCGCCTGCTAGGAGAGGCGCTTGCGTCCTGAATCAGACGCCTGTGAGGCGAAGAGCGCCTGCGAGGAGAAAGGAGAACATCCTGTTCCTGGCGCCAAGAAGGAGAGGCGCTTGCGTCCTGATGAGTGCGCCTGGGCCAAGAAGGCGAGGCGCTTGCGTCCTGGTGAGGATGCCTGGTCCAAGAAGGAGAGGCATTTGCGTCCTGATGAGGACGCCTGGAAGGCGAAATGCGCCTGCGAGGAGAAAGGAGAACCCTTTGTTCCCGTCATCCAGTAGCGGAGACGTTTGCGTCCTGGTAACTGCGTCTAGCAGGCGAATAGCTCCTTTTCCCTTTGCGTCCATCCGGAGAGGCGCTAGATTCTCTCCTATCCCTCCTGGGAGGCGAAGAACACTTGTCCAAATCGAGGCGCCTATTCGGCGATACTCTTGCGTCCTTAGAAGGATATCTATAAGATCCTACGGGACTCCTGATTCCTGGGTACTTGCCAGAGGGAGAGGGTTGTTCCTTCGGGAAAGGTCTAGAGGACGAACGAACGCTCCTTCCTTCTTGCGGAGCTCTGAAAAGAGAGGGGCTCTCTTCTCTCCCGAGCTCTTAGCCGCACGAATTCTCTCACGAGAAATCCGCGAATCAGGCTCCTGATACTTGCCATGAGAGGCGTAATCGTCTCTAGAAAAACTCCTGGGAGAACTCTTGCTCGTAGGGAGTTTCCGATTAGCGTTCTTAGCAGGAGAAGACACACGAGTCCTGTCATATGCAACTGAAGAAGGTCTCGCTGGGGATGAAAACCTTTCAGGCGAGGAGCGTCTGCTAACGCCAGGGCGCCTACTCTCTGAGGCTCTCCTAACAGAACTCTTGATGGGAAGAGAAACGTCTTTCTTCCTAGAAGAGCCTTCAGAAAGAACTCCTACTAAGGCAGACAACTGCTGTTGGAGTCCTACCAAGACTTCCTTCGTCTTGTGTGCGAAACCTTCCGGAGAAGAGTCAGGAGATCTCGTAGCTCTCTCTTACGAGCAGGAGAATACTCCGGAAAAGGTTCAGGACTGGAATGCAACGCTTCGCTTGCTGGCGTTTTCCAGGATCTCTTAAGAGGACGCGACTTAGAGGCAGAACTCCATCCTCTTCTTGGAGACGAAGAGTCTGAGTCCGAAAAGCACTTCCTGAGGACGCTTTTGCAGTAGCTGTCCTTGGCAGCCTGGGAAGCGGCTACAGGATCTGCCGAAGGGACGCCTGACCGTTGGGAATACTCTACATCCCCCTTGCAGCTTTCGACATTCCTCCTCCCTTGGTTATGGGAGTCTGAAAGAGGTCTAGGCCTAGGAGCAATGCGGAGTCGGTCAGACGCCCCCTCCACTTCACTGGGGACACTGCACACATCACTGCGCTTACCTGTCTCCTTCATTGCTTGCAGTTGCGATTTCAAGCTGATTATTGAGGCTCTCATTGCAGCCATTTCCGTAGACGCATCTACAGGTTCGCTGCTGGGGGAAGGGGCTGAAACCAAACTATGAGCAGGTGAATTAACAGAAGAGTTAGGAGCTACTTCCTGCTCAATAGAGCAGGATCTACTTGAGCTTCTGATGGAAGCCCTCCTAACTCTATCTTTCTCAAGTTTCCTTACATAAGAAGCCAAGGTTTTCCATTCCACTTCCGTTAAACCCTCACATTCCAGAACAGGTGTTAGTCGCAGAACAATCATTCCCCCTACATTTTTTACAGACCGTGTGAGGATCCACCGATGCTTTCGGTAGCCTCACCTTACATTCCTCTTTCGTACACACTCTAAATACAGGTGCCACGTCAGACATTTTAAAGAGTATCCAAACCAAAATCCAAAAAACGGTCCACGATAAGCGTATGCCAAAACCAAAGATCAATGTACATCACCAAAGGTCAAACAGATAATCCTCGGCCAACGAGAAAAGAATTCCAAAGCAGGAGGTACCAACAACGATGTTGTTGCTACCGGCGACAGAAAAATTCTGGTTAGAAAACGGGAATGGTTCCTATTCCCGCCACCCAGCAGGCGGGAGTGGGGGGATGGATGGTCACCTGACCTACCTGTCGCGTGCCGCGAGTTTTGAATTCTGTCGGGACGTCAGAGACTATAGCTAAGTATATATCTGCCGGGGAAGTTGCATGTACAAAACAAGCAATTTACACAATCCTTAAATCTTAATTTCTTCACATAAAATGGAAGAAAAATTTCTATATATGGTAAAGTTCTAATTTTTTCTACTTCTCATGTTAAAGACTAACTGATCTTGTGTATTTTGGCTTAAAAATTCAGTAACCACCCTTGAAAATGTATTTTTAAATAAGCCATTAAAAACAAAAGAAAAAGGATGTAACTTTACAACTGACATAGAAATGGACTAATCTTGAACAGTTCTTACTAATAACAATACCTACTGGATCAAAAGGGCTTACAATTTCCATCACAGATAACTACTACTGATGACTTCTTGACTTACATAACTAATTTTTCTTCCAGGTGTTGAGTTTAGTCTACTAAAATGTCTGCACAACTATACTGCCAAGATTCAAATAACTGAAGAGGTAATGGATAGCTGTTACCCTTGAATGAACACTTAAATAAAACACTCAGTACAATTTTGTTATGTCAGTGTCACACAACCACTTGGATACAAACTGGAAGAACGTACCCATAGCGGTATCATTGCTGGGAAGTTGAATGGTGCAATGCCAGCACAAACGCCTAAGGGAATACGGTAGGAGTGGGTATCGATGTCACGAGCAATTCCTGGCAGCGTTTCTCCCAACTGTAAGCTTGTAATACTGCAGCAGTGTTCAACAACCTCTGGAAAATTCACCAGCATACAATACATTAATATCTCAACATAGAAAAAGAGAAAAGAAAAAAATAGACAGGCATGAGTATAAAAGTAGCCATTTCAAATTAAACATTTTCAGAGCTAATATTGTT
>NC_061088.1:35663546-35681577 GCF_015104395.2 Macrobrachium nipponense | reverse complement strand
AGCTAATATTGTTCATTATGGTAAACTAAACCCTAAATCTATGAGCTTTCTTATAAACACATAAGTAGTAAATTTTAAAAAAAGTAACTAAAATCATTTTTACAACTTACGTAGGCCTCGCAAGACGTCTCCCTCAGCATCTGCTAATGTCTCCCTGTTCTAGTGTAATTATTTTAGCCAATTCAATGCTGAAATAAGATACAACAATAAGATTCATAAATAGTATGCACTGCCCATGCATTAATTTCACCCTCACTTTTGCCTACAAAATATTTGCCTCATAATAATAACAAAAATTTATACTATCAGAAATTTGGTATAACTACCTCTCCATGACACTTTTTTTGACAAACTATGAGGCTCAAGAGGCAATAATGTTCTAGTTGCATAACAAGGAAGGGACGGGTTGCAAGGCTTTCAATAACATACAAACATTACAAATGATGAGGAAACAAAAGATCCTTTTACAATAACAGCGAGAGAAAAAAACTTTTACACTTGCTTTGTTTCATCTTTACCAAGCAAACACTTAAATTTTTTTTCACTGTTCACAACTTTTCCTTTTATACTAAATTCTAATCAGGCATTAACTGTATCGGATAGATTATAATGAATTCTATTTTTAAAGTATTCCATTTTTCATATGAGTAATTTGTTTCAATATTTCTTATTTCTTATATAAATCATTCCTTTACTATTATGATTACGTAGTCTTTTTTACTACTTCAGCAACTGTGTGGATATTGCTGTTTATTCACTTTTGATCATGTTATCATGTATCTAGATTGTGTACGTTACTGTCTGTAACTTTGTAATATTCCCATGATATTGCCTTGAGCTTACGACAAAATACAGATGCTGAATGTTTGCATGTAATCCTGACTTGACCTCACCTCCCCACAAGAAAGGTACCCATGCGTACAAAATAGTTTTGGTCCCTAAAAATTCTGATTAAACACAACAAACAACAAATATAAAATTATGCTTACAATATTATCTCTGATGTATTGTTGGTACTTGAACATTACTTGCTGGCGTGTGAGAATAGATGCTTTGGACCATGTACTAAAGGCTTCTTTGGCAGCATCAACAGCAGACAGCATCTCCTCCTGTGTCGCTTTGGGAACTCTGGTGACAACCTGTTAAATTTCCAACTTTTCTTCAGAGGTTACTTTTCAGGAGAAATATGCTACAGTATCTACTCATCAATCAGAAAAATAATGAACCTCAACCCTAACCAATATTAATGTCCATCAAAATATGCATATTAAACCAGTTCGAAAAAGCTCTAAATTAACACATTCACCAATGAAATGTTCCTAATTATGGAAGAGATGTAAAACAAATATCCTCATAATAGAACTGGAGAGTATACACAGTAATTACTGTTTCACTTTTACATAGTATAATTCTCCAAAAAGATACCATTTTGACAAACCATTCTACATCAGCTGTAAAGATACTTATCATACCTCATTTGTTGCTGGGTTGTGGACATCAATAAACTCTTTGGCTTTGCTCTCCACAAACTTTCCATTGATGAAAAGCTTGGTAGTTGGTGCTGCAGCACTGTAGCTTCTGCTGAAGGTCAGGCCAGGAATGCCCTGAGATATAAATATTGGAAGTTAGCACTTTACAAAATCAATGCACCTTAAAGAGATAAAACAAGAAAACAGGTCAAGTAGCATATCTTCTGATAAGAAAACTGACCACATCATGTACTGCATCTTATTAATTATACACCACTGTAGTTGACATTACCTTTAAACTTCTAATCGTATATAATAAATAAAATGTATCTTGCCTACAACAATTTCATGTATGAGAAACACCATTCCCATAATCATTTACCATAACTCAAGATACTGTTTAAAAAAGCAGGAGCATGTAACAAAAAATGTGGAATGCATAGGCTATTGGGAAATTGTGTTTAATTAAATTACTGTTCTCAATACAATTCTGTGAAGTATACTTGATTATCTGAACAACTCAATGTAACTAGGCTTGAGTGATACTTGAAAATGTGGCAAACTTGATAGCATTTTGACAAGAATTCTGCACAATCTTCATCAATACATACATGAAATGGTAATTCTAGTAGAAGGATCTCAAAACAACATTCTTAGCATTTAAAGTAAGTCTTTTTATGACAGACACCACTACAAAGATAGATAACAGTAATAATCACAGCCTCAAAAGTTCACACAAAAAAAACTAATGTTTTCACAAATTTTGGTATAAAAGTAATGCGTGTGATAAACATACCACAATAATAATTCAAGCAGGCAATAAGTGAACCCATTAAATTTTTAAGGCTGAAAGAGAAGTGTTTCCAATAGGTGGGGCTATGCCATTTGCCAAACAGCTGTAGTACTTCAATGGTCATACACTTACATCTTTATATGGTGCAAGCATAAATACACATTAACTAGCCCATCATATAAGTGGACCAAACCACCAGTTCTTTCATCAATGACAAGCTTTAACAGAAACCTTTTACAAAATGCTTTCTCATAACAATGGATAAAAAATATTATGCCTTTTGTATCAATTACTTAAAGCATTTTATGTTATGTTCAGTAACTAGACTTTACCATTTCTTATAAAAATAAATAACGTCTGACATGTATAACAAATAATTTTTAAAATGAAGTCACATAATTTAATAATCATTAAAAATAATCACAAGTCTCAAGTTATGATCAATGCCTATACAGTAAGTCCTCGGGTTACGCTGGTCTCGACTTACGATGTTTCGTGGTTACGAACGCGCCCCCATAAAAATATAAAAAATAATATTTTGCGTCGTTCCGTCTTACGCGGTTTAGCGTCGTAAGCAACGTAAACAAACGCGAACTAGTTCCGGGCGCACGGCGGAAGAATACGCTTTGTGGGGGAGAGGACGGCGTCGCTTCGCTACGCTCATTCCTCGCCCATACGCCATTTTGGTTGTTTACACTGCCTCTCTCTCCCTCGTGTTGTATCGTTTTTGTAACTTTTTGCTCTTTGTTATGGCTCCCAAGCGCAAGGCGGACTCTTCTGATGGTAGTGCATCGAAGAAAAGAAAGGCCATCACCATGGAAATTAAAGTGGACATTATAAAGCGATCTGAGAAGGGAGAAACGCCAACAAACATTGGCCGCTCGCTTGGCCTTAGCCGTTCGACCGTTGCTACCATTATCAAGATAAGAGCGCATCGTTGAAACTGTGAAAGGATCTGCTCCTATGAAGCGACAGTGATAACTAAGCAGCGTAGTGGTCTAATAATTGAAATGGAAAGGTTATTGGTGCTTTGGTTGGAAGACCAAAATCAACGGCGTATCCAGTCAGCCTTAGGTGATTCAGGAGAAGGCGAAAAGATGTTTGAAGCGTTTGAAAAAAGAAAAGGGGGAGGGAAGTGAAAGTGAAGAGTTTGTGGCTAGTAGGGGTTGGTTTATGCGATTTAAGGCTCGGGCCAATTACCATAACCTTAAATTGCAAGGTGAAGCTGCTAGTGGGGATGAGAAAGCAGCGAGTGAATTTCCTAAAGCGTTGTCTGAGATAATTAAGGAGGGGGGTTATTCTGCTCAGCAAGTGTTTACGTAGACGAGACAGGTTTGTTTGGAAACGTATGCCTAACCGCACTTACATCGCCAAGGAGGAGAAGTCAGCACCCGGTCATAAAGCAGCAAGGAGAGGCTAACTTTACTTCTTGGGGGTAATGCTGCTGGCGACTTCAAACTGAAGCCTTGTTGGTGTATCAGGCTGAAAATCCAAGGGCACTCAAGGGCATTTGGAAGGGTCAACTACCAGTATTTGGAAGTCCAACAAGAAGGCATGGGTGAACACTTGCAGTGTTGAGGACTGGTTCGTAAACCATTTTGTTCCAAGTGTGGAGCGGTATTGCGCCTCCAAGGGTATCCCCTTTAAGGTGTGCTAGTGCTGGACAATGCCCCTGGACACCCTGCCCAGCTGGGAGACTTCAACCCTAATGTCAAGGTGGTTTACCTTCCACCTAATACCACGGCCCTTTTACAGCCTATGGACCAAGGAGTGATTGCTTCGTTCAAGGCCTACTACCTACGAAGGACAATTGCTATGCTTTACAGGCAACTGAAACCAAGAAGGACTTGACTCTGAAGGACTTTTGGAAATCCTACAACATCCTTGATGCTGTAAAGAACATTGCTAATTCCTGGGAGGAGGTAAGCAAACAAACATGAATGGTGTCTGGAAGAAAATTTGTCCTCATTTGTGAATGATTTCCATGGGTTTGAGGACACAGTTCAGCTAGTTGTCAAGAACGTTGTTGCCCTGGAGTAAGGAAATCATTTGGAGATGGAGGTTGATGATGTTACAGAGCTGCTGGAGTCTCATGGCGAGGAGTATCTGCTGAGGACCTGATACAACTGGAGAAGCAGATGATAGAGGAAGAAGAAGCAGCACCCAACCCCAGAGCCTAAGGCTTTCACAAGGCAGGACTTGAATTAATAGGGTTTTTGCAGAGTTGCAGCAAGCGTTGTAATTTGAGGCTCAGGATCCCAACTTGGAAACAGGTTCACTAGGGTTTTCCAGAGGCGTCATGGATTTGATGCAGTGTTACAAGGAGATTCTTGGATGAAAAGAGGTCGCTCATCTGTTCAGACTAACCTGGAGCAGTATTTTAAGAAGGTAGAGAGGCCTGCAGGAGATCCTGTACCCTCTACCTCAGCTGCCTCTGCTAATCCAGACTCGCTTGCCCCACAATCTCCAGCACCTTCTGAATGTTTCTGCTAACCCAGACTCACCTGCCCCAGTAGCTCCAGCACCTTCTGTAGTTCTGCCTCACCTAAAGACTCACCTGCCCCAACATCTCCAGTAGTATGTTCTGCCTCACCTCAAGAATCACTGCCTCAGCATCTCCAGTACTAGTAGTTCGCCTAACCTCAAGAATCATCTGCCTATCTCCGCAACTTCTGGAGGTTCTTTTTCTCTCACTAACCTCCCCCAGTCTCTCCAGCACCGCAGCTTCCTCTCCAGTGTGCAAGCCAATCAAACTAATAAAGGTAAGGAATTGTTCTCTCGTTGTTATGATAGGTATTTACATTAAATCATGTGGTATTTTTCAATGTTCGACTTACGCTGAAATCGTGTTACGACGCATCGTAAGAACGGATCAACGTCGTAACTCGAGGACCCCCCTGTACGTATTGCCTATCAAATAAAATTACTTGCAACCAATTATTGATTACTTCTCAGGTTTCATAACAATAAAGTAACACAGGTTAGGCCTGAGGCTGCAATTAAGTTAAATGGCTTCTTTACTATTTTAGATCTATGGTGTTTATTCAGATTAAAAAATAAAAGCTAAACACCAGAAAACATACATTTCATATTAATTCTCCAAAACAGAAATTTCATTGGGAAGATGCCAGCAGCTGTCATTATTATATTAAATTAAAATAGTTTAAAATGATATTGTTATTTTACAATAAAGTTTTGTACATACTTACCTGGCGACATATACTTAGCTTACGTCTCTGACGTCACGACAGAATTCAAAACTCGCGGCTAACGCGACAGGTAGGTCAGGTGATCTACCTTACCCGCCGCTGGAAGCGGGTGTAAGACCAACATACCTTTCTTGCCAGATTTTTTCTCTCTTATACCAGTCTCCTGAGGGGAGGCTGGGCGGGCCATCAATCGTATATGTCTGCCAGGTAAGTATGTCAAAACTTTATTGTAAAATAACAATATCATTTTTGTACATGAACTTTCCTGTCAGACATATACTTAGCTGATTGACACCCTTTGGTTGGAGGGTACAAGACAGAAAATAACAAAGAAAAGGTAAAACAACACCTGTTGTAGGATAAAAATAACCTTGGTTCTTACCTGTTTAGGCTGAAGACTTCATAGATACTGTCTATTAGTCTGCATAGCCATAAGAGCTACAGCGAGGGCGTGACCTACAGCTGAAAACTCTTTGGGTCTACTAACGGGATTTGATATCCGCTTACTTAGTAGAATCCAAGTCGGATCTGTCAATGGGGGTTCGCCCTCTCTATGACAGAACCTGTCCACTACCAACGCAGGGAGCTTCAAACCAAATCCGATCACCTAACCAAACTAAAGTTATTAGTATTAACGAAACGAAAAAAGATGCCTACCTGCATCATTTTCATACAACCATAAGAACTCAATTAACAAAAACAAGGGAAAAACTACTAAGGATATGTTTTCCAGCTCCCTGCCCCAGCACCGAATCCGCCGATACGTACGGGCCTAACGCGAAGCACTCGTCATACGTAATACTGACGTCTTTTAGGTAGTGGTTGGCGAATACTGAATTACATCTCCAGAATGTAGTTTTCATCAGATTCTGAAGAGACATATTCTTCTTAAAGGCCAAGGGAAGTGGCAATTGCTCTCACTTCATGAGCCGTGACTTTTAGGAGCTTGAAATGTTCTTCATTACAAGATCTATGTGCTTCTTTCACAACACTTCTAATGAAGAAAGACAGCGCATTTTTCGACAATGGTCTTGCTGGGGTCCTTTACAGAGCACCATAGTCTGTCCTCAATGCCCTTAAGGGTTTTCTTCTTCTGAAGGTAGTATTTTTAAACTCCTAACAGGGCAAAGAGTTTTTCAGGTTCTTCCCCCTACTAGGGCAGATAACCACGAACCTCAAAGTTCTTGGCCAAGGATTTGAGGGGTTCTCATTCTTTTTGCTAAAAACGAAGGAAGGAAGGAACAAACCACGGAATCTCCTTTGAAACCTACCCTTCCTTCTAGGGCATGAATCTCACTAACCCTTTTAGCGGATGCTAAAGCCATGAGAAAGAGAGCTTTCCTCGTAAGATCTTTGAAGGAGGCTAAATGTGGTGGTTCAAACCTAGAGGACCTCAGGAAACGAAGAACCACGTCCAGATTCCAACTTGGAACTTCGTTCGAAGTTTTCTTGGAAGTTTCAAAAGATCTTAATAGATCATGAAGATCTTTGTTATTCGAAAGATCTAAATTCCTATGTCTGAACACAGCAGAGCCAGCAATGCTTCGGTATCCTTTGATAGTAGATACTGCCAAACCGCATTTTTCTCTGAGGAAAACTAGGAAATCTGCTATCTGAGTCACAGAGGTACTGGAAGAGGAAAACTTCTGGTTCCTGCACCACCGGCGAAAGACGTCCCACTTCGACTGGTAGACTTTAAGGGTCGAAGGTCTTCTAGCTGAGGCGATAGCCTTAGCAGCTTTTGTCTCGGAAAACCCCTTCGCTCTGACAAGACTTTTGACAGTCGAAAGCCAGTCAGATTGAGAGCGGGGAGGTTTCTGTGATACCTGTCGAAGTGGGGTTGTTGAGCAAATCTTGTCTTTGTGGAAGTGCTCTTGGAAAGTCCACCAACCATTCCAGTACCTCGTGAACCAATCTGGGGCGGGCCAGAACGGAGCTACTAGCGTCATTCTTGTCATCTCCGAGATAGCAAATTTCTTGAGGGTTTGTCCCAGTACTTTGAAGGGGGGAAAGGCGTAGACGTCTAGACCTGTCCAATCTAGGAGAAACGCATCCACTGATACTGCTCCTGGGTCTGAGATCGGGGAGCAGTAAAGTTCGATTCTTGCGTTCCTTGCTGTTGCAAAGAGATCGATGTGAGGTCTGCCCCATCTTCTCCACAGGTCTTGGCATACCTCTGAGTGGAGGGTCCACTCGGAAGGCAGGAGTTGATTCTTCCTGCTCAGGAGATCGGCCCTGACGTTCCTTTCTCCCTGTACGAATCTGGTGAGAAGACTGATCTTCCTTGTTTGAGACCACAGCAGAAGATCCCTGCTGTTTTCGTTACAGGGAGAAGGAGTGCGTCCCCCCCTGTTTTTGATGTACGCTAAGGCTGTTGTGTTGTCCGAATTGACCTGCACTACTGCTGCATTTCGGGACGTGGGGTTCGAAGGCTTTCAATGCCATCCAGACTGCCATCAACTCTTTCTTGTTGATGTGCCAGGACACCTGATCCCCCTTCCAGGTGCCTGACACTTCTCTTGTCCCGAGCGTCGCTCCCCAACCTGCTTCCGATGCATCGGAAAACAACACATGGCTGGGGTTCGGCATATAGAGAGACATTCCTTCCACAAAACGAAGTGGGTTGTTCCACCACCGAAGGTCTCTCTTGATTTCCCTTGAGATCTTGAAGGAGAACTCCAGATTCTAGGGGAGAGACGCCTCCAGTTCTGGTATAGGAAGAACTGTAGAGGCCTGAGATGCAACCTTCCTAGAGAAACGAATTGCTCCGAGGAGAGTGTCCCCAGCAGACTCATCCACTCCCTCGCTGTGCATGCATCTTTCTCTAGGAAGGTCGTTATTTTCTCGTAGCAACGAGCTATCCTCTCTGGCGACGGAAAAGCCCGAAAAGCCAGAGAAGCTATCCGAATCCCCAGATAGATCCGCTCTTGACTGGGGATTAATTGAGACTTCTGGAAGTTCACAGAAGTCCCAGAGAACTTGCCAATGTAAGGGTCTTTTGAAGGTCCTCCAGACATCTTTCTTGAGACTCTGCTCTGATTAGCCAGTCGTCGAGATAAAGCGACACCCTCACTCCCTCCAAATGTAGCCACTGCGCCACGTCTTTCATTAACCCCGTGAAAACTTGGGGTGCAGTCGATAGACCGAAGCACAAGGCCTTGAATTGGAAGATGTTTCCTCCCATCATGAATCGTAGATACTTCCGTGAAGAAGGATGGATCGGTACATGAAAGTAAGCGTCCTGAAGGTCTAGAGACACCATCCAGTCCCTTGGACGAAGAGCCGCTAACACTGAGGAAGTTGTCTCCATGGCAAACTTCCTCTTTTCCACAAAGACGTTCAGGGTGCTTACATCCAAAACCGGTCTCCATCCTCCTGAGTTCTTCGGAACTAGGGAATAGTCTGTTGTAAAAGCCCGCAGAGCGGGGATCTTTCACTAGTTCTATAGCCTCCTTCTCTAGCATGAGATCTACTGCTAGAGAAAGGGCTTGATTCATGATGGGGTCCTTGTACTTGGCCACCAACTCCCTCGGAGTTGTCGTCAATGGTGGTCTTGACGAGAAGGGAATGAGGTATCCTTTGCTGGACAATCGATAGAAAACGACCAATTGTCTGCCCCTTTGTGGGCCAGACGTCGGCAAATTTCAGTAGTCTGGCACCCATGATGTCTGGAGTCCTTGATCGCGATTTCTTCCCTCTGACTGACCTAGAGAAGGTTTACCTCTCTTAAAAGGTCTAGTTCCTCTGGTTGAAGAACCTCTGACAGCGGGTCCTCTCGAAAGGGCTCCTGCCTCAGAGGAGTCTCTTTCTTGGCCTTGGGTTGGAAGACAGCGAGGTTTCCTGGCCGCCTGGGCTAACATGTCCTGAGTAGCCTTAGCTGAAAGGGCACTCGAGACATCTTGAATAATTTTTCTGGGAACAGAAGAGGAGAGAGTTGAGCAGACATAAGCGAGGCCCTTTGTGCATGTTGAAAACTTGACCTTAGTGAGAAACGAACAGTAGACAGACCGCTTCTTAATAACTCCAGCTCCAAACAGTGAGGAGACTTCAACTCGATCCGTCTCTCACTGCTTTGTCCATGCAAGTGAGGACGCAGTTAAGATCTTCAGGAGACAGAGAATCAGGGGTCTGGGTCTTATTAGCCAGAACTCCTAAAGACCAATCAAGGAAGTTGAAAACTTCCAGGACTCGGAACATTCCTTCAGTAGGTGGTCAAGTTCATTCATACCCCCACGTAGTCTTGGCGGACAAGAGGGCGGAACGACGAGCAGAATCCACCAATGAAGAGAAGTCCGAGGTCCGCAGACGAAGGGAGAGCGAGGCCTAAAGGTTCGCCCGATTCGTACCAGAATCCCAATCTGCCAGTCAGTTTAGACGGAGGAGAAAGAAAAAAACAGTCTTCCCTTTCTCTTCCTTAGAAAGGAGCCATTCCCCAAAACCTCTAAGCGCCTTCTTCATGGAAACAGTAAGAGGTTTCATCCTTACACAAGGCGAAACCTTCGACGTCTTCGAAGTGGAGAATAACGAAAGAGGAGAAGGGGAGCCACGGAGAAAGGATATCTCCGAACTCTTGCAGGAGCAAATCTGTCAGCCTCATTATAGGAGGAAACAGAGGAGTTCTATTTTGGTCCTTCTTCTTCTTGAGGGGTCCTGTTCTTCCTGAGCTGAAGAACCCTCATGATCCTTAGAGGCGCGCTATTCTTAAAGGAGTCTCTAGAGGAAGTAAGACTATACGTCTTGGAGACAACGCTTCAGAAACGTGTCTACTTGCAACATCCTTCTTGTCTGGAGGAGTGCGTTTCCCAGATTCTTGGAGCCTAAAACAGGAGTAAGGCGGCTGTCAGGAGCAGAGCGCCTGTTTGAAGAAGAACTTCTATCAGCTCTTGGCGCCTATCCAAAGGAGAGCGGCTACCAGGCGAACAGCGCCTGCCATACGAGAAGCGCTACCAGGCTCTTGGCGCCTGAACCGAGGCGAGAGGACTCTCTGGCGACGAGCGCCTACTAGGTGAGCGCCTACAAGGGGAGAACGCCTGCTAGGATCTCGGCGCCTGACTCGAGGAGATTGAAAGTCAGGAGAAGAGCGCCTGCCAGGAGAAACGCGCCTAACAAGCTCTTGACGCCTGTCCAGCGTGAGCGCCTGTCCGAATTAGGGCGCTTGTCAACAGGAGAGTGGAGGCGAGACGAGGAGCGGCTACGAGGCGAGTAGCGCTACTAGGCTCTTGGCGCCTGTCAAGGGGAGCGATCCTGTCTCGAGAAGAGCGTCTGTTGGGTGAAGATCTCCTACGAGCAGTTTGCTCCTTGTCCGAAGGAGAAACTTGTCTGTCAGGCGAATGGCGCTTGGACGCAGAAGGGATCTTGGTCCGAAGCAGAAAGTCTCCTGCCGAGAATCCGAACGCACAGGTGAGCGCGCCGCTTCCGTCGAATAGCGAGAGTCAGGAGAGGGGAGCCTGGATTCTTTACAGGAAGCGAGACGTCCTTCCTACGACGAGACGACAGCTAAGAGAGCCAGCCAGAGCCGAAATCTGCGCCTGCAGGTTAGCCAACACCCTTGCAGGAGAATTCACAAACTCTTGAACAGGTGACGAGGCTCGATCTCTGCTCGGGGAAACGATACTCCCGAGAATCTCTTACGTTTCTTCGCTTCCACCTCAGGCTCTTCCGAAAAAAACTTCAGGGCTGGATGGATGGCGCAGGGAGCGTTCCAGGCTCTCTATTCGAAGGGCGCGAGGCTTCCGAGAGCTCCATCCTCGTTTAGGCGAAGTCGAAGGCGAAGACGAGAAGCATTGGGCGAATATTTCTCTCTTGGAGCGATCCAAGGTAGCCTGGAACGATCAACAGGAGCTACCGAGGGGGACGCCTGACCGGTGGGGATGCTCCCTAACCTTCCTGCGGCTTTCGACTTTCCTCCTCCACTGGGACTGGGAGTCTGGAAGAGGTCTAGGCCTGGAAGCATTAGGGAGCCGATCAGACGCACCCTCCACTGCACTGGGTTCACTGCACAAATCACTATTGAATCACTCTTACCTTCTAATTGTTTGATTTTCCTCTCCATACTGCGAATGGTGGCTTTCATGGAGGCCACACTTCCGAAGGCGCATCTTCGGCTTCGGTGCAGGGAGCAGGAGCTGAAACTGACAAAGGAGCTACTTCTAAAATAGGATTATCTATATCCAATCGCTAATACGAGATATACTACTGCTCTAGAACGAAGCTTTCCTAACTTTATCCTTTTCAAGCTTCCTCAAGTAGGAACCACGACAAAGATTTTCCATTCATCCTCATTCAGCTTTTCACATTCATTACAAGGATTATTAAAGGTTGCATTCATCCCTCTACACTTCAAACATACCGTGTGAGGGTCTACCGCAGCTTTCGGTAGCCTCACCTTACACTCAGTCATACAACAAACTCTAAACATAGCAGTTTTCTTAGTATCAACATCAGACATCATGAATCCAAGGAAAAAATCCAAAAGAAAAAGAAGAAAATCAAATAAAACTGTCCACAAAATCGCGAATGCCAGGGCCAAAAGATCGGGTACTTCACCAAAAAGGTCCGTAGAAACAATCCAGGGCGAAAACGAGAAAAGAATCCAACTGTCAAGAGGTACCGACAACAGGTGTGGTCGACACCGACGACAGAAAAAATCTGGCAAGAAAGGTATGTTGGTTCTTACACCCGCTTCCCAGCGGCGGGTAAGGTAGATCACCTGACCTACCTGTCGCGTTAGCCGCGAGGTGTTTTTTGATTCTGTCGTGACGTCAGAGAACGTAAGCTAAGTATATGTCTGACAGGAAAGTTCATGTGCAAAACCAGAAAATGAGCTGATTAAAGCTCTCATAGGGCTGGCCCGAAGGATTAAAATGAAATGGAGTACCAGGTCTAATCCACAGGCTAAGCACTTAAGACTAAATGATAAACGAATAATGAAATTTTACAAACAAATATGAAAGAAGTCATATGTTTCCACACTAGAACACATACATATGCATTAAATACACACTATATTCTAGTTTTCATCTGCACAATAAAAAAAAGTACATAGATAAATAAAACTGAGTATACTAATGATAGAAATCAGAATAACTTTTTTTTTTTTTATTCAGACTTTTCTTGCTAGCTGCCACATGGGCTTTTGCATTAAATCACTGTTTATACTTTATCAAATAATTTACATTTCCTCATGAATATTAAGGCTGGGGCAACTGAAAATGTTGCAAACTGAAAAAAATTCACCAAATCGATTAATTTCCAAAAGTTGATCTATACACACTGATAAGCCTAGTGTTAATGTATGGAGCAGAAATATGGGCTCTAAGAAGAAAAGAGGATCCAAAGCTTGAGAGAACAGAGATGAGAATCCTAAGTGGATTATGGGAATATCGCTGCTTGAGGGATTAGAAAATGATGAAATAAAGAGCAGGTTAGAAACAATTACCGAGGTGATAAGAGAATCACGATTGAGATAGTATGGGTATGTGTTGAGGATGAATGATGAGGAGGGAGTGAAGAGGGCTTGGGAAGAACCTGTTAAAAGGAAGAAGATCGAGAAGGAGACAGAGAATTAGGTAGCAAGATAAAGTGATGGAAGATAAGGAGAGGAGAGGTTTGATGGAGGATGATGCCTTTGATAGAAGGCAGTGGGGAAGGCGCATCACACAACCGACCCCTTAATATAGGGATAACGGTGGGAAAGAAGTTAATTATATTTCGTACGTTTGCATAACACGTTTTGCTTTTAGTATCACTTTGTATTCTGAGCTTTCAGGAGCTGGTTCATGTGGGCTGCTCATTAAGCATTCAAGTGTCAGATGAGTATGGCCTATTCAGATACATATTAGAATTACTTGTGCATGGCTCTTTCTTTGGTATGATGAACTCCATTTTTGAACTCCAGGCTTTATTTGCTTAAACTTATAATTTTCAGAATTTTCATTCCATTTAATGTGCCATTTGTTTATAATGCCTATTTTCATGTGTTACATAATCATTAAGAGGGATACTTATATTTGATCTTGTCATATGGGTTGCTAATTTAGTTGCTTATTCAGCCTTTTTATTTTCCTTAATACCTATACGGACAGAGATTCTTTAATTATTTTCATGGGTGATGCTATTGCACATAACTCAGCTGTAAATACTGAAACTTTATTAGGTAGAGGAAACTGACTTGTTTTGTTTTGGGATACTGCAGCATATTATACTCCATATTGTGATTTAGATCCATCTGTGTATATTGTGTAATGTGGACCTTTTCAGGTTATACATTCTACTGTATATTGTCTAAGTGTTGTGAGGTTTATGAGTAACTTTTTGATAAATATTTCAAGCGTGTGCAAATCCTATTTTATTCATAGTCCAAGGAGGAGATAATTTTACTAGTATTGGACGTATTGGCATAATTATATTCAACAACTCAAACGATCTTCTAGCTAACAGGGAAATGTGGAGAGTGATTGTTTATAAATACGTATTACATCTCTTAATTCAAATTATCTTTTTGTTGGTGAATGACTTGCCTGAATTCTCGGGGAACTCTCCATTATCACCAACTCTCTATGGAGAGTGAATGGTAGTTCACTACATTAAACTTGTAAAGATGATGTTGATCATATCTTTGTCTGTTAGCCTAACTGACCTTGAAATAAACACAGAGTAGCTATTGAAATAGACTTTTACAAGACTTTCAGGATAAAATGGAATATATTAATGGCCTTCTGTACTTATCAGATACATTATGATAATTATCTTTTGCTAGCCTACCAATTCAGAGGTCAAATATTTTTAAATAAATATTTTAAATTGAATTTTAATGGTAAACTACTGGTTAGTTATCTATAGGAATTTTAAATTGCATGTTAGTGGTAAACTACAAGTAAGGTTATGGTAGTTAGTTTATGTCATTTCTTACAATAGAGGCAGTCCCTGGTTATTGGCAATCCAGTTTTATGGCATTTGTCTTGTGCCATTACGGGCCGAGTTCTGGTTATCTAATAGCCAATAATAGAGTTAGGGCACCATAACATACTTAACAATAAGGGTGCTTATGGCGCCGATAACTGGTTATTGGTGCCATAAATCACTGAGTTTCGGTTACCTAATGGTGGTTTTCACTTATCGACACATCCCCAGGAATGGAAACACCCACCCCCCCTTGATAACTGGGGACTGCCTGTAGTTCATTTGGCAAGTGTAATTCAAGTACAGGCAGTCCCTGAGTTATGACGGGTTCGGCTTACGACGTTCCGAGATTAAGGCGCTTTTCAATTATATTCATCAGAAATTATTTCCAGGGTTATGACACATGTTCCAGGGTTATGGCGCCTACAACGCTCATCTGGCACAAGAAGTATGACACAAAAAATGCAAAATAATCAATATTTGAAGGTTTTTTGGATGAAAAATGCAATAAGAATGCAGTTTACAATGTTCCGGCTTACGACGATTTTCGGTTTACGATGCGTCTCAAGAACGGAACCCCCGTCGTAACCAGGGGGCTGCCTGTATTTCTTAGTTTAACCAAACCACTGAAAATTTTTTTTATTTACATTTCTAGGAATCAATGAGTTACTTAGCTACGGGCCCTACAGCTTATTGTGGGATCTAAACTCCACTATATCAAGAAATTAATTTCTAACCACCAAAAATAAATTTCTCTGGTTCCTCACTGGCAGCAGCAGGAACCGAACTCAGACTACCAAAGAGGCGAGTGTGCAATCCAATTGTCCACCGTGGAACTCTTGCAAGTGTAAGGACCTATAATCCTACTGTAATAAAGTATGTTTTACTTCTGATTTTGGCTGATGCCTTCTTTTTTCCTCTGTGGATACATAACAGGCTCTACTTATCTAGTATTTACTTATAAAAATGACTGATCTGGTGTTCTACATAAACTGCCAAGTAGAGCACCAAAGCATTTCATGCTTTTCTGTTCTTTCACATAATTCACCATTCCATTTAGAGATATCTACGGTACTTCTGTGAGTCCTAATTAGAATCGTAGATAGCATTTAAGCATGAATAAGACCAAAATAAGCTAAGATGACAGAACCACTGATAGCCATAATACATTATATTTAAAAATACAACTGATAATATAACAATATCACCACTCCCCATAGGCTATGCTGCTAAAGGTAGTAATTAAAAAATCTGAAATTAACCTAACATGTTACTACTTAGGCTATTTACAGCTAGCAAAGGGTGCCTAGTCTATGTCCTGTATTATTCATATTGGATACGACATCCACTAGGGATTGGGCCGTCCAATGTATTTCGCTGTGTCTAGTACTGGACCCTGGAGGTTAATTACAGTCGTCCGAATAAATTGGTATTACCTACCTACTTATAGTAGTTCTTGTTCAGTAAGTAAAACTGCATAGAACAACCGTAGCTGCCATAGTCTAGGCCGCTGCGGATAGGTAGTAAGTACCCTAGATCTACCTTCATATTTACATACCTAATATTGATTTACATATTAGCTAATGCCAATAAAATAGACGTCGATAGGTTGCAACAAAGGTGTTCTGATTGCCTACCCTGAGAAGCCACGATCTTTAGCTACCTAGCTAGGTAGCTACCTAGGTAGCCTATACCTACTAGGTACTAGCCCTACCCCAAGGGTTTAGGCTTCATCCATAGACAACGCAGCCGGTCAATTGCAAAAACGGCTTATTATTAAGCCAAAGCTCTTTAGACACAGAAAATATCTATATTCTCGGTAGACATTGTTACTCTCTTCATTACGAGGGAAACAGGGCTCTGAAGCCTTACTGTTGCATACTGTAAAACGCCAACGCAGTTGGTGACAACATACATTCCTCGGGATATCTTCAGGTACAATTATGCTATGGCCTACATCCTATCCATGATAAATTCATCACGCCTAAAACACAAAATTAGGAAACTAAAACTGCGTGACACCAATAATTACCTGAACAGAGCGGAGAAGTCGCACAGCAGACATTTTTGATCGGGGCAACAGAACTTGAAAGAGAGCAAGATTGCAGAATCAGCTGCTAAGCGGCTTCTGCTAGAACTGCGGTGCCATATCTCCAAGGTCGCCTAGTTATTTATAATCATGACCTGTCATTTAGCTACATAATTATAGTATTAATTTATTCAATTTTTAATAAGATTATTAAAATTCAAATATTGAGTCAAATTAGCATAGCTACATAACAAATTTGTAAAATTTATAACCTGTTCGGCATTTTTACTCGCTTCATAACAAGTTA
This sequence comes from Macrobrachium nipponense, assembly GCF_015104395.2. Taxonomy (NCBI): domain Eukaryota; kingdom Metazoa; phylum Arthropoda; class Malacostraca; order Decapoda; family Palaemonidae; genus Macrobrachium; species Macrobrachium nipponense. Next base: position 35,664,869 of record NC_061088.1, on the reverse strand, counting down.
AAGTCGATGTCCATTGGCCGAGCCGGGGGGCTCGCATTTACGCCAGCCAATCCTGTGTGGTTCTCGTAACCGCGTTACTTCAATGGTTGACATTACGTAAGTGATAAAGAAAACCAAACTTTACATTTATTTAACATCATATTACATGCTGGAGGGGATTAAATATTTGAACACGACTGTTACAACAAAATGCTTATGAGGTAATGAATCAAATTCAATTACACTTACATTAAACAGGATCTTGAACATGTCTAAAATTCGAGAAACATCATACAGTGTTACATCAACAACAACAAAAATAACCGAGGTATTTTTCATTTACAACAATAAATGCACTGATGCACCCAGCCAGCACGGAACTGGCACTGCACTGCACTCAATTGACAATTATGTGATACTTCCCTTATCATTGCATAAGTCTTACATTGTTGCAATGCAAAGTCATGAAGAGTTCTGCAACTCACATAAATATTTTGCGAATACAGAGCTTATTAAGACCGGCTTCACAGAAAGGTAAACGTATACAGCCATTGTTGATCTGAACTTGGCACTGGATAGCTCAGTATTTGTAAAAAGAAAAAAAAAAAGAACTTATAAAACTGTCAGCCCTGCCTGGGACTTCAGTAAGCTTCAACTTTCTCGAAGTAAATATTCAAGTCAAACCTGGTGATTTTAAACGGAATTTAGTTTATGCACGCGATAAGAAGAAGAAGAAGAAGAAGAAGAAGAAGAAGAAGAAGAAAAGAAGAAAGAACAAGAAAGATAGAGAAAGAAGGAGAAGAAGAAGAAGAAGAAAACTTAAAACATTTCCTGAAAAATGTTGACCTAGTGATGGAACATTAGATGAGCCGAGAGTTTCTCAGAGAATTATCCACTGACAATAGTGTTCGAGAATTCATTGTTTTCAAGGCCTTACGTGCCAATTATCATTTCTGAAGAGCACCAAGATACGTTGTAAGACGGACTAAACAAGATTATGGACCGCTTCAACACCTAGGTTGTATAACTCCTCTTGCATAAACTGAAAAACTTTCTGTATGGGCGTCAGAGAGAAGTGGTAAATTTAGAAACTGGCAAATTTAAGACTTTCCGTAGATATAGCTAAACGTTACGACTTCCAACAGCTTTTACGTAGTCGAGCACGAACAATTTTTTTATGCAATGTTTTTCTCGTTATAATTCATCATATCGATGTTGTGTAAGAATCTTTTATTCTACTAATACTTATTTAGTATCATTATTATTACTGCAGAATACGCAGCAGCTTGATCGCTTAGTCTAGCCTGTAGGCGCTACAATGGATGACACAAAGGCCCTGAGATT
>NC_061088.1:35651046-35658546 GCF_015104395.2 Macrobrachium nipponense | reverse complement strand
GTTAGTCCTTTCTTTTTACTCACCTCCTTCACCCATCAACGAAGCAGTTCTGGGCATTTACCCTCCTTCCTCTTGGTTACACTTCCGAACCCGGCAGCCGGGGATAGTGCCGTCAGTGCAATAGGTTCCCGCGCTTGGCCTAAATTCTATATTCTGTTCTAACAATTCCGAATGACACAACTATAACTGGGCCTATCGGTCTCTGTTCTTCCAACATGACCAACGAATCAAAGAATGCATTGATCCGTCTACTAACCTGCAATCTCCTGTCTGCCTCCTAGAATTTCTACATTGTCTTTTCTTTACTTCTTATTCCACATAAACCGTGCATACGATTAATTTCGATATTTCCATACTACTATTGTTATCAGTCTTTTCTTTACGAGCAACAAACGATTTTGACAAAAATGCTGAATGAATGGAGTTTATAGTTTTGAGGTGGTTCAGCCAGGTCACTGAGCCACTTTTGTACGATCTTGTAAAGCCTACACCCCCAGAGGATTATTTTGTTCTTGAATGAAAGGTGGATATGATATTAAAGCGAAATCAAGTTAAAAGTAGTTAGATAGCCATGGAGAAAATGAATAAAACTGGACGGAGGGAAGTGGAAAAAACAAAAACAAACAAACAATGCAAAGAACCAACACTACCGCCTACGGTACGCCTAAGAAATACTATATGCCAGATCCCCACGGAGAACCTTCATGAAAGAATTTCTTAACATACTCATCTTAATCTCTCTATTTTCCGCCATAATAATCAATGTAATATTAATATTTTGTTAAAATGTAATTAATACAATACGTCATTACATATTAGGCACGAGTGTTGCAAGTGATTCAAGTAGACGTACGGTATGAGTTATCGTTTACAAAGCCTATTAATAACTGGGAAAAAGAACAGATGGTTGAATTTTCGAGTGTCTGAATTGTATTTTTTGTCATTCTGTACTGTGGTGCAACTTCAATTTGGCCTTGGCTTATCACAAAGGAATTATAACACGGTAACTTGACCAATTATAATATTTTTGTATTCTAGGCAAACTTTCATCATTACATCAAAACTACCGCAATGCGTATTTAAAAATTTACCTTCAGACTACCTATTTGCTAGGCCCTAAATGTGGGATCTTTCCTAGATAGTGACCCCCAAGGGTTTTCAGGTTCGTTAGCTAGGACTAATATTCCTTCGGAGTCTTTACCTATATGATATTTAAAGTCTTTTGTTTATGTTTTTACGGTCATCCCCCAACGGGGTTGTACTAAACATGCTTCTGAAAAGGTGGCTACATACCTGGATAAAACCCTTGGGGGTCTTTATCCAGGAAATCCCCAAATGCGTCATTTCAAAACCGACTCGCATACTCAGCTGCAAGTGACTGAAAACGAACGTAAAAAAGTATTTCGCAATAACAAAGATAAGATAGACGAGTTCCCTCATTTCTCCAAGCAGGTGAACAATCAATTGCAGTTCTCAGTCAGCAGCCAGACGCCAAGATGAAGGCAGCGTTTCTCATTTTATGCTTCTTCTGCCTCTCCATTTCTGGACATCCAGTGGAAGGTGAGTAGCTTTAGAGTCTAATACGTCTGTAATTTCTTTTGGAGTTAACGGCATTGTTCGCAGAGACTACTTTTTTATCAAGACTTGGAACCTGCCTATAATTTTTCTCTCTTGAGGCAAGCTTCTTAGAAATAAAGAAAATTATTCAAGATTCTTTCCATTTTCTTTTTTTTAGTCGACGGACCGTTTCACCACCACTCGGCGGCGTCTCTTACCTTACAGACCTTACATCTTGTTCGGGTTGCCCCAGGTCCCTCAGTGTGAGGCACCTCTAATGTCTACCAGAGAGTTGCTAGTACATCTTCCGGTATATTTTGCATCTTCCAATCTTGGATGGTCTGGGATGCAGTTTAGATATTTGTCGAGCTTATTCTTAAACACATCTACGCTCACTCCTGATATATTCCTCAGATGAGCTGGCAACGCATTGAATAGACGGCTGCTTATCGAATGCTGGTGCGTAGTGGATTAATGTCCTGTGTGCTTTCCTTATTTTTCCTGGTATATTTTTGGGCACTATTAATCTACCTCTGCTTGCTCTTTCTGATATTTTTAGTTCCATGATATTTTCTGCTATTCCTTCTATCGGTTTCCATGCCTGAATTATCATGTAGCGTTCTCTTCTCCTTTCCAGACTATATAATTTTAAGAATTGTAGTCTTTCCCAGTAGTCTAGGTCCTTAACTTCTTCTATTCTAGCTGTAAAGGACCTTTGTACACTCTCTATTTGTGCAATATCCTTTTGATAGTGTGGGTACCATATCATATTGCAATATTCAAGTGGACTACGAACATATGTTTTATAAAGCATAATCATGTGTTCAGCTTTTCTTGTTTTGAAAGTGCCGTAACAACATTCCCATTTTTGCTTTACATTTTGCCAACAGAGTTGCTATTTGATCATTGCATAACATGTTCCTATTCATCATCACACCAAGGTCTTTAAACTGCTTCCTTATTTGTGATTGGATCTCATTATTAGGTCCCTTATATGCATATAGCTTTCTTTCTCTGTCTCCATAATTTATTGATTCAAATTTATCAGAGTTAAATACCATCCTATTTACCTCTGCCCAATCATATACTTTGTTAAGGTCTCTTTGTAGAGCGTTCCTATCTTCATCACAAGTAATTTCTCTACTTATTCTTGTGTCATCTGCGAAACTACTCACTACCGAATCCTTAACATTATTGTCTATGTCTTCAATCATAATAACAAACAGTATTGCAGCTAACACCGTACCTTGCGGCACACCGGATATTACCTTGGCTTCATCCGATTTCTCGTCGTTTGCAATAACTATCTGTTTTCTGTTGTGTAAAAATTCTTTTAACCATCTTCCTACTTTATCCACGATATTGTGTTTTCTAATTTTCTTCGCTAATATATTATGGTCTACTTTATCAAAAGCTTTTGCAAAGTCTAAATAAACCACATCTGTTTCATTTCCGCTTTTCATATTTTTGAATATGTTTTCACGGTGGACTAACAGTTGGGTTTGTGTACTTTTTCCGGGTACGAAAAACCATGTTGTCCTTTATTAAACAAATTATTTTTTATTAAATGTTTCATAATATTTTTCTTCATTACCCTTTCATACACTTTCATTATATGTGATGTTAGACTCACAGGCCTATAATTACTTGCCTCTAGTCTTGATCCACTTTTGAAAGTAGGGGTAATATACGCTAATTTGTGCTCATCATATATCTTGCCTGTATCTACACTTTGTCTTAATAATATTGCAAGTGGCTTTGCGATAGAATGAACTACTTTCTTTAACAAAATAGCAGGAATTCATCAGGCCCTGCAGCAGCTCCATTTTTAATTTCATTAATAGCCTGCACAATATCAGCTTCATTAATATCTATGTCAGCTAAATATTCACTATTTTCATCCCTTACTTCTATATCATTATCCTTCATTATCTATTCTAGGGGTGAATTCTCTCTTATATCGTTTCTGCCAGTATGTTGCAAATTTCCTTTTTTTCATCGTTAATCTCCCTTCAATTCTCAGAGGGCCTATTTCTATTCTTCTTTTATTCATCTTCTTCGCATATGAGTATAATAGTTTTTGGGGTTTTGCTTGATATTTAATAGGGTTTTTCTTCCAAGTCCCGTTTTTCATTTTCTTTTGATTGTATAATCTTTTTTTCTGCATTTTCTATCTTACTTTTTAGTTCTATAACTTTCCATGCATTTTTTTTCTTTTGCAAGACCTTTTTTCCACTTTCTGATTTTCTGGAACAAGATTCTTCTGTCTCTTGGTATGCATGAATGATGTTTACTTTTCTTCTTCGGTATATATTTTTCCACTATTATCTCCAATATTTATATAATATCTCCGTATTTACCCGTTATGTCCATCACTTACGAAAATGTTATCCCAATCTTTGTTTAATTCTTCATTAATTTCTGACCATTTTATATTTTACTGTAGAAGTTGTATTTTCCATATCCTTCCCACTTTTTCATTTCTTGCTTATCTCTATTTTCACTTGCTTTGGAATGAACTGTTAATTCTATGACATTATGGTCTGAAATACTCGCATTATAAACTATTATTTCTTTAACATAATTCATCTCGTTCACAAATACTAGGTCTAAAGTATTTCCTTTCTTGTTGGCAGGTGATTTATTTGTTGAATGTTGTATTCTAGTAGCATATCTAATAGCTTTTCAAATTGCCTCTTATCTTCTGCACTACTATTACTCTCTTTTTTATATGTATAAGTACAACCACAATCTCCTATTCGTTCTTTCCATTCTACGAAAGGAAAGTTGAAGTCACCAGATAGGAGAATAGTCCAGTCCTTGTGATTTCTACATATATCATCCAATTTTTCAATTATTAAGTCAAACTCTTTAGTATTAGGAGGTCTATATATTACTATGTTCATCAATTTTTCAGATTCAAATTCTACCGCTATTAGTTCACATTCTGAGTTACTATATTTCTCATATATTTTTCCTTGTTTTTTGTCTTTCCCATATATTTGTATTGCGGTTCCCCCTTGATTCCTATTTTTTCTATCTGATCTATAAGTTTGGAACCCTTTTATTTGATCATCATTCCCAGTCTCTTGGGAATACCAGGTTTCACTTATATTCATTATATCTATTTTCTTTTCATTTTGGGTTAGTCTTCTAAGTACTCTATTTTTCTTTTGAGTTACTCGTAACTAAACCCTGCGCATTCATCACTATGATGGTTTGCGTGTTTTCTCCTTCATTTAATACTGATAGTAATAAGGATTTTCCCATGTCTCTTTCCTGTTCTGGTATGTTGTTCTTTTTTTCATTTCCAGAAATTCTGACATTAAAAAATCCAACTTTTCCATAATATTTGATCTTCCTTCATCATAATTATTCATTTTGTGTCTGAATCTGCAATTTTCTCCGTTTCTGCAATATCCTCTTGCATAATAAATACAGTTATTATCTCTTGAGTAGAATTTCGGAGCTGATGCTTTGAAATTCTTTGCTGACACCTCTGCATATCTCATTGGTGGTTTGCTTTTCTCTTTTACCTGATATTCTTGATTTCTCTCTTTATTTGTTCTTTCTTATTTTGGATTTTATTACTTGGTTGGTTATTTATTTGATTATGATTCATGGCTACAGGGTGCATATATTTGCATTTTTTGTCGAACTTACATCCTTTTCCTTCTTTTAGGTTTTTACATATTTTGGATGCAGATCTCTGCAATCATCCCCATATCCATCTAAGTATGCACATTTACCATATATTTCATAGTTTTGACATATCTTAGGATGTTTGTAGTAACATCTTTCTCCAAATCTGCAATTCCCTCTTTTCAAAAGGTTGCAGATTTTGTCTTTCTTGTCTATTTTTTCCTCTTTCCCGTCATTGTATAGATCTGGGTAGAGCCTCTTCGGGATTGCTTTTCTGTTGTCATATCGTAATTTATTTCTTCGTAGGTATGATTGCTTTATTGCCTCATATGTAGTATCAATGAGTATCTCTGCATCCATACTTTTATCTTGTTCTTTGTTTTCCTTATTTTTTCTGTCATTTCATTTTTGTTTACTTCTCTTCCGTTTTCCTCTTCTTCTTCTTCTTCTTCTTCTCCTTCTCTTCTTCTTCATCCTCAACTATTTGTACATTCAATCTTGATTTAATAACATTGTCTATCCATGATAGACATGTTGAACAAAAAATTCTTGTATCTTTTCTCAAATCTTGTATTACCTCAGCACACTGTGGATGGGTCGGAATGTTGCATGCAGCACATTTTCTGATTAGGTTTTGTGGATTGACTATGCTATACCAAACCTTACACAGTTTGCATGCTTTTGGCATTCTTCTTTTTCCTAATGCATCAATTAGTATATTCACAAGATTCACCTTATTCATTTTCTTTGTCGGAATATGTTGGTTTATGTATATTTTCTTTATGAGTCTCTTGACCACTTGGATTTTATTTGGAACTTCTTCAATTATTTTCAAGATGTTTTCATTAGATTTGTTCCAGTTTGAAGGATTATATCCTTCTAATATATCTATGAATGCTTTTGTATCTTTTTGGTAGGACTGTTGCTGATTTCATAGATGAGAAATGCCAGTTCCCTTCCTGCTACCTCATCGTATTGCGAATCTGCTAAGCACGCCAAATTACGCCACCTTTTCCCGCAGTTGGAACTTACTGCCATCTTGTTCTGATTTATAGTATTACATTGATAAACTAACTTAAGAAGACGCTTTATCCTACTATTTTCACACTAATCTTATCACCGATAGTTCACGAACACTTCTAGATATTTCTCAAATTCTAGTCGTATGTTAAACTTGTGATATCTGTTGATTATTGTGACTTCACGCGGGTACGTCTCACCAAGCAAGATGGCTACTACTCGGAGAGAGAGAGAGAGAGAGAGAGAGAGACGAGAGAGAGAGAGAGAGATATATATATATATATATATATATATATATAAATATATATATATATAATATATATATATATATATATATATATATATATATATATATATATACTACTTTTCGATTAGAACCGTTGTCCCTAACATGAAAAAGAGAAAAAAAATGACAATAGTAATTGCCATAAATTCACTTAGACTGTTGAAGCGAGGATGATGTTATATAGAGACACTGTACCGTTCACCTATATATGTTGCAGGCACCTCCATTTTCTAAATATCAAGGCTCTTCCGTTCCAGTAATCATTCACTGTATCTATCCAGCAATTTCCAGATCCTTCTCTCTTTCCTTTCAACCTTCCAACATTTACGAATTATCCATAATTTTCAGGAACATTTCTTTCCACTGAACCAGACCATCTATGAACACTCCACACATTCTTTTCATGTACAATTAACAACCAGTTAATTTCAACCGCCTCTACCTTTTTATCTATTTATTTGCTGTCAACATCTACACTTCACTCCCGTAAAAGAGAATTGGCTTAACAATCCCCTTCGTGTATTTCCACCTGGATTTCCAGATACCCTGCAAGCTTTCTTGCCTCAATTACTTTGTGACATCTTTTCTCTTGTCCTGCCTTCGCCTGCTACTTGTACCCCTGAATACCTATACCAGGGGTTTTCAACCTTTTCCTCCCCAAGTGCCCTTTCGGGTATTTGTAATGACAACATTGGACCCCCTTCACTTTGTATAATGTGGAAAACAAAACCAACTCAGAAAAACCGTACAGAGGGGAAGTACATAACTCTCCTGACATGACCAGTAATACTGTAAACATAAAGAATTCCACAAAAAAAACAAAGAATTTTTCATAATTATTTACCTCTGGCTATGTAGTAAATTGTCAAGGTTATGGTACTGAGCTGCAAAAACAAAATACATTATTATTATATCAGCTACAAAGGTAGTTAATGAAATGGCTGAAACTGACTCCATTAACTATCCTAGTTGGCCGAGGAGCAGATTTTGCTAAA
>NC_061088.1:35621109-35650546 GCF_015104395.2 Macrobrachium nipponense | reverse complement strand
TTTAGCAAAATCTGCTCCTCGGCCAACTAGGATAGTTAATGGAGACAGGTTCAGCCATTTCATTAACTACCTTTGTAGCTGATATAATAATAATGTATTTTGTTTTTGCAGCTCAGTACCATAACCTTGACAATTTACTACATAGCCAGAGGTAAATAGTTATCAAAAATTCTTTGGTTTTTTTTGTGGAATTCTTTATGTTTACAGTATTACTGGTTATGTCAGGAGAGTTATGTACTTCCCCTCTGTACGGTTTTTCTGAGTTGGTTTTGTTTTCCACGTTATACAAAGTGAAGGGGGTCAAATGTTGTCATTACAAATACCCGAAAGGGCACTTGGGGAGGAAAAGGTTGAAAACCCCTGTTATAGGTATTCGGGGGTACAAGTAGCAGGCGAAGGCAGGACAAGAGAAAAGATGTCACAAAGTAATTGAGGCAAGAAAGCTTGCAGGGTATCTGGAAACCCAGGTGGGAATACATGAAGGGGATTGTTGAGCCAATTCTCTTTCACGGGAGTGAAGTGTAGATGTTGACAGCAAATATATAGATAAAAAGGTAGAGGCGGTTGAAATTAACTGCTTGCTAATTATAAATGAAGACTGTGTGGAGTGTTCAAAGATGGTCTGGTTCTGTGGAAAGAAATGTTGCTGAAAATTATGGATAATTCGTAAATGTTGGAAGGTTGAAAGAGAGAAGGATCTGGAAATTGCTGGATAGATAGAGTGAATGATTACTGGAACGGAAGAGCCTTGATATTTAGAAAATGGAGGTGCCTGCAACATATATAGGTGAACGGTACAGTGTCTCTATATAACATCATCCTCGCTTCAACAGTCTAAGTGAATTTATGGCAATTACTATTGTCATTTTTTTCTCTTTTTCATGTTAGGGACAACGGCTTAATCTCGAAAAGTATCTATATATATATATATATATATATATATATATATATATATATATATATATATATATCTCTCTCTCTCTCTCTCTCTCTCTCTCTCTCTCTCTCTCTCTCTCTCCGAGACGCCGCCGAGTGGTGGTGAAACGGTCCGTCGACTGAAAAAAAGAAAATGGAAAGAATCTTGAATAATTTTCCTTATTTCTAAGAATATATATATATATATATATATATATATATATATATATGTATCTCTCTCTCTCTCTCTCTCTCTCTCTCTCTATCTCTCTCGCTCTCTTCTCTCTCTCTCCGAGACGCCGCCGAGTGGTGGTGAAACGGTCCGTCGACTAAAAAAAAGAAAATGGAAAGAATCTTGAATAATTTTCCTTATTTCTAAGAAGCTTGCCTCAATAGAGAAAAATTATAGGCAGATTCCAAGTCTTGATAAAAAGGTAGTCTCTGCGAACAATGCCGTTAACTCCAATAGAAATTACAGACGTATTAAACTCTAAAGCTACTCACCTTCCACTGGATGTCCAGAAATGGAGAGGCAGAAGAAGCATAAAATGAGAAACGCTGCCTTCATCTTGGCGTCTGGCTGCTGACTGAGAACTGCAATTGACTGCTCACCTGCTTGGAGAAATGAGGGAACTCGTCTATCTTATCTTTGTTATTGCGAAATACTTTTTTACGTTCGTTTTCAGTCACTTGCAGCTGAGTATGCGAGCCGGTTTTGAAATGACGCATTTGGGATTTTCCTGGATAGAGACCCCCAAGGGTTTTATCCAGGTATGTAGCCACCTTTTCAGAAGCATGTTTAGTACAACCCCGTTGGGGGATGACCGTAAAAACATAAACAAAAGACTCTAAATATCATATAGGTAAAGACTCCGAAGGAATATTAGCCCTAGCTAATGACCCCGAAAACCCTTGAGGGTCACTATCTGGGAAAGATCCCACATTTAGGGCCTAGCAAATAGGTAGTCTGAAGGTAAATTTTTAAATACGCATTGCGGTAGTTTTGATGTAATGATGAAAGTTTGCCTAGAATACAAAAATATTATAATTGGTCAAGTTACCGTGTTATAATTCCTTTGTGATAAGCCAAGGCCAAATTGAAGTTGCACCACAGTACAGAATGACAAAAAATACAATTCAGACACTCGAAAATTCAACCATCTGTTCTTTTTCCCAGTTATTAATAGGCTTTGTAAACGATAACTCATACCGTACGTCTACTTGAATCACTTGCATCACTCTCGTGCCTAATATGTAATGACGTATTGTATTAATTACATTTTAACAAAATATTAATATTACATTGATTATTATGGCGGAAAATAGAGAGATTAAGATGAGTATGTTAAGAAATTCTTTCATGAAGGTTCTCCGTGGGGATCTGGCATATAGTATTTCTTAGGCGTACCGTAGGCGGTAGTGTTGGTTCTTTGCATTGTTTGTTTGTTTTTGTTTTTTCCACTTCCCTTCGTCCAGTTTTATTCATTTTCTCCATGGCTATCTAACTACTTTTAACTTGATTTCGCTTTAATATCATATCCACCTTTCATTCAAGAACAAAATAATCCTCTGGGGGTGTAGGCTTTACAAGATCGTACAAAAGTGGCTCAGTGACCTGGCTGAACCACCTCAAAACTATAAACTCCATTCATTCAGCATTTTTGTCAAAATCGTTTGTTGCTCGTAAAGAAAAAGACTGATAACAATAGTATTCATGGAAATATCGAAATTAATCGTATGCACGGTTTTACTTTACCGTGGAATAAAGAAGTACCAAGAAAAGACAATGTTTAGAAAATTCTAAGGGAGGCAGACGGGTAGATTGCAGGTTAGTAGACGGATCAGTGCATTCCTTGATTCGTTGGTCATGTTGGAAGAACAGGGAACGATAGGTACAGTTATAGTTGTGTCATTCGGAATTGTTAGAACAGAATATAGAATTTAGGCCAAGCGCGGGAACCTATTGCACTGACGGCACTATCCCCGGCAGCCGGGTTCGGAAGTGTAACCAAGAGGAAGGAGGGCAAATGCCCAGAAATGCTTCGTTGATGGGTGAAGGAGGTGAGTAAAAAGAAAGGACTAACAGCAAGTAACCGGCATTAGCGAGTGCAAGGTAATGTGAATAGTGCGCCCTACGTGTAGTGCGTTTACCTAAAGAACTCTTTGTTTGGTTGTATGATGACCGGTTTTGTTGAGACAATGTTATGTTATGCGCAGATGGTTTACGTTTCATCTAAACGTTGGGGGAGGAGTGTTACAATGAATATCTTTTTGTATCTTCGGATACAACCTCTAAGTCTAAGGCTACTGGATAAAAACGTGATTGTGTATACACACACACACACACACACACACACACACACATATATATATATACTATATATATATATATATATATATATATATATATAAACATATATATATAAATATACATATATGTATGATATATATATACATATATATATATATATATATATATATATATTATATACATATATATATATATATATATTTATATATATATATATATATATATATATATTATAGATATATATATATATATATACATATAGATATATATAGAAATAATAGATATATATATATAAAATAGATATAGATATATATATATATATATATATATATATATATATATATATATATATATATATATATATATATATATATATATATAGATATATATATATATATATATATATATATATATATATATATATATATATATATATATATTATATATATATATGATATATATATATATATGTATTATAGATATATATATATATATATATATATATATATATATGATATATATATATATAGATATATATATATATATATATATGTATATATATATTATTATATATGATATATATATATATATATATATATATATTATATATATATATATATATATATATATATATATATATATATATATATATATATATATATATATATATATATATATATATATATAGATATATATATATATATATATATATATATATATATATTATATATATTATATATCTTATATATATATATATTATATATATATAGTTTATAGATATATATATATATTTATATATATTTAATATATTTATATATATATATATTATATATTATATATGTTTTATTATATATATTATTATATATATATATATATATATATATATATATATATATATATATATATATATATATATATATTATATATATTTATATATATTATATTTATTTATATATATATATATATATATATATATATATATATGAATATATATATATACCCATATATATTTATTCTATATATATATATATATATATATATATATATATATATATATATATATATATATATGTAATAGTGTGGCCACAGTGTCGTTATTCCAAAAGAACGATAACTTATAAGACTTAAGAAAAAGGCACGAAACGGATAATAAGGAAGAAAGGAGAAAAGGGAATACGATAATGATTTTTCTTAGCGAAGGGATTTTGTTACTCAAAACATTAGGCTTTTAGCCATTAGACATCTGGTTTTCATCTCCCCCAAAAAGCCTCTGTCCGTACCAGCGATTAGTGACCAACAAGAGATTATGGTCGATGAGGGATAAAGCGCCCTGGCATATTCGAGAAATTGGAAACTACTCTCATTAGCGCCTATGACTAATCGCCGTTCCCTTCGTGAACAGGTCAGAGAGAGCCATCTGGCATACGTTAAAAAGGAATTCTATGAGACCCGTTGTTAGAAAGAGGGAAGTAACCAAATTCTTAAAAGCTCCACCCTTTCATGATAGACCTATAGACTTCGACGAATCAAGAAGCAGAGCCAGATCAGTGGGATACCCAGGAATGTGTATCAACGAATGACCTACAAGATTGTCCAAGGAATACACCCCCAAGAAGCCAGGACATGAAGAAGGAGGCGTATACAAATTCAAAGCCTACGAATTACTGTAAAAGACATGACAGGAAGGCGGTCTTGTATAATGTTTGCAGCCACTAAGGCACAAGAAGTCTTTCAGAAAATGCCACACCCAGTCAAAATCCAAAAATCCAAAGGCGGGGCTAAGGAGATTTCAACTGAACAAAAAGGCGAGACAGAGAGAGAGCAGGCAGAAAAGGGAGCAGAGAAAAAAGGGGAACAGAGAAGCCAAGAGAGAGAACAACCGGGAGCCTGAGGGAGAACTGCAGTGGCATGGCCGTGAAACAGAGAAGGACAGAAGAATCCCCAGAAGAAGAACAGGTGCAAAAGTGTGGTGTGCGAAGCAATCAAAGACAGTGAAAGTGACAATCAATACTCAGTAAATTTCCCTCGTGCCTATAGACTCGTAATTGCAACAAGTGCCAATTAAGTTTTATCAGTCCAAGAGCCCAGTAACTCAGAAGGTGGAAAACATGTAAGAAACCCCTAACGAAGAATTAACTTAATGCAAAGAAACATATCAATTAATTTCTCATCCTAACAGAACCCCTTTACCTAATTCCCCCAAAGTACAGCCTCCACGGCACACGTTACTTTAGATCTGTGCAAAGAAAGTAGTACCGTCACAGATAAATTGGTGGCAGAGCGACGGGATACGATGAGATAAAGATTGATATAGTGACAAGATTAATTGTTGTCGAGCGGTAAGGATAGGAAGAGATAAAGTGACAGCAAAGAAATGGTGATACGACGTGACACGAAGGACAGTTAAAGACAGCGGCCGCGAAACGGAATCAAAAGTTTAGTGTCGGCATAAGAGATTTCAATCCATTCACGCCACTCGAAAAAGAAAGTTCTCCCCTAAGACAGTACCAGTGCTTCCCCAAATTCAAAGACAGTTATCGAGTCGTAACAATAAAAGCACTCCAAAAAAGGCACCCACACTTCACGAAGAAAAACTCCACTCCGAAGAACAAGAACGGTCGTTCTACCAGAAGATGAAGATTTTTAACGCATAAAAATATATCAAGAGGAAAGAAAACAATTCCGAAAACGCATCAGTCAACGCCATCGAAAGAGAGAGGGAGAGAGAGGTCCCCTTTCCCGAAGGAAAGAAGAGAGAGAGAGAAGTCCCCTTCCTGCAGACGTAACAACGCATCATTCAACGCACTGGTAGGCGAACGCAAGCTGTCAGACGCAACCCCGGGTGCCGAAGGCGACGCAAGTTAAGTCCAAATAAATGTCCACACACTTACATAACATTAAACCTTATTAAGAGTAAATTACGCGATTAACATTTCAGTTAGACAATTTCTGGTATTTCAAGATTAATAGATTTTCACACTGAACTTTTTTTTTGGCAACGAAACCTTACGATATTTCTTATTTTACTAATTATAACTAATTAGCTACTAAGACCTTTTCCCGAACATTTGTATTTACTAACCAATAACTAAATTTTAATTTTAATTTGAATTTAGATTGTGTCATTTTATTTTGATTTTTTGTGATTTTGGTTGTTTTTTGTGATTTCTTGTACTTTGTTTTTTTGTTTTAGTATTTGCTTTTTACTTGTTACGTCGAGTGAACGTTTACTTGTTTTTATTTTGTTTGTTTAGGATAACAAGGGTAATTCACGGGAGGTCTCTCGTTAGCGTACACTTTATGGTCAGTTCAGTATCGTTTTACCAGTACTGTTAAGAGGGTTTTTGTTGTTGTTTAAGAATCGCTTACCGGTAACGTAAGACTTTGAGAATATTTCTGGGAAAATTCTTTTATTTTTTATGGTGATCGAATCCTAAAGTAAAAATAATTCATTGTTATTATCATTTTCTTTTTTGGGATATTACTGTCATAACTTTGATACTTTTAATGATACTCAGTACTTAAGAAAATTTCCATTAACGAGTCGATGGTCAAAGGGAGACCGACTCCTTATCAGAACGTAAGAACGCCTGTGCTCACGAGAAGTCACAAGGAAAATAAACATGCCGGAAAGTACACAGTCCGCGAATTCGAACGCAGCAGTAATGGGAACACATAAGGGACATGTAATTAATCACATAGCTAAATTTTGCGGAAGAAAGGATGGTCAGTTAGCTTGTAACTTAGAGAACTGGATAGAGCAGGTGGAGACACGCCTAGATAGCATAACGGGGACAGATAGAGAAAAGCTTATTGAAGCCAAGAGTTATCTTGATTTGGAAGCCGGAGGAGACTTAGAACGATACGTCCACTCCGAGACTTACCGAGAACTTAAGAATTGGGAAGAATTGAAACGGTATTTTAGGAAGGTTTATTCCACAGTTGGTGAAAGAGATCCAGTTACTAGCTTGGCAAGGATCGTGCGTCAATTTAAGTTAGATGAAAGACGTTATCAAGAGTTTAGCTCTCAGTTGTATAACAATATGAACGAATGGGGTAACTTCATGGAATCCACAGGTTGGATAGAGGTAGAAGGAGGCAAGCAAAAAATGCTAATGAGTCATGTTAAAAAAATATTTAGACTAGCAATAATGATTGGAAGCCTGCCTACGGAAGTTATTGCAAGGATGACTCGTAAGTGGGAGACATCCGATGATGTAGCAGAGTTTGAAGAGGAGGAGGAAACAAAAATCCTAGGCAGAAGACCTGAAGGGAATCCTATATACAGACCTTTAGTCGCTATAGGACAAAAGGAAAGAGGTCCAAATAGATCTAGGACACCATCTAGAAAGCAGAATAAGATGCCAGGTAAATCTTCTCAAGGAGGATTTTCGACAGTCACGTGTTATAACTGTCAGAAGAGAGGACATTATGCCAGTGACTGCCGAGGGTTAGCCTTCTGTCCTTTCCATAAGAGAACAGGACATAGTGCTCGAGAATGCAGAAATAAATTTGTTTCAGCTCCTAGAGGTAGATCTCAGTCGAGAGGCAGAAGTAGAAACAATAGTCAATCTCCCCCAGTTAGAGGAAATAGGGATTCCGTCCCAAATAGATATGCTAATCAAACAGCAAGTATAGGGTATCAACCAGTCCAGTCAATGTCAGACGACGCAATGGGAAATTTTCTGCTTACTGGTACAATGAATCTTCCTCTATAACAGAGAGAACGTCCGGAATGTCAAGGCTAAGCACAGCTACACAGGTTAGCAAAGTTGATGTAGGGAATGAATATAATTATAGACCATTATTTCCCGCACATGTCGGTCTAGAGAAACCTATTGTTACATTCTTTGATACAGGTAGTCCTAAGAATATAATGTCAGAAAAGGTGTATCGGTTGTATTTTTCTCACTTAAGTTTGAACCCAGCAGTAGATTGTAGAATCACAGACGTCCAGGGTAATGATATCCACGTAATTGGACAGTTAGATTTTCCATTTAGGCTAGGAAGAATTGCTCTAAGAGAAAATGTTCTGGTAGCCAGAGATATACAATTAGCTTTTGCTCATTTGCTGATAGGTTATCCAACTATGGCTAGACAAGGGATAAGCATTGATGCCCCTAGAGAACAACTAGTGATTAACAACGGTCGTGAGATTTCTAGAATACCAATATGCAAGTCAATTAAAAGAACCCAGACTCAAGAGAATCCCACACTGAAGGGTATCTTAAAGAAGGATAAGACGGAGGGAAGACATCCCGATGCATCACGAGTTCACAAACAGATCATTAACCTCTTAGAATCAAATTAATGCACTTATTTAAAGTTAGAAAGGGAATTAAAGACTTAAAAAACCAGAGAAAGTACGTGGGTAGAATGTATAGTAAATCCAATTTTTGAAGGAAAGGAAATTCTCACGCTTACTGAAAAGTCGCAAGTAAATGGAATACATTATTCTTCTAGTTTACACGAAGTCAGACAGGGCAAAATAGCGTTACAGATTACGAACAACAGAGGAGGAAAAGTTAAGTTAACACCAGGTACAGAGATAGGCCTAGCAGAAGTATACTCCATACCTATCCGAGTTGTAGAAAGGGAAACGGTAGCCGCGATCCGTAAGGGAAATGAAAATTACGCTCAGGACATAAAACTGAGAAGAGCTAAGATAGGATTTCATTTAAAGGACATTAAGGAAAACCACGTTAGAGAAGAATTCATAGACTTACTGTGCGAATATAATGATATAGTTGCTCTAGACGGCGACACCTTGGGAAATACACGCGAAATAACGCACAAGATAGACATTCCAGAAGAAGGAACTAGATATAACCTAAGAAATAGAAGAGTCACTTTTCAGTGAAACAGAAGAACAAACCCATTAATTCATCCCATTATTCCCATGTATTTATTTGATTTCGTTATTGCTAAGTTTACCTTCATCGGTCGACTTAGGAATAATCTTTTATTGTTGCAATTCTTACTTTAATTAGTCGGTTTGTAGCAAGAGTTTTGGGTTAAGTGCACTTAACTTCAAATTTATTTTGACTTGAAGGGAAATATTTGGGTATGTAAGAAACAGTTCAATGCGCAATATAAGAATTTCAAGACGTATATTAAGTTTAATCGTTCCATAAGAACATTCTTAGAAGTAAAAGAATAAATAAGACGGGTTAAGATAGACATTAAGAGATTTTAAGATAAGAGAATTCGTTTCAGAAATGACTAAGATATTGAAGGGGTAATTAATACACTTACTTTGTTCAAATCCATAAAATGTTGATTGATGAAAACTTACTAATAAGATATTAATTGATGAAGACTCGTTAACAAGATAGTAGTTGTTGAAAACTTACTAACAAGATATTGATTGGTGAAAACTTACTAATTGTTGTCACAGTAGAAGAAACCTACAAGTATTAACCACTAACCGGTTCCTTTAACCGAGTTGCCAATTTTGTTTTAGTATCAAGCAGTAAAGTTATATAGTTAATGTACAAGATTATCAGAATTACAATAAGAATGCCCAATGAAATTTTCCATAAACACAATACACAATCTCAGTAGGAAGTCAAGGACACCCTTGTTATTGCATACAAATACACAAGGATATTTTCTCCCAGGACGTGTCTCCAAGCAGCAGGTCGCAGCGAACAAGAAGCCATCAAGTGTCGTCAACGAAGAACGAAATTTATTTTCCCATAAAAGAAAGACGATATCCACCTAGATAGAGTAGGACGGAGGACTGAACCAATCATGTACTGTAAACTTGGATAGTTACCATTATTTTTTGCTTCTACCATGCATTTATATAACTTTTGTGACTCAAGGGCTTATGTATGTTTAACTTTCAGTTTTTCTTGTTTTTGGTGATTTATTTTGTTTGCATTCAGTTCCATGTTTCTTAATGTGATTTACTCATATTTGAATTCAGTTTGATGATTCTTTCAATATTACTTAATCAAGTATTTGTTCATATTCATATTCAGTTTTTTATGTTTCTCTGAATGTTACTTACTCAAGAATTTACTCATGTTTACATTCAATTTTGATTGTTGCCCTTAACGTTACTTAATCAAGGATTTGCTCATGTTTACTTTCACTTTTGATGTTTTTGAAGTTAAGTTTCAATATGATTTCAAGAACATAAGTTAGGAGTTCCTCTTGTAGGTATAATATTTGCTTCAGCTTAGTTAACGCTGTCGGAGTCAGCGAGGTAGCGGGCCGAGACTGTAATAGTGTGGCACAGTGTCGTTATTCCAAAAGACGATAACTTAATAATACTTAAGAAAAAGGCACGAAACGGATAATAAGGAAGAAAGGAGAAAAAGGGAATACGATAATGATTTTTCTTAGCGAAGGGATTTTGTTACTCAAAACATTAGGCTTTTAGCCATTAGACATCTGGTTTTCATCTCCCCCAAAAAGCCTCTGTCCGTACCAGCGATTAGTGACCAACAAGAGATTATGGTCGATGAGGGATATCGCCCAGGCATATTTCCGAGAAAATTGGATTCATTAAGCGCCTATGACTAATCGCCGTTCCCTTCGTGAACAGGTCAGAGAGAGCCATCTGGCATACGTTAAAAAGGAATTCTATGAGACCCGTTGTTAGAAAGAGGGAAGTACCAAATTCTTAAAAGCTCCACCCTTTCATGATAGACCTATAGACTTCGACGAATCAAGAAGCAGAGCCAGATCAGTGGGATACCCCAGGAATGTGTATCAACGAATGACCTACAAGATTGTCCAAGGAATACACCCCCAAGAAGCCAGGACATGAAGAAGGAGGCGTATACAAATTCAAAGCCTACGAATTACTGTACAGCATGACAGGAAGGCGGTCTTGTATAATGTTTGCAGCCACTAAGGCACAAGAAGTCTTTCAGAAAATGCCACACCCAGTCAAAATCCAAAAATCCAAAGGCGGGGCTAAGGAGATTTCAACTGAACAAAAAAAGGCGAGACAGAGAGAGAGCAGGCAGAAAAGGGAGCAGAGAAAAAAGGGGAACAGAGAAGCCAAGAGAGAGAACAACCGGGGAGCCTGAGGGGAGAACTGCAGTGGCATGGCCGTGAAACAGAGAAGGACAGAAGAATCCCCAGAAGAAGAACAGGTGCAAAAGTGTGGTGTGCGAAGCAATCAAGGACAGTGAAAGTGACAATCAATACTCAGTAAATTTTCCCTCGTGCCTATAGACTCGTAATTGCAACAAGTGCCAATTAAGTTTTATCAGTCCAAGAGCCCAGTAACTCAGAAGGTGGAAAACATGTGTAAGAACCCCTAACGAAGAATAAACTTAATGCAAAGAAACATATCAATTAATTTCTCATCCTAACAGAACCCCTTTACCTAATTCCCCAAAGTACAGCCTCCACGGCACACGTTACCTTAGATCTGTGCAAAGAAAGTAAGTACCGTCACATATATATATTATTATATATATACATTATTTATTATATATTTATTTATTTATTATATATATATATTTATATATTTATTATATACTATATATATATATATATATATTATATATATATATATATATATATATTGATTTATATATATTTATTTATATTATATATATATATATTATTATATTATATATATTTAATATTTTATTATATATATATATTTTATATATTATATATTTATATATATATATATATTTATATATATTTATATATATTTATATATATTATGAATGGTCTATGGGTTGTCTACACGTTCTTCATTTAAAAAATATCGGGACTGAGAATAATCTGGCAGAGATTGAAGCAAACAAAGGAGGAAGGAGCAAAATCTTACAAAACATGACCTTAGTATGTAAGTTTAATATTCATAAATCTTTGTTTACATATATACAACGAGTCAGTAATATTTAACAAAAACGAGTCATATCATTAAATACTCAAATCTGAGAAGTCAGTAACACACTAATCAAGTCACAAATAAAATCACGAGCAGCAATATAATTCAAAAGCCAAAAACAAAAAACACTTGTCCTAAATGTTTGAAAAATACAGCCATCTAGGCACACTATACAAATCAAAGGAGTAATAAATAACCAGAAAGTAATCCAAAGTAACTTTATAAAAAGAAAACTTTAATTACTAGCAACAGTGCAAAACCAACCTGTCGAATAGTTTATCAATTACGTACTAAAGTGAGAGCTTTGTCGACAATTCCGGTGATGCCCAACGAAATAATGAACCACAACATGGCAATACACACAAAAACTCATGGCTAACATACACAGTTAAACATAACGAGAGCATAACCAAACCTTGGCAAACACAGGAGCTACCGAAACATTGCAAAAATGGTTGAAATTAACAACCCAGGTTAACTACCTAAACACAAGGATTCAGAACACGGACGAGGTCGCACTCCAAGACGAGGGTCCAGTAGTTGAAACAGCCACACGTTCTACGAACTTAGTCGGAATCCCACTCCATGAGGAGGTCACAACAACAGACGAAAACCTCAATTATGGTCGTCATATACCCGATACGCCGACGCCATTTACTTGAACTCTCGTAGTAAACGTCCACAAACTGACTCAAAGCTGCTTTCCATAACTGACTCTGCTGGATTACTGAATCCAGTTTAACTGACGTCAAGCTGCTTCCATACTGACTCCTGCTGGATTACTGGAATCCAGTTACTGACTCAAGCTGCTTCCATACTGACTCTGCTGGAATTACCTGAATCCAAGTTACTGACCTCCTTCTATTGACTGATAACTGACCTGAAAAACTGGTTAGGCCGAAACGGGACACACGTCAACTCGCCTTGAAATAAAAGCAAAATTGGTTAACAGGTAGAACAACCGAACCAAAGGAAACAATCAAAGTTTGATTGTTTCCACAAAAACAACTGACCAGGCCTGACAATATATATATATATATATATATATATATATATATATATATATATATGTGTGTGTGTGTGTGTGTGTGTGTGTGTGTATATATATATATATATTATATATATATATCATATATATATATATATTAGAGAGAGAGAGAGAGAGCGAGAGATTGAGAGAGAGAGAGAGAGAGAGAGAGGAGAGAGCTGACTCCATAAGTGCTGTTTCACCCGGGAATCAGTCTTTTGGCACTCGTACCGGTAAGGCAAGTATCATGTCTGCCCGACTAACCACGGGCTGAGTTCTCTCTCTCTCTCTCTCTCTCTTTCTCTAAGATATTCAATGGATAACGATAATTGTATAGTATGGGATTCACTTTCTTTTATTAAATAAATTTTCACTTGTGGCAAATAAAGGTTTATTCGTGAATTTGCTTGTTTTTTCTATTTGAGTATTTATAAGCTACTCGACTTTCAATCATTTCTTCTTTGTTTAGATTTTTATCAAAATAACCATTCAAATGTCCTTTTTATTTTTATCATCATTGTAGTCGTTTAGTAGTACATGCAGTAGTAGCTATACGGCTATTGCTTTTGTATTATGCTGTTCGTCTCTATCATTTCTATGAAGCTTTAATGATCAAGAAAATTCATAATGACCTAGAACTCTCCCCAGACTTACGTATCGTTTGAACAGTGGCCACTGGACAAACTAGTTTCGTTCCAGAGTGTCATCTGTAAAGAAAACCAGTTCAAGTAACATCCTATGGTGGGAGTAGGTATCTTGCTGTATGAAAGGACCCAACTCGTCTGCGATCAAGCAGTTTTCTAAGTTCCTAGGTACCTGCTCCACAACTAGAGTTTGCAGGGCGTTTTCGTTGCAGTGCAATTGCCATTCTTCTTCACTCACGCAATCTCAGGGCCTTTGTGTCCATCCATTGGTAAGCGCCTACAGGCTAGACTAAGCGATCAAGCTGCTGCGTATTCTGCAGTAATAATAATAATAATAAATAAGTATTAGTAGAATAAAAGATTCTTACACAACATCGATATGATGAATTATAACGAGAAAGACATTGCATAAAAAAAACTGGTCATGCTCGACTACGTAAAAGCTGTTGGAAGTCGTAACGTTTAGCTATTTATCTACGGAAATTCTTAAATTTGCCAGTTTATAAATTTATCACTTCTCTCTGACGCCCATACAGAAAGTTTTTTAGTTTATGCAAGAGGGGTTATACAACCTAGGTGTTGACGCGGTCCATAATCTTGTTTAGTCCGTCTTACAACGTATCTTGGTGCTCTTCAGAAATGATAATTGGCACGTAAGGCCTTGAAAACAATGAACTCTCGAACACTATTGTCAGTGGATAATTCTCTGAGAAACTCTCGGCTCATCTAATGTTCCATCACTAGGTCAACATTTTTCAGGAAATGTTTTAAGTTTTCTTCTTCTTCTTCTTCTTCTTCTTCTTCTTCTTCTTCTTCTTCTTCTTCTTCTTCTTCTTCTTCTTCTTCTTCTTCTTCTTCTTCTTCTTATCGCGTGCATAATCTAAATTCTAAAATCACCAGGTTTGACTTGAATATTTACTTCGAGAAAGTTGAAGCTTACTGAAGTCTCAGGCAGGGCTGACAGTTTTATAAGTACTTTTTTTTTCTTTTTACACATACTGAGCTATCCAGTGCCAAGTTCAGATCAACAATAGCTATATACGTTTACCTTTCTGTGAAGCCGGTCTTAATAAGCTCTGTATTTGCAAAATATTTATGCGAGTTGCAGAACTCTTCATGACTTTGCATTGCAACAATGTAAGACTTATGCAATGATAAGGGAAGTATCACATAATTGTCAATTGAGTGCAGTGCAGTGCCAGTTCCGTGCTGGCTGGGTGCATCAGTGCATTTATTGTTGTAAGTGAAAAATACCTCTGTTATTTTTGTTGTTGTTGATGTAACATTGTATGATGTTTCTCGAATTTTAGACATGTTGAAGATCCTGTTTAATGTAAGTGTAATTGAATTTGATTCATTACCTCATAAGCATTTTGTTGTAACAGTCGTGTTCAAATATTTAATCCCCTCCAGCATGTAATATGATGTTAAATAAATGTAAAGTTTGGTTTTCTTTATCACTTACGTAATGTCAACCATTGAATTAACGCGGTTACGAGAACCACACAGGATTGGCTGGCGTAAATGCGAGCCCCCCGGCTCGGCCAATGGACATCGACTTTAACTTGTTATGAAGCGAGTAAAATGCCAACAGGTTATAAATTTTATAAATTTGTTTTGTAGCTATGCTAATTTGACTCAATATTTGAATTTTAATAAAATTATTAAAAATTAAATAAATTAATACTATAATTATGTAGCTAAATGACAGGTCATGATTATAAATAACTAGGCGACCTTGGAGATATGGCACCGCAGTTGTAGCAGAAGCCGCCGCTTAGCAGCTGATTCTGCAATCCTGCTCTCTTTCAAGTTCTGTTGCCCCGATCAAAAATGTCTGCTGTGCGACTTCTCCGCTCTGTTCAGGTAATTATTGGTGTCACGCAGTTTTAGTTTCCTAATTTTGTGTTTTAGGCGTGATGAATTTATCATGGATAGGATGTAGGCCATAGCATAATTGTACCTGAAGATATCCCGAGGAATGTCTGTTGTCACCAACTGCGTTGGCGTTTTACAGTATGCAACAGTAAGGCTTCAGAGCCCTGTTTCCCTCGTAATGAAGAGAGTAACACTGTCTACCGAGAATATAGATATTTTCTGTGTCTAAAGAGCTTTGGCTTAATATAAGCCGTTTTTGCAATTGACCGGCTGCGTTGTCTATGGCTGAAGCCTAAAACCGCTTGGGGTAGGGCTAGTACCTAGTAGCTATACCTAGGTAGCTACCTAGCTAGGTAGCTAAAGATCGTGGCTTCTCAGGGTAGGCAATCAGAACACCTTTGTTGCAACCTATCGACGTCCTATTTTATTGGCATTAGCTAATATGTAATCAATAGGTTAGGTGTAAAATATGAAGGTAGATCTAGGGTACTTACTACCTATCCGCAGCGGCCTAGACTATGGCAGCTACGGTTGTTCTATGCAGTTTTACTTACTGAACAAGAACTATAAGTAGGTAGGTAATACCAATTTATTCGGACGACTGTAATTAACCTCCAGGGTCCAGTACTAGACACAGCGAAATACATTGGACGGCCCAATCCCTAGTGGATGTCGTATCCGCGGTTACGTTCCTTGCAGTCCGTGCGGACTGCTTCTGTAAAAACACCAATATGAATAATACAGGACATAGACTAGGCACCCTTTGCTAGCTGTAAATAGCCTAAGTAGTAACATGTTAGGTTAATTTCAGATTTTTTAATTACTACCTTTAGCAGCATAGCCTATGGGGAGTGGTGATATTGTTATATTATCAGTTGTATTTTTTTTAAATATAATGTATTATGGCTATCAGTGGTTCTGTCATCTTGGCTTATTTTGGTCTTATTCATGCTTAAATGCTATCTACGATTCTAATTAGGACTCACAGAAGTACCGTAGATATCTCTAAATGGAATGGTGAATTATGTGAAAGAACAGAAAAGCATGAAATGCTTTGGTGCTCTACTTGGCAGTTTATGTAGAACACCAGATCAGTCATTTTTATAAGTAAATACTAGATAAGTAGAGCCTGTTATGTATCCACAGAGGAAAAAAGAAGGCAACAGTAAAAGGCATCAGCCAAAATCAGAAGTAAAACATACTTTATTACAGTAGGATTATAGGTTCTTACACTTGCAAGAGTTCCACGGTGGACAATTGGATTGCACACTCGCCTCTTTGGTAGTCTGAGTTCGGTTCCTGCTGCTGCCAGTGAGGAACCAGAGAAATTTATTTTTGGTGGTTAGAAATTAATTTCTTGATATAGTGGAGTTTAGATCCCACAATAAGCTGTAGGGCCCGTAGCTAAGTAACTCATTGATTCCTAGAAATGTAAATAAAAAAAATTTTCAGTGGTTTGGTTAAACTAAGAAATACAGGCAGTCCCCTGGTTACGACGGGGGTTCCGTTCTTGAGACGCATCGTAAACCGAAAATCGTCGTAAGCCGGAACATTGTAAACTGCATTCTTATTGCATTTTTCATCCACCCAAAACCTTCAAATATTGATTATTGTTTTGCATTTTTTGTGTCATACTTCTTGTGCCAGATGAGCGTTGTAGCGCCATAACCCTGGAACATGTGTCATAACCCTGGAAATAATTTCTGATGAATATAATTGAAAAGCGCCTTAATCTCGGAACGTCGTAAGCCGAACCCGTCATAACTCAGGGACTGCCTGTACTTGAATTACACTTGCCAAATGAACTACAGGCAGTCCCCAGTTATCAAGGCGGGGTGGGTGTTTCCATTCCTGGGGATGTGTTGATAAGTGAAAACCACCATTAGGTAACCGAAACTCAGTGATTTATGGCACAATAACCAGTTATCGGCGCCATAAGCACCCTTATTGTTAAGTATGTTATGGTGCCCTAACTCTATTATTGGCTATTAGATAACCAGAACTCGGCCCGTAATGGCACAAGACAAATGCCATAAAACTGGATTGCCAATAACCAGGGACTGCCTCTATTGTAAGAATGAGAAATGACATAAACTAACTACCATAACCTTACTTGTAGTTTACCACTAACATGCAATTTAAAATTCCTATAGATAACTAACCAGTAGTTTGCCATTAAAATTCAATTTAAAATATTTATTTAAAAATATTTGACCTCTGAATTGGTAGGCTAGCAAAAGATAATTATCATAATGTAATCTGATAAGTACAGAAGGCCATTAATATATTCCATTTTATCCTGAAAGTCTTGTAAAAGTCTAGTTTCAATAGCTACTCTGTGTTTATTTTCAAGGTCAGTTAGGCTAACAGACAAGATATGATCACATCATCTTTACAGTTTAATGTAGTGAACTACCATTCACTCTCCATAGAGAGGTTGGTGATAATGGAGAGTTTCCCTCCCCGAGAATTCAGGCAAGTCATTCACCCAACAAAAAGATAATTTGAATTAAGAGATGTAATACGTATTTATAAACAATCACTCTCCACATTTCCCTGTTAGCTAGAAGATCGTTTGAGTTGTTGAATATAATTATGCCAATACGTCCAATACTAGTAAAATTATCTCCTCCTTGGACTATGAATAAAATAGGATTTGCACACGCTTGAAATATTTATCAAAAAGTTACTCATAAACCTCACAACACTTAGACAATATACAGTAGAATGTATAACCTGAAAAGGTCCACATTACACAATATACACGATGGATCTAATCACAATATGGAGTATAATATGCTGCAGTATCCCAAACAAAACAAGTCAGTTTCCTCTACCTAATAAAGTTTCAGTATTTACAGCTGAGTTATGTGCAATAGCATCACCCATGAAAATAATTAAAGAATCTCTGTCCGTATAGGTATTAAGGAATAAAAGGCTGAATAAGCAACTAAATTAGCAACCCATATGACAAGATCAAATATAAGTATCCCTCTTAATGATTATGTAACACATGAAAATAGGCATTATAAACAAATGGCACATTAAATGGAATGAAAATTCTGAAAATTATAAGTTTAAGCAAATAAAGCCTGGAGTTCAAAAATGGAGTTCATCATACCAAAGAAAGAGCCATGCACAAGTAATTCTAATATGTATTCTGAATAGGCCATACAATCATCTGACACTTGAAATGCTTAATGAGCAGCCCACATGAACCAGCTCCTGAAAGCTCAGAATACAAGTGATACTAAAGCAAAACGTGTTATGCAAACGTACGAAATATAATTAACTTCTTTCCCACCGTTATCCCTATATTAAGGGGTCGGTTGTGTGATGCGCCTTCCCCACTGCCTTCTATCAAAGGCATCATCCTCCATCAAACCTCTCCTCTCCTTATCTTCCATCACTTTATCTTGCTACCTAATTCTCTGTCTCCTTCTCGATCTTCTTCCTTTTAACAGGTTCTTCCCAAGCCCTCTTCACTCCCTCCTCATCATTCATCCTCAACACATACCCATACTATCTCAATCGTGATTCTCTTATCACCTCGGTAATTGTTTCTAACCTGCTCTTTATTTCATCATTTTCTAATCCCTCAAGCAGCGATATTCCCATAATCCACTTAGGATTCTCATCTCTGTTCTCTCAAGCTTTGGATCCTCTTTTCTTCTTAGAGCCCATATTTCTGCTCCATACATTAACACTAGGCTTATCAGTGTGTATAGATCAACTTTTGGAAATGAATCGATTTGGTGAATTTTTTTCAGTTTGCAACATTTTCAGTTGCCCCAGCCTTAATATTCATGAGGAAATGTAAATTATTTGATAAAGTATAAACAGTGATTTAATGCAAAAGCCCATGTGGCAGCTAGCAAGAAAAGTCTGAATTAAAAAAAAAAAGTTATTCTGATTTCTATCATTAGTATACTCAGTTTTATTTATCTATGTACTTTTTTTTATTGTGCAGATGAAAACTAGAATATAGTGTGTATTTAATGCATATGTGTGTGTTCTAGTGTGGAAACATATGACTTCTTTCATATTTGTTTGTAAAATTTCATTATTCGTTTATCATTTAGTCTTAAGTGCTTAGCCTGTGGATTAGACCTGGTACTCCATTTCATTTTAATCCTTCGGGCCAGCCCTATGAGAGCTTTAATCAGCTCATTTTCTGGTTTAAACTATTTTAATATAATAATAATAATGACAGCTGCTGGCATCTTCCCAATGAAATTTCTGTTTTGGAGAATTAATATGAAATGTATGTTTTCTGGTGTTTAGCTTTTATTTTTTAATCTGAATAAACACCATAGATATAAAATAGTAAAGAAGCCATTAACTTAATTGCAGCCTCAGGCCTAACCTGTGTTACTTTATTGTTATGAAACCTGAGAAGTAATCAATAATTGGTTGCAAGTAATTTTATTTGATAGGCAATACGTATAGGCATTGATCATAACTTGAGACTTGTGATTATTTTTAATGATTATTAAATTATGTGACTTCATTTTAAAAATTATTTGTTATACATGTCAGACGTTATTTATTTTTATAAGAAATGGTAAAGTCTAGTTACTGAACATAACATAAAATGCTTTAAGTAATTGATACAAAAGGCATAATATTTTTTATCCATTGTTATGAGAAAGCATTTTGTAAAAGGTTTCTGTTAAAGCTTGTCATTGATGAAAGAACTGGTGGTTTGGTCCACTTATATGATGGGCTAGTTAATGTGTATTTATGCTTGCACCATATAAAGATGTAAGTGTATGACCATTGAAGTACTACAGCTGTTTGGCAAATGGCATAGCCCCACCTATTGGAAACACTTCTCTTTCAGCCTTAAAAATTTAATGGGTTCACTTATTGCCTGCTTGAATTATTATTGTGGTATGTTTATCACACGCATTACTTTTATACCAAAATTTGTGAAAACATTAGTTTTTTTTGTGTGAACTTTTGAGGCTGTGATTATTACTGTTATCTATCTTTGTAGTGGTGTCTGTCATAAAAGACTTACTTTAAGAAATGCTAAGAATGTGTTTTTTGAGATCCTTCTACTAGAATTACCATTTCATGTATGTATTGATGAAGATTGTGCAGAATTCTTGTCAAAATGCTATCAAGTTTGCCACATTTTCAAGTATCACTCAAGCCTAGTTACATTGAGTTGTTCAGATAATCAAGTATACTTCACAGAATTTGTATTGAGAACAGTAATTTAATTAAACACAATTCCCAATAGCCTATGCATTCCACATTTTTTGTTACATGCTCCTGCTTTTTTAAACAGTATCTTGAGTTATGGTAAATGATTATGGGAATGGTGTTTCTCATACATGAAATTGTTGTAGGCAAGATACATTTTATTTATTATATACGATTAGAAGTTTAAAGGTAATGTCAACTACAGTGGTGTATAATTAATAAGATGCAGTACATGATGTGGTCAGTTTTCTTATCAGAAGATATGCTACTTGACCTGTTTTCTTGTTTTATCTCTTTAAGGTGCATTGATTTTGTAAAGTGCTAACTTCCAATATTTATATCTCAGGGCATTCCTGGCCTGACCTTCAGCAGAAGCTACAGTGCTGCAGCACCAACTACCAAGCTTTTCATCAATGGAAAGTTTGTGGAGAGCAAAGCCAAAGAGTTTATTGATGTCCACAACCCAGCAAACAAATGAGTATGATAAGTATCTTTACAGCTGATGTAAATGGTTTGTCAAATGGTATCTTTTTGGAGAATTAAATACTATGTAAAAGTGAAACAGTAATTACTGTGTATACTCTCCAGTTCTATTATGAGGATATTTGTTTTACATCTCTTCCATAATTAGGAACATTTCATTGGTGAATGTGTTAATTTAGAGCTTTTTCGAACTGGTTTAATATGCATATTTTGATGGACATTAATATTGGTTAGGGTTGAGGTTCATTATTTTTCTGATTGATGAGTAGATACTGTAGCATATTTCTCCTGAAAAGTAACCTCTGAAGAAAAGTTGGAAATTTAACAGGTTGTCACCAGAGTTCCCAAAGCGACACAGGAGGAGATGCTGTCTGCTGTTGATGCTGCCAAAGAAGCCTTTAGTACATGGTCCAAAGCATCTGTTCTCACACGCCAGCAAGTAATGTTCAAGTACCAACAATACATCAGAGATAATATTGTAAGCATAATTTTATATTTGTTGTTTGTTGTGTTTAATCAGAATTTTTAGGGACCAAAACTATTTTGTACGCATGGGTACCTTTCTTGTGGGGAGGTGAGGTCAAGTCAGGATTACATGCAAACATTCAGCATCTGTATTTTGTCGTAAGCTCAAGGCAATATACATGGAATATACAAAGTACAGACAGTAACGTACACAATCTAGATACATGAGATAACATGATCAAAAGTGAATAAACAGCAATATCCACACAGTTGCTGAAGTAGTAAAAAAGACTACGTAATCATAATAGTAAAGGAATGATTTATATAAGAAATAAGAAATATTGAAACAAATTACTCATATGAAAAATGGAATACTTTAAAAATAGAATTCATTATAATCTATCCATACAGTTAATGCCTGATTAGAATTTAGTATAAAAGGAAAAGATTGTGAACAGTGAAAAAAATTTAAGTGTTTGCTTGGTAAAGTATGAAACAAAGCAAGTGTAAAAGTTTTTTCTCTCGCTGTTATTGTAAAGGATCTTTTGTTTCCTCATCATTTGTAATGTTTGTATGTTATTGAAAGCCTTGCAACCCGTCCCTTCCTTGTTATGCAACTAGAACATTATTGCCTCTTGAGCCTCATAGTTGTCAAAAGTGTCATGGAGAGGTAGTTATACCAAATTTCTGATAGTATAAATTTTTGTTTTCATACAATCAACTTACCTGTCAGATATATACATAGCTAAGACTCCGTCGTCCCCGACAGAAATTCAAATTTCGCGGCACACGCTGCAGGTAGGTCAGGTGATCTACCGTCCTGCCCTGGGTGGCAGGATTAGGAACCATTCCTGTTTTCTATCATATTTTTTCTGTCGCTTGGAATGTAAACAAACGTTTTGCAGTTCCTCCTGACTTGATTTTTGGATTTCATCGCCATCGATCTTCTGGGCTATCTTTTGCAGGAATACTGGATCTTTGGTTCGGCATACGCATATTAATTTGTTTTGATAACTTTGGCTTCGAAAATTTCGAAGAATTGTTTACGTGTAACTACCGAACTTTTCGGTAGACAATCACATAGTTTGCAAGAAGGAAAATTTTAATATTTATTCATAATAACGTGTAGTAAATGTTAGAATTGATTGAAGCTAACTTCCTTCTTGACGATGTAAGGAAAGAATAGTTACGCTTCCTTTAGAAGTTTATATAGCTCTCGTACTAACGAGCAGTTAGAGCATTAACATTACTAGTAGTGTGGTATCCTCATCTCCTTCTTACTTCACAGAATCTTCAAATTCATATTGCAATTTGAAGACAAAGGAATGTAGCTCAATACGAGCTATTGAAAGGTAAGAAGTGATTTTACTGTTAGTGCAGTGGAGGGTGCGTTTCTGTTCGGCTCTGTTTCGCTCCCAGGCCTAGACCTCTTCCAAGCTCACACCCAGAGGAGAAGGAAAGTCGAAAGCCTTACGGAGGTTATGGAGAATCCCCACCGATCAGGCGTCCCTCGGCAGATCTGTAGAACGTCCCAGACTGCCAAGTTCGCCATTGGAAAGGCGTCCTAATTAGTAGAGGGTGCGTTCGAATCGGCTCTGTCTCGCTCTCAGGCCTAGACCTCTTCCAAACTCACAAGCCCAGAGGAGAAGGAAAGTCGAAAGCCTTACGGAGGTTATGGAGAATCCCCACCGATCGGGCGTTCCCTCGGCAGGATCTGTAAAACGTCCCAGACTGCCAGGATAGCCATTGCAAAGGCAGCCTTTTTAAAAAGTGCGTCTGTTCTTCCGTTTCTTCATCTTACATCCGAAAAGACGAAGAATGTACATGTTAGAAGTTCGGACGATCTGGCTCGTTCTCTGAATAAGAGAACACTGACTCACTGAGCGAGAGGCTGAGAGCCAGCCAGCAAGCTAGCGCGAGCCACGTTCCAACAGCCAGCAGCGAGCCGCGTTCCAACAGACTAGCGCGAGCCGCGTTCCAACAGACTAGCGCGAGCCTCGTTCATACAGATAAACGCGAGCCGCGTTCCAGCAACTGAGTGCGAGCCGCGTTCCAGAACTTTTTCTTGGCGCAAGGCGCCTTCAAAGAGAAAACAGACGGCTTAACTAAGGAGCCTTATAGTAGAATCGGCAATCAGAAGGATGCTTCCATTGAACGTTTTCTGGCAAGAGGCTCGTATAACAAGACTAGAGGCGCTCGGATCTATTAGGGCGCACGGGACCTTCCACGCAAGCGGAACGTTCCAGGAGCGAGTCTCCTTTCTAGCGTGCGGAACATTCCAGGCGCGCGGAACTATCCAGACGCCAGGCGCTAGGCACAAGGATCCAGACGCCAGGCGTCAGAAGATTTCAAAATCTTCATTAGAGAGAGAGGTCAGTCGCGAGACTCCTCTTTGAATTTTTAACTTGAACAACTTTCCCCTGGCAAATGTGCAAGATGTCGCACAGGCGGCCGTTGCTTTTGTCAGAAGGATTCTGATACTAAGAGAAGCCCCTTTTCATTATTCAGAGACTCCTTTGTTAGGCAGTTTCCTCTCAATGCGGACTCTCTCCTTCATCCATGCTCTTCCCTCGTTTGGAGGAGGGCAAGAGCTTTGGGAGAGATTTTCTTAATAAGATCTCATCGATGTTTGGGTATGATGGCGGATAGAAAATATCTACTTCCTTCCGTAAACCCTAGTGATGAACAGGAATTCTGTCTCTTCCGCGATTTATGAAGAAATCACGAAGATTTAAAGAGTTCCTTGATTAACTTCGTTCCTTAAGGATATATATATATATACTCTTTCTATGCCTTGATTAACTTCGTTCCTTAAGGATATATATATATATATACTCTTTCTATCGTTCTATTAACGAAAAGAACGAAGATAGTAGAAGGTAGTAGAGTTTCTGCTGTATGAGAATACGATACGGTCAAATCATACACACTACCGTAGTTACTTCTTTTCTGTGCAACTCAATTACAAGTATCCTTCTACGTCTTTCTAGGAAGGACTACGCTTAAAGGGATTGTTAAGACTACACCTACTTAGCTTCTAGATTTTAATCGAAGTCTTGTTTTCGCTTAAATATGCTTTAATAAGAACTTTGGTTCCTGAAGTTCGTAATAATTTTATATTAAATTCCTTTATTAATTGGAGTAGCTGGCAACTCTGGAAGAGTAAGCGGGGACTGCTTTCTCTGAGAGCCTGAGACCAACGCAGTACGCCTACGGCCAGTTACTGTCAGTACCCATGTTGGTGTCAGTCATGAGCGGTCGGGCGAATCTCTCTCTCCTGTGGGATGGAATAACTTTCCGTATCTCCTCCCCTACAATCGCGGGTCTTAACCTCGGATTGAGGGGATAGTTAAGCTAACATAAATAATATTGTATGCCTTTTTGCTAAGAAGCTTTCAATAAGAGAGATAGTACAAACCTTTCAATGCTGTTTACCGTAGGTAACATTATTAAAGGATTCTATCGCAGCAGAAACATTATATATGTAATGCTCTCAGGCTTACGAAAGCATAGCTTATTAGAGTACCTGCTCAGAAGAAGATGGATGAGTCGGATGGGAAACATTCTCTTTGGGGCAGAACTTGTTTCCCTGAATGGACTATACTACGTATATTAAGTTTTTCCTACTAAGAAACGGAATTAACATGTGAAAGGATGTCGGGTACCATAAAGGCACAGGTGTTTCTGGCACATAACATAAAAAAGAATTAGAAGAAAGCGCCAGTCTGGCGCAACGCGCCAGAAGTACCAACCTGGCGCAATGCTCCAGAAGCGCCAGCCTGGCGCAAAATTTGCGCCAGAAGCGCCAAGCCCTGGCGCAGTGAGCCAAGAGCACCATCCAAGATTTTTCTCGTTTTAGCGAGTTATTAACCTAGGAGTCCGGTAGACTCTCGGTACACCAAGCTCGGTAACGGCAAGATTCGTTCCTGATTTCGTACCCATTTATTCACTTAGGCCATTTCCACGACACTCTCATATCGCATAGAGCATCGAGAATCTCTTTTTTTCGCTCCTATTCGCGTTAACAAAGAGATCCTTCTCGATCGACGATAATAACTGTTAACATGTTTAACATTTATTGGAAAGATTGTGAGAGACGAACAGGCTTCCTATAGACTGCTTCCTTTTCCTACTTCTCCCCCGATTGAAGATGACGTGGGAAAAGCTTCAAGGAAGGTTATCTTGCCAGTACAAGAGCAACTGGCCTCTTTGGTGGGAGTGTTAGCGCCTCGTAGGAAGGACGTTGCGCTTCCTTCCATCAAGAAGTCTCGTCCTCCTCTCTCCCCTGCGAAGCGAGAGGCGTCATGCAGACGTGAAGCTTCCAAACATATCGCAGAGGCTTCGGTTTCGAGAGCGAGATCGGGAGAATCTTACGGAAGACACGTAACCGCCAGAGAGACGTGAGACGTCGTCAAGACATGAATAGTCATTTCAAGCTGCTTTTAGACGCGAGGCTCCAACCAAAATTTTTTGGCGCCAGTTAGGACGCCCTTTTGAGAGCGAAGCGTCTTCCAGGGCGCGAGGCGTCATCCAGACGTCAGCAGCCACACAAACGGGAGGCGTCAGCCAGGACGCTTGGCTGACTAGAAGCGTCATCCAAGCGGAAGCGTCATCCATTTATGGAGAGAAGCCTGGGCTGTTGGCGCCTTCCAGACTATTAAAGCGGTGAAGAGGAAGGAATATCATTCCCTTAGCCCCTCTCCTATTAGGAGTTTTGTCTCCTCCAGAGGAAAGACGTACTGAATTAGCAGCGGAGACTCATCTAGACCCCGAGTTAGTAAGTAAACTCGGAGGAGGAGTATCAAGGAAGAGAAGGACTGTCGAACTATAATGTTTTGACAGCCTTGCTTCTAGAGGAGTATGGAGACGACTTGACTCCTGCCTCTCCTCCTTCTCCGCGCTCTCTTTTCTCGAGTGCAAAGACGATGAAATCTTCGTTTTTTCTTAGAATGAAGCCCGCCATTTCGATGAAGAGGGCTCTTCAGTCTTTAGACTCTTGGATGAAGTTGAAGAAGTTAGTTATTAGAACGGTCTTCTGCATGCCTCCAGCGAGACTAGCTGGTAAAGAGGCATTTGATATCAGACGGGAGAGAAGTTTGGGTATTTCTCTTCCGTCTACGTCAGAAGCGGACTTTTCGACCTTAGTTGACGCTTCACGTAGACAAGGTTTGAACTCTGCCCGTATAACTTGGGGCATTTCAGAACTGGACCATCTCCTCAAGGGACTCTTTCATGTATTGGAAGTTTTCAACTTCTTAGATTGGTCCCTTGGGGTGATGTCCAAGAAAGCCCATGATTCTGAAGGACTCGAACCAGAAGTCCTTCTGTGTATTTTGTCTTGTATAGACAAAGCGGTTCAGGATGGCTCGGTTGAGATCTCATCTTTGTTTGGAGCATGCTTCTTAAAAAGAGGACAGTATATAGTGTCTTTTTAACCAAAGCGGTCTCCCACGCTCAGAGGGCAGCGCTTCTGTACTCGCCTTTGTCTGACTTTTTGTTCCCTTCTCAGTAGTGAAGGACATTTCTCGTTCATTAACTGAGAAGGCGACTCAAGACCTTCTGACACAGTCAGTAAGGAAGAAGAAACCTGCAGACACCCAGCCCCAAGAACACTGTCATTGTCTGATGAGGAGAAAGACCGAGCCTACAACCTGACACAGATGCGCTAGATGCGAACATATAGGACAGATAAGAGTGTCCGATGTGGACATTGCCAGACATCCTCGAGACTCTACCAAGCTCGAAGCTCCGGCAAGTGGGGAGGAGCCACCCAGCGGCGAGGCGCCAGGCAGGCGCGAGGTACCAGCCAGGCGGCGAAGCTCCGGCATGCAGGCGCAAGGCGCACTCCAACCAGGCGCGAAGCTCCAGGCAGGCGCAAGGCGCCAGGCAGGCACAAAGCGCCAACCTGGCGCGAGACGCCAGCCACGCGAGGTGCCAGCCAGCCGCAAGCTCCAGGCAGGGCCGGAGGGCGCCAACTGCGCACTCCAACCAGGAGCTAGACGCGCGCAAGGCGCCAGCCAGGCGCGAAGCTCCAGCCAGGCGCGAAGCTCCAGGCAGGCGCGAGGCGCCAGGCAGGCACAAAGCGCCAGCCAGGCGCGAGCAGCCAGCCAGGCGCAAGCCAGGCTCTAGGCGCGAATCTCCAGCTAAGACGCGAAGCGTCATCCAGATGCGAGGCGCCAGTCAAGCGAAAGGTACCAGACAAGCGCTAGGCGCCAACCAAGAGCGAAGCACCAGCCAGGCGCGAGGTTCCTGCCAGGCTTCAGGCTTCAGTCGGGTGAGATCCATTTCAAGAAAGCCCTGGTCTTCTTTGAAACATGGAGATCTCCTAAGCACTTCATTAGTGACTTGATTCCTTCAAACAGCTGAGAATTAAAAGCGCAGGAAGTGCGCGCTTTTGCAAATTCTTGTTCTTTACATAACAATATGTCATATAAGACATATTAGCTGTGTTGTACGGTAGAGGCAACTCTGTGTTGACTTCTCATTACACAAAGGATGCCAAGTTAACCTACGAGAGATCCTTCTCTTTTGGTTTATACGTTTCTCGCGGATACGTTACTGGGATAATGGAGCCGACACTGATCCTTAACTTTGAGTTAAAGTTTTTTAAAAAAACTTAGTGAAATTATTGGGGTTTTTGAAAGGAGTGTGTGGATAACTCTTTCCAATTTGAGCGCGAACCCTCGTGTTAGGATCAGGTGATCGGGATCGGTGTCGTTTGCGCTCCTTCATAAGTATTGTCATATAAGTGGATCAGCACCCATTGACAAAGTCCTTTCAGGCTCTGCCGAGTAAAAAGTGGATAAGACCCCCTTCGGCAGACCCACAAGAACTCTTGGCCATAGATCACATATCTCGCTAAAAGTTTCTTGAGGTGATGCAGACTACTGGGCAAACACCCACGAAGTCTACCACCTATCAGGTAGGAACCAAGGTTTTATTTATACCTACAACTATGTTGTTTACCTGTCTATTCCATATAGTAGCTGTCTCTTACCCTCCACCGAAGGGTGCCAATCAGCTATGTATATATCTGACAGGTAAGTTGATTGTATGAAAATGATATTGTTATGATACAATAAAGTTTCATACATACTTACCTGGCAGATATATACGATTAGGGCCCACCCAGCCTCCCCGCAAGGAGACAGGTGGAAGAGAAAAAATATGATAGAAAACAGGAATGGTTCCTAATCCTGCCACCCAGGGCAGGACGGTAGATCAACCTGACCTACCTGCAGCGTGTGCCGCGAAATTTGAATTTCTGTCGGGGACGACGGAGTCTTAGCTATGTATATATCTGCCAGGTAAGTATGTATGAAACTTTATTGTATCATAACAATATCATTATTATTATGAGGCAAATATTTTGTAGGCAAAAGTGAGGGTGAAATTAATGCATGGGCAGTGCATACTATTTATGAATCTTATTGTTGTATCTTATTTCAGCATGAATTGGCTAAAATAATTACACTAGAACAGGGAAAAGACATTAGCAGATGCTGAGGAGACGTCTTGCGAGGCCTACGTAAGTTGTAAAAAATGATTTTAGCTACTTTTTTTAAATTTACTACTTATTGTTTATAGAAAGCTCATAGATTAGGGTTAAGTTTACCATAATGTGAACAATATTAGCT
>NC_061088.1:35554712-35620609 GCF_015104395.2 Macrobrachium nipponense | reverse complement strand
GCAGATTTTGCTAAAGCACATTGAAGGTCAGCATCTAACATTCATTCGAGTGTCATGGAGAGCGCGTACCCCCTGACACGACCCTTGGCGTACCCTCTGGGGTACGCGTACCGTACCCCAGGTTGAAAACCCCTGACCTATACGAATCAATCTCCTCTTATATTCCACCATTAAATTTAACACTATCTCGGCCACATATTCTAAGAAAATGTTTACTTTCACAACATAATAAACACATTAATTCTCAACATGTTATTTTCTACACCCTATACTTCACCTTCACGTCAGTTCTACTAATACAGAGTGGTAGGATGGATGGATGGATGAGATAGGTCTAAGATCCAGGACTAGGACCTAAAGGGTCATTCAGTCCCATGATAGAGTGGTAGGTTCAGGAAAAAAGGAATAAAGAGGAGAAGCCCGAAAGTGATTTGATATGAAGAGCAACTGCAAGACAGAAGAGATTATGTGCGGTAATACAGAGAATGGGTTAACGGAGGCAATTTAGGAAAAGAAATCGTGTCATAAAAAAAGGAGGCTGAAGGCGACCGAGGACTTCATGGGTTATAAGCTGTTCTAAGCGAAAGTAAATAGAGTGAGAAAACTTATTGGACAAACCGATCTCAGATTAAGATGTAAACGGGAGATCTTGTCAGTAGAGAATGCAGTCCTGGGTCGGTAGAGTGAGTATTGAAATTTTTTTTATTGAAAGACAGAAGAGATGTGTAGAGGTGAGGGAATTAACAGTGGAAGATTTAAGGAGAATGTTGATAATGATTGTGGGAGTGACGTTTCAGGAAGTAAGGAATGGAATGGACTAGTTTTGGCCAAAGGACAAGCACTGGGACCTTCGAGGTCATTCAGTGCTGGAAAGGAAATTGAGAGAAGGTAGGCTTGAAAGGTGTAACAGGAGGAAAACTTCGCAGTTGCACTATGAAATGCTTGTTAGGAGGGAGGATAGCAAGATGGAAGAAAGATAATATGAATAGAGGTCCAGTAAAATGAATGAAAGGGGTTGCAGCTAGGGGCTGCAGGGACGCTGCAAAGAACCTTCAGTTATACCTACAGTGCACCCTGTGAGGTGCCATGGCGGCACTAACCCCCTATGGGGGGCGATGTAAAGAAGTCAATTAAAAGGTCCACCAACAATAATTGATGACGTTAAAAGAGGATTTTCAAGCAAGTCTGAAAATGTGACACAAAACACAGTAAGAATTACAGTGGCATAAAGTTACTCAGTATACTAGGGAAGGTGTATGGCACTGGTGTGACTGACAGAGTATGGCATATGACAAAAAGATTGACAGCAAAAGAACAGCAGGGCTTAGACAATGATTATAGTATGTGGATCAATTGTTTATTAAGAAAAAAAAGCAATGTGAGAAGTCTAAAAATAAAGAGAACAATTCGCCTATGGCATACAAGGACCTTAAAAAAACCTTGACAGAAATGACTGAAGCAATGTGGGAGAGTTCAGGGCAAATGTTACCGTATAGACAAGTTGTTGAGATCAATCAGTTTTTATGGTGGAGTGAAATGGGAGTCAGAATTTGTAGGTGGGAGAGTGATGTAGGGAATAAAAAGGAGTTGAGGTAGGGGAGCGTCATGTCCCCATGATTGTGTAATATCTCCATGGATGGAATAAGGAAAGAAGTCGGAGAAAGGACAGCTAATATACGAGCTAAGCTGCAGGATGACACATTGAGTTGCGGGAAATATGGAATATATGATGTTTGGAAATGATAAGGGCGAGATTAAGAGGAGAACAGAAACTGCAGAAACAAGTAAAAGAATTTTAAAGTGAAAACAGGGGAAAATAAACAGTATATGTGAGCGAGAATAAGGTTATGGAGGATACATGGCACCATGAAGATGAAGCGATGAATATCAGTATCAAAGGTGAGAGAATGGAAGTAATTGAGGTGTATTACAGGTGTCTGGGAACAATGAATGATGGTAGGAAGAAGGAAGAGGTCAGCCACAGAAACGGTGAAACAAGCATAGCTGCAGGATGTGTGCAAATACTGAAAGGAACTTGTAGTCTACATGAAAGCAATGGTCGGTAGGTATGCATTATCCGTTAAGAAGGCTCTAGTTGATGAAAGTGAAGCGTGGAAACGCTGAATTTGAATGAAAAAATAAAAGTGGATACTGTATAATTGTTTGCTTTAGTGAGGTGAGAAGAGCTGAAAGAGAGCAATGTGGAGATTCTGTAGAAGGAGTAAAAGTACTGGCGTAGCTGGACGGATGGTTCAGTGTTTTGAGTTAGTCCGGACGCATACTGCCGAATTGTAACCGAGTATCGGAACCCTCCCGGAAAAAAGTGGGACGCCATATCTTAAAAACTAACCACACAATCTTCTTGAAAATAACCTCATTATGTTTCCCGCACCCAAATTACATAGAGGTATTCCGTAGTCTTGAACCATCTAACTCACCTAACCCTAAATGACCTAGAGGTATGGTAAAAGAAAAAAAAAAAAAAAACGGGGCTGGTGTAATACTAGTATACGTCAGGGGAATTTGCGGTCCAAACACTTACAAGAATAGAGAATGACAAGTTGGTGAAATGTTAGGAGGACGGAATAGAGGAGAACAAAAGAAATTCTGAATAGATGGCAAGCAAGAGGAAGGGACATGGAAGGGCCTCACTATTCTATTCACAGTAGCAATGAAAGGCAGAAGATAAGGGGTGAGACGTGCAATCTATGTAAGTGGGTTGACACTGCTCAGAAGCATTCCATACTGGCGTAAAAGAGGATGATTTATCTCCCATTCGTTCCAGAGCCGAGTATCCCACTTCTTAACGTTCACGTGACGGGCAATCTCACGTTAGACAATGGATTAGATTACGGCTCCTGGGGGAGCGATGCCTTCTGCAGGAGCGGCAGCTATGTGCGCGACATCGAGGCTTTGGTGAGGAATGTTGCCAGTCTTCGGAGCAATTCGCTCATAAATGAGAAATAATACAATTATAAAGATATCTGTAGTTTAATAAATGAATGAATAAATAAATAAATAAATAATTTGAAAATTTACGGTTACAAACTATAATGAATAAATATAAATAACATCCATGTAATTAATCGTTCAAAATAGGGCAAAATGAAACACATTTAAAACATTACGCCAGCCAAATATGGCATCCATTCTGGAAGACTAGCAAACCACTGAATAACTAACTCATGAATAAATAAATAAAGAAAGAAAACACACACAAACTGAAAGTTCACCCCAAAACCCCACCCAAAGTAACCGTGCAATGAAAACGCTTCATGACTCACAACTCCCTTTTTCTTTCCCCACCTCGTTTTCTCGTTTTCTTCCCCTTACCCATTTTCCTTCCGTCTCGCAGTTCCAGGAGTACAACATCCTTCACACAGACGAAACGGCTATCAACGCCATCAAGTTGTCCTGCATGGTTCCTGGGGGACACCACACGGGTGAGATCACTTCGACCGTCGGGGAAAGAGGAGACTGGATAGGTAAGAGACACTCAAGAATAAGATAAAATTCCACTATTCCCTCTTAACTGCTATTTCCTAATATTGTTAAGTGCTACACTTTTTATGGAAAGCCCAGGCTGGTTACAAGAATGAGCAAGGTCCATTACAAGAGCTTATAAAATTTACGACACCCTGTATAGTTAAAGAAGAACAGATGACTATAAAAGTGTAAATACCTGATACAAACTCATAATTATTTACCATTAAGTTATGCTCGATAAAACCCCAAATATCACCACACTATGGCCACCACAGGGCTACGATCCTGCCAAAAGGGTCTCATGACAGGGATGCGAGCTCGAGTTCTGGAATACCAAGGCACCCTGGGTGACGACGTGGCTGTGCAGAATGTGGAGATGGAGTGTAACTACAACGAGTCAAGCGTTCTGGCCGTTGACGAGGACTCAAATGTAAATTGTTTAAGTGTATTTGTAAACGAGTATGATAAGTTCATGAGTCGCTTTTCAACATGAACTGTGTTCGTTTAAATTTAGTTCATTCCAATTCTTTTCCTATCTTCTTTTACTACTTCTTTCACATAGCATAAATCTATATCACATATGTGGTTCACAAACATACAAAAACTGTATACAGTATGGTGATATGTTTTTTTTGTACAGGGGACTAGAACCATGTACAAGCAAGTATACTTGAAAATGAGCTGATTACCAGGTAAAGTCATAACATTATATATATCCCTGGCATTTCCTTCCCTAGTTGGTAACAAAAGGTAGCATGACTTTAGAATTTCTATACAGCATCTTAAGCCTAACCCCTTCCCTTTGTTTAATTTTCATATGTTTACTTTGAGTTTTTTCTTATTTCAGCAATCCAAACTGTCTCATTCCTATTTCTTATCTTCAGTTAAAAGCACATCTTGAGCTATCCCTTTTAGTTTCTTACTTAGCTGAGCTACTGCAATAATAGTAATGAAAACAATGTACCATTCCTTGTATAACTTAAACAAATTCTGGTTTTCCAGATCCAACAAGGTCAATGGAGTGAATGGGGTCAATGTGATGAAGGTTCTGCAGTTTGTGGAATAAAGGTAAGTGAAGGAATATATTCATCGATTTAGTGTATTTGCTGTGACTGGTACTGTTACGATTCAAAACCTCTGCTTGATTCACAACTTAAAGCTCTTCCTACATTTGCTTACTACATTCTGTGTGAAACTCAAGACT
This sequence comes from Macrobrachium nipponense, assembly GCF_015104395.2. Lineage (NCBI taxonomy): Eukaryota > Metazoa > Arthropoda > Malacostraca > Decapoda > Palaemonidae > Macrobrachium > Macrobrachium nipponense. The sequence continues at coordinate 35,615,919 of NC_061088.1, read as the reverse complement.
GCTTTACAGTTACAGCCAATCTCAACTGCAAAGACGCAATCCTTGAAAGATACTACCTTAGCTGATGAAGCTTACTCTCTGTACCTTCCCAACAGATTCGATATGAAGAGCCTTTCCTCATTGAAGATACAGTAGGAGTAAGTGACATTATTATGTACTGCTGCAGTGTTGATGCACAGCCTACGACTGCACCTACTCCCACAAAGACAAGTTCTTGGCCTGAACCATCCACAACTGCTTGGCCTGAACCAACCACAACTGCTTGGCCTGAACCAACCACAACTGCCTGGCCTGAACCAACCACAACTGCTTGGCCTGAACCAACCACAACTGCCTGGCCTGAACCAACCACAACTGCTTGGCCTGAACCAACCACAACTGCCTGGCCTGAACCAACCACAACTGCCTGGCATGAACCAACCACAACTGCTGCGCCTGAACCAACCACAACTGCTTGGTCTGAACCACAAAAATCAAACAAAATTCCAAGAGCCTAGAGCTTCAACAACCCAGTTGTTCAGCCCAGCAAAGTAGGCTACAGCTTGGATAACTTGAAGACCTAGACCAATACCCACTAGTAGACATAAAGATTAAAGAGTTGGGTTAAATAAAAATTTAATTTAATGAACTAAAATCTTGCACAACTTGGTTACCATACCACAGGCAATTTTTTCCCGCGTTAACTTCAGAGCTCAACACAACTGAGGAAGAGAAACTGAACAACTGATGAATGCAACATTCCAGCAACCTACAATCTGTATAACAAAAAATAAAATTTAATAAAAGTGACAGCATTTACAACAGAAATACTTTAGAACTACTAACACATCTATTATCTATGCCCTCCCTTTCTTAGGTCAAAATTAAAGATAACCATTGATAAAAAAAAATACATATAGTAAGCAGAGTTTTCTCCTTGTTTGTAATTATTTTTCTTATCAATAGCTGAATATTATATTAGAAAAACTGGAACATGTCATCAAACAAAGTACTTACTCATACAAGATACTTTCCATACTAAATAACTCATTGATAAGTGCACTTTTGTTCACACATTCATATATATACTTGGTGACCAACCCAGTACTCCACAGGAAAGCTCAGAATGATAGCCAAACATTTACCTTAGAATGGAAGTAACATGTAGTGCAGTTTTGATTAACATATTTATTTAAAGCAATGAATTCGACATAGAATTATTAATCACAGGAAAGAAAGGCATTTACAGTGATAATACACATACTTTACATGATGAAAGAATTTAAAGGAGCCGGGGGAACATTTTTATAAGTGTGGCCGCAATTCCAGTCACACTACTCGGCCCGACATTTAGTGAGAAAGTGTATGAGTTTATGTTCCTGACTCCACATTTCAAAGCAGTCCAAAATGCTATTCCACGGCTGGATCTTTGCCGAGACCCACTGTAAACAAACTACCCCAGAGGGTGTGGTACGGGTTTGAAACCCACGCAAAAACCTTCCTTGGGTCATATGAGGGCAAAGTGCAAAATTTCTATCGAGCTTAAGTTTACAAACATAGTTACATACATAATTGTATTCCATATAAGAAAATGAGAAATGTAAATGGTTAAAGAATGCTCAACAGTTTTGTCTGCCAATGGACCTATTCTGGGAGAGTTTCCTTCATAAACACTCCAAGAAGAAGTCCATTGGCAGAAGAACCTGTTGGGCATTTTTCAACCATTTACATTTTTTATTTTCTTGTGTGGAATGCAACTGAAGATAATTATTTCTTCATGTCCAAGAAGATTACCAATAATAGGAAATGGATGGCTCTAATTTGGACCTAGGCAAAAGCGCAATATGACTAAGTTCACCACCTGCCAGTGAACAGAAAAGAGAGTTCCTTAGTGAAATTAAATTACCAACAACTACTAGGGGTATGAAGTAAACTTAGAATGTCCACTAAAATACATATAATTCACTAAAGGGGATCAGAAGAAATATACAGGAGCTAACAGTAGAGCTCCATGGCACTCTCAGTTACTGTAACAGGTAACAAACACAAAACAATATGCCACAATACTGCAGCTATGAACACTAACCCAAAATGGTTAAAATCATAAAGTCAAAATTGAAAAAGGGTCAGGATGCTGGCAAGGGAATGTACAAGGGAAAACTGTAGCACTGGGTTCCGGGAATGTGACCGGATATGACACTGGTAATGTCAACTGAGTGGCACCACTGACCTACGAAAGACACAGCCAGAACACTTATGAATGGATCTTAGTCATGGACGAGACGTGTGTAGAAACAGAGCCAGTCAGCAGTGAGCAAAAAACTTCAATGGAAATCGGCGTCGCAGCTGGTCCCAGCCCAGGGAGAAGATGATGAAGGTAAGAGTTGCGCTTCTGGTTACAAGTTCATGGCACAGAGGATCACCAGAGATGGTATGCATGCCCTTCCGTTCCAAAAGTGCAGCATCAAAGAGTGTTGAGGTATGGACTTCTCATCAAGTCCTCAGGTACCGGCAGGTAACAGGTGCTTACACAGACATACTAACGATTAGCAACATTTCTACTAAGGTAGGGGAAGCGTCATCTATACGACTCGTGTGTTCGACAACGTTTCCTCTTTCCTTGACTCAAACTCCTGCTACTACTTTATACGGCAGCAATGCTCTCCCTAGATACCAGATGAAGGATAACAGTCATTGTTTTCTTGTTGAGGTCGCATATTGCTGGCCTATTGTTTGGCGTCCCATCGGGATGCTTCAAAGTTGACAAGTATATGGAATAGAAGTCACACGAGGGCCAGTACCACAAAAGACAGAAAAGGAATACAAAGGGTAAATTGTTTGAGATTTGAGAGCAATAAAAAATAAATTGTCAGGGGAACTACCTAAGGATTACAAGGGTCAGGTCAGAGGAAAACTAATTTCGAGGATGCAGGTGCATGGGGTAGAAGGTGAGGACAGGTCAAGACCACTCCCTAATGACTGACCGCTAATGACCTCAGGTATTCCTCAACGAGGTGGAGAAGATGGTAAACACACTTGGCTTCTGCATTAAGTCACATGGGAAATCCTAACATGACCTTCTGGGTGGTCCTATCTATTATTCTTAAAATTACATATGGGAGATGTCACGGACCTTTGGGGACTTCTTTCCGATATGAGCAAAAGATATGTCTCTTCCAAAACAACTTTAACTTTCTCATTTCCCAAAACTCTAAACTGTTTTTCACAGTTCTATGTTACTTCCAAACTTCAAAATTATTAGAGGGAAGGAAAACAAAAGAAAACAACCGCCAAATTATGACATTCGTGACAATATATAGTATAGCTGATCAACCCAGTGCTGCCTGGGAAAATTCAGAATTACAACCAATAAACTCTCTCTCTCCAAGTCTCTATCACTCCCTCTTTCTCCTCACTTAAACTTCCCTCTACTCTATCTCTCTCTTACACTCTTTCTCCTCCCAAACATCCCTTCTACTCTCTCCCGCCTCCCTCTCTTTCACTTCCCCCCTCTCTCTCTCCCTTTCCTGTTAAGATAGTTGCTTCAGTTACATAGTCCAGCATTTTTAAAATTTTATATTTCATCCCTTCTCATTCCCCACCTCTTATCGGGGCTAAACTTGGACTCAGGGGCATCGGGGGTGTCATTCATCTCAGTGACCTCAAAAACTATGGACTAGACCTTAATATCTGTCATTTTTGACATTTTATTTTTCATCCTTCTCAACTCCACTTCGTATCAGGGTGAACTTGGACTTAAAGGGAGCACCACTATTCAACTCAGTGACGTCAAAATCTATGGATTAGACACTAATAACAGACATTTTCAGTTATTTTTACATATCATCTCCCTTCCCACCCCACCCCCTTTGGTGCAAGTGATGTCTTGCCCCCACAGAATTCTTTTTTAGATACTAGGTTATATGTATACCAAGTATGGTCGAAATTTCTCAATGCATTTCAGTTATGATGGAATATATACACACACATACATACATCCACACACACACACACACACACACACACACACACACGCACACATATATATATCTATATATCTATATATATATATATATATATATTATATATATATATATATATATATATATATATAGATATATAGATATATATATATGTGTGTGTGTGTGTGTGTCTGTGTGTAACTACTTTAACTTCAGCACTTCTTAGCAACAAATGTTTATGTCGGTGTTGCAAGCAGTCTATCGCCGTTTTACTATTATTATGTTTATAACAACAGAATTTGCATATTGTCCTTAAGTATATATACTCAAGCAAAATATGTAAATTCATTTGTTACAAACATAATAATGATAATACAGCGATAGACTGCTTGCAACACCTACACAAACTTTTTTTGCTGAAATTTAAATTCTAAGCGGCAAAAGAAAACTGCGGCACGGTTTGGGGCTGTCTCATTCAAGATCTTGACCTCAATCCTCCTGCCAAGTCTCCCACCTTCATTCTTCCATAGGTTTTGCTGGATGGACAGAATCCTGAGGTTCACAACACTTGCCTTCGAGCAGTGGCAGAAGGCCGGATTAATCTTACCCGACCACTATAGTGCGTTTACTTTTCTAAGATCGCTGTGGTGTGGCTTATACAGATATCATACGTTGCCAATTTTCATGTTATGGTAATCATAGTAGCTTCATTGAGTTTATTGAAATAGTTTTCATTTCTTAAAATGTGGTTCATTTTTTGCATCAGATATTTTAAATGGATCTTATTTCGTATATTCTTCGTTAAAACCTCAGTTTCTATGAATGAAAATGAAGATATAGCATATTTTTTCCCCGGAGATGCCAGAACTGAAAGGTCATGGTCAATATCATTAAAGGATACTCGCTCTCGATCACCCACTGTGATAAGTATGGACAGCCCAGCCCAAGTGACTCCCGTAAACGTCTTCACCCACCACCTGAGGCCAAGGAAATATTCTATAATTTCCTGAAATACTTCATTCTATAAAAACATCGTGAATGTCCCGTAACTTATGTTTCGAAACAACAAAAGTGTCAGAAATTACTATTCGTAGACTTAACAAGGAAGCAAGAGAGGCGGGAAATATAGTGGATTATTCAGTGTTTCAAAAAAGAAAAGAGAACGTGAGTCCTGTGACTGACTTGGATGATTTGATAAAAAGAAAGAATGAGTGGTTGTCTTTTCTAAGGGCATAATAGATCGATTGACTTATGAATTTATGTCTCAAGTCCAAACACCGCAGCCAACAGGCTATTCAGCGCGTCTATAATTATGGAAAGAGAAAGAAAAAATAGCTATATAGAATCCGGAATGAAAAAAAAAAAAAATAAAAAAGTTAACAAGGAGGAAGCAAACCCTTTCCCTCGACTTCCACGGTCTAAAGCAAATCCTAAGAAGGATTATATCTGCCTTTTCTACCTGGCCCCACCAGAGCGATCTTAGAAAAGTAAACGCACTATAGGCCTAACAATTCCATGACCCAACTTTGCTTTCTAGCAACAACCATGTGATCCCATCCAAGGTCTATGGACTTTGATCCCATCCTTTCCATCGGGTGATATGTGTTCTGTCCACCGCAATGTCTGGGATTTATTGTTCCTGGAGATTTTCATTATCTTTTATTAGAGAAAATATACAATATTTTACAATTTTAACAGAATTACATTCAGAATTTTATCCGATGAGAGTATTATCATATTTCTTGTAACAACACGTAGTCAGCTTAGATTCTACGCATCTTTTTTTTTTATTTCAAATATATTACATACTTAAATTTACTATGTATATATATATACCCATTCCTATACACTGTATATATATATACATCTAATAAAAGGAGCCCATAAAAAACACCAAAATGTAGAGAGAAAAGTACTATATTTCAGAGACTGCTGTCTCTCTCTTCAGGTATATGAAGAGAGAGACAGCAGTCTCTGAAATATAGTACATTTTCTCTCTACATTTTGTGTTTTTATGGGCTCCTTTTATTAGATGGAATTCTGTTGTTACAGAACATTTTTACCAGTCATATATATACATACTCATTTCACTCACCTATGTCTGTATATACTAGAATTTTTGTGATATTTTGATGACCATGCCTGGCGTCTCAACAACTACGGGCATCAACGCCAATGTTTCCTTTCACTTACAAACTAGTTTGTTGTAGTTGTTGTTCTTGTTCTTGTTGGGGGGGGGGTGTTTAGGAAAGGTCTTGTTGTGGGGGAGCGGGTAGGAAAGGTCTATGAAAAAAAAGCCAACAAGGTTCTGAAAATGTGGTTTGCTTGGTTTGCTTTGAGTTAAAGATTCAGGAACTTTATGATATGATATTTATGATTATTACAGTGAAGATGTGAAAAATAAATATTTTGCATGTTAAAGAGTACAGAAAAATTATTTCCAATAAAATATAGCGTATTTGATTTAATTTTCGTTGGTGGAACAAGGCTCTATTTGACTGTAGATTTTAGCATTTCTTAAATTACGTTAAATTAAGAATACAATCTTTACAACTCATGCATGAGGGAAAATCTTACACTCGTTCTGAGTAAGCTGGGGGTCGGATCACGCCTTGTTTCGTTATATCTTTGAGTTAATAACTATGACTTTTTTTGCTCTAATTGATGAGCAAAGAGAAATGGTAATTGTTTATTCGACGGGCAATGTGACAGAAAGATGGACATTAAAGTGGACATTATGAGTTATTTATTTATCTACTGAAATCCTTCAAGAGACAAGGCTCTGTAACCTACTATAGTCAACTGTAGGAAAAAACGAATACGAGTAAGACTTAAAAACAGTACAGAAGTAGCTCTCAGATACTAGGAAGAAGAAGAAGAAGAAGAAGAAGAAGAAGAAGAAGAAGAAGAAGAAGAAGAAACCCTTGACGAAGCAAAAAGCAGGGTACTGACAAGAACGAACATTCGCGAACCATAGCGCCAGTCAGAAAGACGCCAACTCCTGAGAAGACGAACGCATGACGAGCTGAAAGCAGCAATGCGAAAGATGAATAGCCTGGCTCTCGGCACCTTATCTAGCAGGAAAAAAAAATGACTTAGCTGTATAAAAACGAAATCCACAACTGAATATCTTTTCTCGTGAGAATTCTACGTTCTGTTTCCAGGTGTCAGTTGACGTGTCAAATGAGCAGAGCAAGTTTAACATGATTTCTTTTCATTTCTAATGAATACTGAGAAAAATTCCCTCGTAAGCGAACAAACCTACAGATATAAAGCTCAGATTTACGTGTATACCCACATCGACAAATTCATAAAAAAAAATAGATAGACTGAGGGATAGAACCTACTGGTACATTCATCAGATTTATGTCGATTTCCTGATCACAAGCAACGAACTCGAACCCCCTCGAACCGCCTATTTCCGAAAGCATATTCATATTATCCTGGTCAGTTACCCGTCGAAAACGAGCACGCTTTCTGTTCTCTAGGATTTCCTTACCCAACTTGAATTTTGCCAGCAATATTGGCTACTTAACTACTAAGTTTATCTGCAAGAGATATAGGAATGTTCAGAAAACGAAATCGATATTTTATGACTTACAAGTTACGATTTTGTTTTTAAAAAAATATACAGTCAGAGTTTGCTGAACAACATCTGCTGAAAAAAAAAAAAAATAAATTACCGTACGACTGAAATGGTGACTATAATAACTATAGTAGATTCACATCAACCGTCCATCTGGTGTTTAGGCAAATCCCTTACGGCGCTCCTGATTGGCTGTTGATAAGCCAATCACAGGGCTGGAAACTCTCAGTCTCTCGTGAGAGTTCACAGAGGCAGGATGTATGTTCCACTACTCCTGATGGATACGTCTTTCAAAAGTATCCCCCAAGAGAGGTGGAACATGCATCCTGCCTATGTGAGCTCTCTCGAGAGAGACTGAGAGTTTACAGCCCGAAAGTGGCTTATCAACAGCCAATCGGGAGCGTCGTAAGGGACTGGCCTAGACATCAGATGCACGTTGATGTGAATATACTATAGCTAGCCATATTTAGATGAAATTAATGGTTTTCCTAAACCCATCCCTGCTGGCTGCCAAGAGTTCGAATGTCCACACCAGGCCGACAACTCGACTACCATCTTCCTACGATTACTCTAACGGATAGGAATGGTGTGCATAAATAAGTAAATAAATAAATAAAAAATAGTCATACAGAAAATGGAAGCATATGTATGTTGCCTTCGAATGTATGATTTTTCTACTTGCATAATCATGTGCGTTCGCAGATCGAACAACAGTTTCCTGCCTTGTACCATTACTTTCCTTTTTTTTTCTTTTTTTTTTATTACGTTCAACCTCTGATGGATGTGAGAGGACTAAGTCAGAGAAGGAGAGAGATCTAACTAACTTTATTCCGTTGTTTTTGATTAAATTGACCTTGTGTCAGCACGGGCTGTTGCTCACCGAGCAGCCCGTAAACTTTATTCCGTTGTTTTTGATTAAATTGACCTTGTGTCAGCACGAACAAACATAAACAAAAAGGGCAGAGGACACCCCCCCCCCCTCCGAAAATACACCTATAGTTTGACCTAGAGGAAACGGATTTAGTATCTGGAAGAGAAGGAACATACATATGGGAAAAAAGATATTTACAAAAGTAGGGCGGACGTTCGCCCCGAATGTCGTCCTTACAGATGTAAAACTCCCACTTAAAACCAAATAACAACATAATGCATTTCATTAGTATATAATGAACATAAAGAATGTTCAAGTCGAGAATTGAACCTCTATGTATTTTGGAAGAGATTCTAAAATATGCTATGCACATAATGAGCTTATAAAAAAAATTTCATCGTAATCCATGCAAAATAATCATAACGTTGAAACAGACATACGGAAATTGTTTAGCTCTTTAATAACAAAAACTTGGTTTGATATGTTGAAAAAAAAAAGACATTTTTCGCTCATAAATAAATTTCACGGCCCAAAGTTATTTTCAACGTTAAAAAAAAAGGGGGGGGGGGGAGAGATGCGGTGGTCCTATGGTCACATACGCTCGATTACCGTAAAGTGACCCTTCCGGCACACGAGTAAAAACACCCTACCGTCAAAGACAGCTTTTCAGTTTTCAGTAAAAGAAAACTATTGAGATGGCTATTTAATGTCTGTCCATCCGCACTTTTTCTGTCCGGTCTCAGATCTTAACAACTACTCAGGCTAGAGGGCTGCAAATTGGAACGTTGATCATCACCCCTCCAATTATCAAACATACCGAATCGCAACCCTCTAACCTCAGTAGTTTCTATTTTTTTTTTTTTTAAGGTTTAAGTTAGCCATGCTCGTGCGCTTGTCACCGCTATAGGTGTAAACAATAGAAGCCACCACAGGGCCGTGGTTGATAGTTCCATGGGCAGCGGCTGAGAGTTTCATGCAGCATAATACGCTGTACAGAAAATTCGATCATGATCGTGTCGAACAAGCTTCGACATTTTCACTCACCTACATGATTTACATCAGCCACCAGACGACTGCACCCGGGACTACCTTATAGTTTAGTTGACGCTGTAGTCATTAAGGCCAATAGAAGAAAATGCTTCTTAATTTTCAAGGTAAACTACATAAAACTATGACAACGTTGTAGTTTCAATCTATAGAGTAATTCTGACTGTTTATTCTGTGACACAATTGTTAAGAGAGGGTGGAAAGTGAGATGGAAGAGAGAGAAGTATACTCCGCATCGGGTATTTCTTTGGATATTACAGTTTCCTGTAGTATTTGGGTTGCTTAAGAATTTACTGTTATTTTTGCGGGTCGACTGCAATTAACCCCCAGGGGCTAGTATTAAACACGGCGAAACACATTGGACGTCCCAATCCTTAGTGGCTGTCGTATTCACGGGAACGTTCCTTGCATTTCGTGCGGAGTTATTGCTTAGAATTACCGAAAGAGAATAATGGAGGTAGAGTAAAAGGAATGAAAGGGGTCGCAGCTAGAGGCTAAAGGCACGCTGCAAAGAACCTTCGGTAATGCCTACAGTGCACCGCATGAGGAGCGCTGACGGCTCTACCCCACTACGGCGGTGGAACATACTGACAACATCGCAAGTAGGCGCTTTGTCTGAACGTTTAAAGTAACTAGGAAGACACAAACCCTAAGATCTCATGTGGGCCGCATTTCAAACCATCCAAAAAGGCTAGATAAATTGCAGGTTGATTAAACAGAAATGGCGTCGTCGGTGAGAAATGGAAAATGATTGAAAAACATCCGGAGAGCACCAATGATACAAGATAGCAAGGAGTCTGGCTTTAGAATTAAGGTGGACGAAGGAAACAAGTTAATAGGTTTTGTGACTATAAGAAGAAAATTGATCAAATTTAGGATCGGATTTTTAGCCAGATAAGAGAATTTCAAGATTCTTCCCTAGATAGTGACCCCAAGGGTACTACGTATCCACCTCTGGGGCGCGTTTAGTACAACCCCGTTGGGGATGGACCGTAAAAGCTTAAACAAGACTGTCAATACCATAAATATTATGACCCCCAAGAAATATTAGTCCTAGATAACGTAAGAAAGATCAAATTTCTTGATCCATGGATCCAACTTGGGCTGCAACGTTGTTACAGTTATGAACAAACTCAAAAGTTGCAACTGAAAACGCATGATTCTTTCGAACCTACTTCATCTCCATCACGAAAGACAGATAGTTGGAACGCTTGACATAAAAACGTGCACGCAGACGAACGCACAGAAGCGTCCTCATACAGAAACAGATGTATCTAACTGCCGTCAATGATTTGTTTATAAACTTACTCAATGACCCCTAGGCTGAATGAGAGCCAAATTGAGTCTGGCAACTAAATTGGATCTGTGAAGCACGTCTCAGAGAGCGTGTATTATATATATATATATATATATATATATATATATATATATATATATATGTATATATATAGATATATGTATCTCTCTCTCTCTCTCTCGTCTCGCTCTCTCTCTCTCTCTCTCTCTCTCTCTCTCTATATATATATATATATATATATATATATATATATATATATATATATATCATATATATATATATATATATATATATATATATATATATATATTTATAGATATATATATATATATATATATATATATATATATATATATATGTGTGTGTGTGTGTGTGTGTGTGTGAGTGCAGCATCTAATGATCATTTTCACCAGATACATATGTAATTGTAATAGCCACAATGCCCTATTAACTTCTCGAACTCTTGGTTTTTTTTATATGCGCTTGTCACTACAAAGCCTTAAAATCCAAGTTTAAAGAAATATGAAGAAAATATGGTGTGGGGTAACAGGAAACGAACCCGCGAATCCATTATGCGGGATGCATATTCCCGAAGTGCACTGAGCGTTCGGCCAGACCCCGGCCCTACAGCCACTGTGGGCGGAGATATCTCACTATTATAGCAGACGACGCAGTTCGTTCCGCCTTACTACCCTCTCTGTTCTCCTCCGTCATTAGCTTACTTTGTTGTTTTTATAATGTCTATGTTGTGTGAATATGAAATTGTGATATATATCCATATTTTATAATAGCAATATGCATATTTTGTTATATAAATCAATGTTATTCATAAATTTATTGTAATATGCTGCGAGTTTCGTTTCCTAAACCCAAAGTTTTGTTTATATTCGTCAGCTGATGTGTGGCCTAACTTCTGTGGGCGGAGACATCTCTCTTTCCTTGCAGACGACGGACGACGCATTTTGCATTTCGCTATGCCATACTGCCCTCTTCATTCTTCTCTCAGTCATTAGCTTATTTTGTTATGTCTTTATTATTTTTTATTCATGTTAGGCTTTTACATGCTGTCATCTGTGGTCTTTACGTACTACTCACTCGCAATGCCGTTCACTTGTCCTGAGGTGTGACGTCACGAGGTTACGAAATGCTGGAGCTAATTTGCCCCATATATATATATATATATATATATATATATATATATATATATATATATATATATATATATATATATATATATATATATATATTCACACCTCAGGACAAGTATTTCCCAAATTAAACAAGTTGAATATATAATTATAATATATTATATATATAATTATATTATTAATATATAATAGATTATATATTATATATAATTAATTACCATACATTATACATATATATAATATATATATCTATCATATATATATATATATATATAGATAGTATATATGATATATATATATATATACTATATATATAGATATATATATATATATATATATATATATTATACATATATATCCCCTTTTTCATACCCTCTCATTTGTTACAACTTTCGGATGACAAGTATCGTATAGGTTCTAGGAACTGCACTGAGCTGAATTGGAATTTGAACGCGTCTGAGTTTCAATTTATTTAGCACTCATAAAGTGAGAATATACTGGACTATATATTTTAGGTAAAATCTGTGAAGCTGGAATATACTGGTTCATTTGTGTTAGAACCTGAGCCAATACTTATAAACTGAAAATATGTTGGTCAATTTACACTAATGCCCGAGCTAATAGTTATAAAGTGAAAATATATTGGTTAATTGATACTTACAATTAAGCTAGTAATACTTATAAAGTGAAAATATATTGCTCAATTTATACTTAGAAGTAAGCTAATAATTATAATATGAAAATGTATAGGTCGATTTATACTAAAACCAGAGCTAATACTTATAAAGTAAAAATGTATGGGCCAATTTCTACTCAAAACTGCCCTGATACTTATAAAGTACAAATATATCAGTCAATTTACATTAAACCCTGAGCTAATGCTAGTAAAGAGAAAATATGTTGATCAATTCGCAATTCTAACTTTGTTAACACTTTTAAATAGAAAATATCTTAATCATATCATACTGAAGTATGAGCAGATACTGATAAAATGTCGACAGTACTCCTGCCCTAAAAAAATTCCAGTAGGAACTGAGGAGGCAAAATATCAAATTGATATTCTTGTGACGAAATATATCAATAATAAATCTACATTCTAATTAGCTTTCTCATTTATGACTTATATCGTGAATCAGTTGTCAGCTATTTTCTACTAAAAATATAGTTCACAAAGATATGTGTGTGTGCGTGTGCGTGTGTGAAGATTGGCTCCAGGGTGTTCAGAAAGTCCCTGAGCACTGCATAGAAATTCCTTTCTTCTGAATGGCTCCAGGGTGCTCAGAAGGTCCCCGAGGACTGCACAGAAATTCCTCTCTTCTGAAGACCGAAGCAGCTCCCGTGGAGCCCAAAATGACTCAGGACCCAGACACATCAACTGTGTCCGGGGATCAGCAAGCATTCCCGAAGACAGCAAAGACGCAAGAATCCCAACAGAATCCAGAAACGTCACGCGTCTTTTTTTTTAAATTAATGATAAGTCAGAGAGAGAGTTGATTTATAACAAACAAAGATGTTTCTAAGTTTGCTTACAGTTGTGCTTGCACAGTGCTTTGAATTCGCGGTTCATCAAGTCCCCCGCGAGATTATGTGGTTTTTGCTTGCCATACCTGTTGTGCTATTCACTGAAGTATTTATACTTCGTGGATTTGGCATTAGTATGGTTCGGTTCTTTGTCGATTTCTCGGCCTTGGACAACCCTGGCTGTCTTGAGGAGGCTGGAAATCTAGAGAACCAAGTTGTTCATTCTGAGATTGACGAACTCGATATTTCGGATAACGAAGAAGACGACGCTTCGGATAATGAAGAAGACAGTCAGTCAGACTGCGAAGATGATGACAGTTCGGATAGTGAAGAAGAATCATCCCATTTGGATACTAGTCGAAAGTTCGAGGAAGTAATCCTGAAGAATGAAAATGCCTTTTTAAGGTTTGAAAAAGAGAAGTTAGAGAAAGACCAGCTGATAAATGAATTAGCACGAAAGGTAAAGGCCCTGACTCAAGGAAGAATGAAGATGGAAGAACACATAAGAGACCTCGAAGTATTGAACAAAGAAAAGGACACACAAATCTATTCAATGTCCGAAGAAATGCAAATACTGAAAAGCAAAATTATAGAAAAGGCGAAGGTAACCGAAGTGCAAATGAAAGAGAGAGAAGAGAAGGACCAGAAGCTGATTATTTTGGAAAACACTGTCGCAGTTCTCGAGATGGAGAAGGAGACGTTGCATCGAGATCTACAGCAAAGAGAAGATAGCAGGCTAGAAATGCAAGTCAGGATAACCGAGCTAAATGAGGACTTGCAAAGCCTTCGCAAAGAGAACAGAAGGAAAGAGAAGACCATTGAAAGTCTGAAGAAGGAAAGGGAGCAGAAGACCTCCAAGATCAGCGACTTAGAGGACGAGTTACAAGTCCTTGTCGCTGAGAAACAGATGGCCCAAGAAAATGTGAAACAGCTCCACAAATGTAAAGCCGAATTAGATGAGAAAAAGGAGGAACTGGAAAAGCTGAAAGAGGAGAACTTGCAGAAAGATAGAGAGCTCCTCCGACTGGAAAATGAGTGCACCCTCAAGCAAATGGAAGTCATCCGTATGAAGAAAGCATCTCAAACTGTTGTAGCAGAAAACCCGACGGCAAATGGAAAGCTGAATGAAATAAGAAGAAGGAAAGTTCAACTTGAATTTGAATTGGCTGAAGCGAAGGAGGAATTAGAGACGAAGGAGTTTGAAAAGATGGAGGCAATCTTGGAACTCGAAAGCCTCCAGGAGGAGACATTGGCCAAGGACACGAAGATCAGGGGCTTGGAAACTAAAGTAAAAATGCTTACAGGAGAACAGGAGCGTCAAGGAATGAAGGCTCCTATATCTGAGAGGAAAGCTGAAGAGAAAAAGGCTTCGGATAAAGCTCGATGTCTGAGGAAGCCCCAGATCAACTGCGAAGCTCTCTCCCGACAAATGGACAGCCTCGAAGAAAAACTTTTCCAAATCAAGGGATCTGCAGCCAACCTCCGAAAACTGGAGCAAGAAGCAAAAATGTTCTGAGAGCTCTCTACAAGGGAAACGCCGTCACGTAAAGGGTGCACACAAAGGAACCTCGGCATTTTTAGGAGAACTGGTGGTTTGCTTGCAGAAGAAACAAGCCAGGATAACTCTGCTGTTGGGAACAGGAACAGGCTGACTTTTGCGAAGGAAATCACTCCTGGATGTAGTTGTGAAAGCAGCTCTGAGCGGTGGACAGACTACAACGGCTAGTGAACTGGCAACAAGTGCCCGAAGAGTGGATTGTTGCGCATCCCTTCTCCAAGATTGGACTGTGGTGCACCCCCTCTCTCTCCTGCCACATGATACCCTCGGGAATGGGTTTCAATGCTAAATCACATGCGTGGAAGGCAACCTCTGGCGCGGCGTAAGAACCCGTAAGTTTCATGCCAACTACATATGTGAATTGGGTTATGCATTACATATTAAATCCCATTTCTTGCATATACTGCAGTGGCAACCTCTGGCGCGGCGTAAAACCCCGTAAGTTCAATGCCTTTTAAATATGCAAAATATAGGTTATGCAATGCATAATGGATCAAATACTTGCATATACTACCGTGGCAACCTCTGGCGCGGCGTAAAAACCCGTAAGTTTAATGCTCCTATATATGCAACATGTTTGATCCCAGTGTGGCAAGGGCACTAAGACATCAAAGGATACCATCAGGAGTCGCTGTATTTCGACGTCGTCCGCTCTGGAGATTGGAAGCTTCCTGTCTACAGCAAAGGAGTAATTGGATTGCAAAAGGAACCAGAATTTCCCAACAGTGAGCAGAGAAATGGCTTGATTTTGGACTCTGTAAAGGAACCACCTGTTTTCTATCAAAAACAGAGGAATGACCTGGAGGCGTTACCAGATGCAGGGTCATCAAACTGAGGATTTCATCTATCTTGGCTAGCTAAGAAAGCTGAGAGAAGGGAAGGGCCCACCCCTGGCAAATATAAAACCCCTTTCAATGACGCTCTCTTAGTAATGATGCCCCAGGGGTGAGATCACTTAAGATCGATAAAGGCCTAATATGGTACCTTATATATATATATATATATATATATATATATATATATATAGTTATATATATATATATATATATATATATATATATATATATATCTATATAGATATCTATATAGATCTATATATATCATATAGAATATACCTATACATATGGTAATATATATATATATATATATATATACATATATATATAAAATATCTATATATATCATATATATATATTTAATATATATATATATATATATATATATATATATATATGTATATATATATAGTATATATATATATATGATATATAGATATATATATTATTACACTATATATATATATATATATATATATATATATATATCTAATTATATATATCTATATATCTATATATATATATTAGATAGATAGTATATACCATATATATATATATATATATATATTACACAATATATATATATATATATATATATATATCTATATATCTACAGATGAGATATATATATATACATATATTTATATATATATATATATATATTATATATATATATATAGAATATATATATAGAATATAGATATATATAATAGATATATATATATATATATATATATATATATTATATAGATATATAATACTATATATATCATTATATCTATTATATATCTATATATATATCTATATATATGTATAGATTATATAATAATATATATAATTATTATATATATATATATATATATAATATTATATATATATATATATACAACAAGGAGCTGAAAGAGACGTCATGTACTAGTGATTGCCCATTTATTACACATGCTGACGTTTCGAGGACACAGCCTCATTTTCAAAGCTGAAAAATGCAATTATAATATATATAAAAATATTACAAAGACTTAAGAATTAAGAAATTTACAAATTAAAAAATATTAAAACTTTAAACAAAAATTAAAAAATTAAAAAAACTAATATTCAACAGACAGAATGAAGGAAACAGACCGCTACCTTTCAGGAGGGGAACGAAGGACCTAATAACATCAAAATCAGAGACACGGGCACACTCAAGACAGGTACAGTGTTGTGGAGGTAGTATCCAAATAAAAATGTAATTAGCTTATGCATGGTTCGCATTCAACTTCTACACAAAATATGGAGCCTTTGTATAACGTGGGGATGGCGTTCAAAGTGCAAGAAAATAAATTGTTAATTATAGATATATACATTTTTGTGCATGCCATTCTATACGATATGTTCTGTTAATGAATGGTCCAACATTCTACGTACTATGACAACTCGGTGCATGAAAGACACACACTCGGGAGCCTCTGTAGTTTGTTGGGTTAGGCTTGCCTAACTTCACTTAACCTAACCTAACCTAACCTAACCTAACCTTAACTTACTTTACCTTACCTAACCTAACCTACCCTACGCTACCAATAAAGAAAGGTATATGTCAGTCACCACATTATCCCAAAATATTAAATTCCTTCCATAGCAGAGAAGAAGTTCAGTTTTGTTTAATATAATTTTTAAGACAACACTTCTTGCAATAGTCTAAAGCTTTTCATGAAGAAATTAAAGCTACTAAAGTCGACTAATAATCTAAATAGCTTTTTACATTCTTCTGGAGCATTGTCTGGAGCTGGCAGGGGTAAAATACCTTGTCAACCAACATCAGTTGATAGACACCCAGTTGGCATGCTAAGAGGAGCTGCCCAAATTGGGAAGGGCAGAAAAAGAAAGTCTGACTTGCTCTTAAAAGTAGCTAAATGTAAGAAAAACTTGGCATTCAATGTTTTGCTGAACCAGCAAAATGCCAAAAGCCATTAACCTTAGTGAAATGTTAAGCCTTGTGTCCTATCTTTGCTAAATGTATCTTCACAGCTCAAATTTCTGAACTATGTTACCCATCTTGTAACTGCTTTGTACTTTCTTTAGTTCTATATTTATGCTTCTTTTTGAATGAGAACTCCATACCACTGCTGCATACTCCAGAGTTGTCTTCTGAAAGATATTCTTTTCACCATTTCTTCATCCACTGTGAAAACTACCTTTATATTTGCTAGAATTGCGTATGCACTTCTCACTTAATATTTCTGTGATCTTCAGATTGTAGTTTCTTTATTTATTAGGACTCGTGTATGTATTACCTACTAGCATCCATGCCATGTGCGTAGGAAACTGCTTATATATTATCTACAGACATTTATAGTAATGCATTCTGTGATGCTTCCCGTATTCCTGGTATGGGATGGCTGATATATATTAGATGGATACTGTTTATTATCACCATTTCTTCATCCACTGTGAAAACTACCTTTATTTGCTAGAACTGCACATGCACTTCTCACTTATTATTGCTGTGATCTTCAGATTATAGTTTTTTATCTATTAAGACTCGTGTAAGTGTCATCTACTAGCATCCATGTGCGTAGGAAGATGCTTATGTAATTATCTAAAGACATTTATTATAATAATGTTGAAAATGGGTTTATTTTTCATACAATATATTTTTTGTTTAGTATTCTCGCACTTATTAACCCTCTCTTTTGTCCTTTTACTATAAGTCTGCAGCAAGTAAGACTATTGATCTCGCAGCTTCATATTATCATTAGTATTATTTAGCAATAGAGACTGATGTAAAATATTTTCACAGTATAGACATTTATTTTTTTAAACCCCCTTCATGTCCATGCTTGACGAACATAAAAGTTCATTTATACACACTGTACTGCAGTGTAGATGATGGAAAGTGATGAGCAGGTTGTAACAATAGGAAAAACATGTATGGACTAGAAAAAACAGCAGACTGCGTGAAGTTCCAAGTTGTGCAAGGTTGCCACCCTTTAGATGTGAATATATTTGAGAGCAAAAATGAAGGAACACAAACTAAGTACTGAAATTAAGGTCAAAACATCATGAAGTGAAGAGAATTTTTCTGAAGCATACTATCCGAAAAAGGAAGGTTGAGCCAGTAAAATTTTGACATATACAACGAAAATAATACTACATAAGTGTATGCAAGGGTAAAAATTGAGAAAAATCATAAAAATTCCTTTTCATATATGACTAATAATTTCACCAACATTCCTTTGCCCAATTCACCAATGCCTCACACATTTTCCACATTGGCACTGCCTTTAGTGCACTTGATAGGCATTATGTCTCAAAACATGGAATGATACAAAGAGATCGTTTTTCAAAACATTGATCATAAAAAAATAGGATTGCTTTCTCTTACATGAACCATTATCTTTCTTTAAGAAAGATATAGCATACAATACAATGGGGCTTCTTGTTTTTGTTGTCATACTGTGCTGGAAAATGCTTTTATTAACTACATTCTATAAGATTTGAATATCTACCCCTTTGATTTTGCTCCATTTACAGCCTAACCCAGTGTCAATCATTTTCCCCCGACTCTTTTATCAAGCTTATTAGTGGGATTCTGAATATTGTAACATATGTTTGAGTCTAGAAATGCAGCATTAACTATTAGGTGCCAAATGGGTTGGTACCATCTTTTCCTCTTTCTTTTGTAAGGATATGTTGAGCAAAGTTGAAACTTATCATCTAAACCGCCTCCCCGCCAACCGTTATAGTATTATATTCTGCACGAACAGAGGGCTGGTCAATTTTTCCCCGTTGTTTGACTGAATTTTCACCTTATATGTCCTCATAAGAGAAAAGACAAACAAAATTTCAAAGGTTAGGCTACACCAAGAGTTAAAGAGAAAAATCAAAAGAGCAAGGTCAGCTGACTGATAAAAACCAAACAATATAAAGTATTTTTGTCATTAGTGAATTCAACATTGTGGTTTATTGCTAAATGTGATGTTAATTCTATTGAAAATCAAAAATTTATTTACAAATTCCTTCTCGCATATAGTAGTAAAAGAAAAATAGAAATTAGGCCACACGTCAGCTAACGAATGTAAACAAGACTTCGGGTTTAGGAAACGAAGCTCCTTTCCTATTAAATGTGCTAGTCATTTGACTATTTCTCATATTCATCAAGTAAATATGTATAATAATATCTGGAAACACCATTAACTGTCACATTTTGAGCTTCAATTACGATGAAATGTGTATATATTCGTGTAATTGTCATACATCCGTTCACATCGTAAACACTTTAGCTAAAGAACTTTGGCTAGCAGCATATTACAATAAATTTATGAATAATATTGATTTATATAGCAAATTATGCATATTGCTATCGTAAAATATGGATATAAGTCACAATTTCATGTTTAGACAACATAAAAATAATTTAAAAAAAAACATAACAAAATAAGCTAATGACGGAGAAGAACGAAGAGGGCAGTATGGCGGAACGAAATGCGTCGTCTGCTAGGTAAGTGAGATATCTCCGCCCACAGTGCTCTAGGGGAGGAGCCTGGAGGAGCCTGGCCGAAGCTCAGTGCAGTCCGGGAATATGTATCCGGGATACAAGAGGTCACGATGTCGACCTCGTCGTGGTTCGTTTCCCGCTACTGGACATCATGATTTCTTCATATTTATTGCACTTGGATCTATGGGCTCTTTAGCGGCAAGCGTATAAAAAAAAGTACGAGGAATTCGAGAAGTTAAGAGGGCATTGCGGCTATTACAATTACACACACACATATAAAATATATATATATATATATATATATATATATATATATATATACATAATATAATTATTACACATATATGTAAGTATGTACTATATATATATAGACAGAGAGAAAGAGAGACTGTCACAACCGATTGTGAAATGAAAAACAACAATTTGCAAGGCTAATATACAAGCCACATCTATTCTCGCATTTGTCGAGAAGTTTATATTTTATGATCGGCAACATTCTCTCCTCGTTCAGTGCGTACGTGGGAGTGCATGAAACCAGCACAGAGGAGAAATGTAGACACGTATTCAGACTCATGAGCGTACATTCTATTGGGCACTGTGAAGACTGAATTTTTCCAACCAAAGATTTCCACCCTCACTCTTCTTTATATCGGTAGTTTTTCATCGTTTTCACCAATAATTAGTTAGCTTCATCTCTCTCTCTCTCTCTCTCGCATAGTGTGCGTGTGTGGTGAATTAGGATATAAAGGCTGCCTTGCAATTATATATATATATATATATATATATATATATATATATATTATATATATATATATATAATATATATATATAATAATAATATATAATATATATATATATATTCTTCTTCGGTACATATATGAGAATATATAAATTCCGAGGTAGAGCGAATTAGATATTAATGGACATTTGTAGCTCGAATGATATATATATATATATATATATATATATATATATATATATATATATATTATAGATAATATATATATATACGTATATATATATGTATAATTTTCGTTAAAAACTATTGCTTTAGTGGCATCAATAAGTTCCTTGCAGGACCTTCAAAATGGGTTTTTTCTTATTCTCACTCATAACAGCAATAGGTGTAGACTTATTGCTGTTAGTATTTTTTCAAGGCTTTGCCTTATGCCACTGAATTACCAAAAATCGAACTCGAGGTCAAAAGATTTTTCCACTACTACATCACACAGATGTTCGATTATGGCTCCATCCCTCGGTTTTACTTATTTAAGAATTAAAAAACATTCCTTACATGCATACACACGATATAATATATATATTATATATATATATATATATATATATATATATATCGTGTGTATGCCATGTAAGGAATATATATATATATATATATATATATATATATATATATATATATATATATATATATATATATATCGTGTGTATGCATGTAAGGAATGTTTTTTAATTCTTAAATAAGTAAAACCGAGGGATGGAGCCATAATCGAACATCTGGTGTGATGTAGTAGTGGAAAATCTTTTGACCTCGAGTTCGATTTTTGGTAATTTTTGGTAATTTAGTTTTAGTCTTTTATATATATGGACTAACATTCCATATTTTTATTATGTAATCATTACATAAAAGCTCGGTCAGCTACCAAAACCAACCACTGAATATTACTCAAGCTTGACTTGTATTTGACTTATAGGAGTGTGATACAGACACTATGTGAATATATATAGATAAATAGGAAGTACTTATAAGTAAAAAAAAAATTCATGGTGTACACAAATACAGATTCAAGTAATAAAATATTAGACATAATATACATATGATATTCGTAAATAATAGTGATCACGTGATATATACTGATACAGTTTTTCACTTCATCTCATTAAGATACATATGCTACAGAAAATACTAATGTACTCTGATAATCGCATAGAACGAAGATTAACATGATAAAAATCATATTTTAACTGATAAAATTAAAAAATATATATATATATATATACATATATATATCTTATATATATGTTATATATATATATATATATACACGTATGAATTCTTATCACATCACCGTGATTCATATACATGCATTAACCTACAATGTCCTTTAATATCCAATTCGCTCTACCTCGGAATTAATATATTTTCATATATGTTAACCGAACGGGAATGTTTTAGGTGAAAATAATTTCGTCTTCCCGTGGATTCGAACTATCGGTCAGACATATATGGAAATATATTAATTCCGAGGTAGGAGAGAATCAGATATTAAAGGTCATTTGTAGCTTAATACATGCATACACACACACACCACAACACACACACACATATATATATATATATATATATATATATATATATATATATATATATAAATATATATATATATATAGGGGATAATTTTTCCCAATAAAATTTTTGTTAATAGCAATCATTTTAGTGGCATCAATGAGTTTCTCAACGTCGGAGATTTCCGATTCTCCTGCTCCAGTTTCTGGTGAAGATAAGCGGACTTCTTTCTTCCATTGATCGTTTTGTGGCGACAGCCGTTTCACCAATCTGTGGCATGATCAAACGACTACTGGATTACAATCAGTAATTCAGTAGTCGTTTGATCATGCCCCAAAATTGTGAAACGGCTGTCGTCAAAAAGCAAACAAATGAAAGCAAGAAGTCCGTCTATTTTCACCAGAAACTGGAGCATGAGAATCAGAAAAAACTCCATTTTGAAGATTCCTTAAAAAAAACTCACCGATGCCACAAAAGCTATTGCTTTTAACGCATATTATATATATAATATAAATATATATATATAATATATATATATATGTAATAATCACATTTAATAGACATATATATTCCATATATGTAAATAAGCCCATGACCCAAGGGGTCACTGGCGAGACAAGGAGTGTGATATGAGCTAATAAACAGGACGCAAGCTAGACGCTGCCGCGTTGTGTCTGCGACGCCCTGGTTTGCATTTGCCTGTGTAATCAAAAGCATTGTCTTGTAAAACAGTTCACAGTGCCTTTGTCTGAGAAGATGGTGACCTATCACCTGCAGAGACAACACGTGACTTCCTAGTCACATGTTCGTCTGTCTGTATGTTATGTATACTGAGCTAAGCTTTGTTCTACTATCTTTGTTAAAGACTTTGTAACTTAGATCTCTACTTCCTCTCATCGAGACAAGTTCTCTGAAATCACTTCTTCCTCTACTCAAGAGATGTAGTTTCAAAATATATGTTAAGTTTGACAACGATGAGTTTGAAGTCCCCACCTCTATACTCAAAGAAGATACTAACGAAACTTAGACACTCCCTCTGCATCGATGTCACTCCGACGAGAATGGGAAGCAGACAAACATATACTTGCGTATAACATCGCAGGGTATAACATCCAATGGGACGCCTTTCTATACATAGGCATATCCCGTATATCTGGTGGCAGCACGACGTCTCTACGTCAACCGAAGCTTAACGAATCATAGAAAATGTAACATATCAGAAGTCAACAGAGGAAAGAGGATCATCAAGCAACTTAGAGGCAACAATAAGCATCCTACGAACACTAAGAAATGTCCTTCATCGAGATGCATTCAAGAGGCTATAGCAGCGTTTAGTGAACGTCTTTCATCCCATATCTTCAAGAAACAAACCGGACGTGTAACAAACAACGCATGATCAGAAGGTGAGCTGAGATATCGGTCAACAGCGGAGCAGGACGGGAAAAGGCGAGGCCGTGACATCATCAAAACACTACGATCTTCCTCTTAAATACTGCAGCTAAGTACAATTCTTTATTCATTTTGGTGTGTGACTGTGAGTGTTATCCATACACAAGATCGATCGTCCATTATTCCTGGGGGTGAGTTATACATAAGTCTTAATCTTCCATCCTTGCAGGAATCTATCTTCAACTACGGATTCTCGCCCTGCAGGCCTTTTTATCTTTGTTGCTAATTTTTTTTCTTCCAGAAGTTCTCCGGATATATCTTTATCATATTTTCTGTTTTTAATCTTATCATTTTGGGGGACTCTGTTATTATCTGTAACACATTTTTCTTATTTTATATTGCATATGCGTTTACGCAGTGGACGAGTGCATTCCTATAGATATTTCGATAGGATCGCTAGGAATCGTAGTGATAAGAAAAAAGCAAAAGTCACGATGGCCACTGCTGCAGCTAGTTCTCCCGCACCCGGCAACCCCAACCCAGGATAGTTTGCGTAATTCCACTTGGGTTACGGGAAGGAATATGGCAGTGAAAAATTTTATAAGGCTCACATATTTAACCTGCATAACAGTTATGTTGCCCGAAGCTTTGGTACGGTGTTTTGACAAGAAGCTAGGGCCCAACATTACAGAACAAGACATATATAAACAAATTTAAAAACATATGTCTAAGTGCACTGATCTCGACCCCCTGCTTACTCAAGTTTTTGCAAAAATGAAAGTAAACCACAGCAAGTAAATATAGTCAATAATAACGCAGCAGGGGTAACTTGTTACAATTGGAAGCGCACAGGGCATATGATTGGAGACTGTTGAACGCGTTATTGTTCGATTCATAACAGCTCCAGTCATTCATACAATCGTTGCTTCTCACGTAACCAACAACAGAATGCCAAAAACACGCAAACCGTTGCCAAAGATAATAAGAAGAATCCTCATTACTATAAGAAGAAACAGGCAAACAGTAACGCTGTTCAAAATCACAAACAAACAAATCGTGCTTCAGGAAATTCTGTTCCCGGGCCGTCGAACCCGAACTCACAGTCAGTCAAATTTTCCGAGTGTGCAAAGCAAACCAAATACCACGTAATTAACTCCAGCGGGGGAGAGAATGATGTTGGGTCATTCGTATCAACATCTATTGAATCAAATAACAAATTTAATCATCTACAAGATCAATGCGAGACACAGAATTTTCCTATGAACCACACGACCGAATCCAAAAAATCAGTGCAGGTCCCCGTAGACTTCCAACATATACATGCTATCATCAGTAAAGATGAATTGTGTCCTACATTGCATGCCGTAAATTTAGAGCACCGACCCCTCACACTGTTTTTTTATTCCGGTAGTCCACGTAATATCATGGATCTGCGGACTCATCACCTGTTGTTTTCGAACTTCCCTGTTGAGAAGTCCGGAGTGAGGCTCTCGGGTATTGGAAATAATGAATTAAGTGCAGTAGGAGTAACTCATATTCAGTACAAGGTAGGTAAGCGCACGTTTACCAATACCTTTATCGTTGTACAAAACATTGATATGTATCCGGCTGTAATTATAGGATACCTGTCTATGGGCATTCAAAACATTACCTTAGCCCCTGTCAAACACGGCGTGTATATCAAAGGAAAATTCTATAAGTCTTCTAACACCTTAAAATCAGTTTTGGACAAAAAAGAGACAAACAACCAAACAGTAACGTACATTGAGGAACCAATCACTTGTCTCATGAATCATGACATTGTTCAAGCGACCCAACGGAATTCTCGCACACCCGTAATAGCAGCTTGCACGCAAACTCTCAAGCTGAACGTACCTTCGAATATAATAGTGCGTGTAAAGAAGACTTTGCCGGGATCCGAAATGTTAATCCTTTCTGACACCCTGAAAATTAACGGATTGTCCGTATCACAAGCAATATACACTGTTGATTCACAGCAACAAGTTAACATTGAAGTCTGCAATCATTTGAATACCACTTTAGTGATCCACAAAAATCAACACATCGTGGATGTGGAAGTTTATAAATATCGCATTCTTACCGTTGCTGAAATTAATCACGCTCGGTCAGTTGTGGATGAATCCCTCTTACAATATATTAAAAGTAAAATCAATAAAGACATTCAAGAAGAGGAGATTCAGCAGAAATTTTTTGATCTTTTAACTAAATATCATGATGTTTTCCTCACTACCGAGGGATCTTTGGGAAAAACGGATGTCATTGAACACCAAATACGGTTAAAAGACAAGCATAAAGTCATCTATGTACCTTCGTACCAACTCCCTATGAAATTCCAGAATGAGATCAATGATGAAGTAGGTAAAATATTAGAAGAAGGAGTCATTAGGAAATTGAACAGCCCTTATAATTTCCCCTTAATCATCGTGCCGAAAAAAGATCGAACCTGGCATATCTGCGTAGATTTCCATCGCTTAAATGAGGAAACGATTCCCGATCGAATCCCAGTGCCATGTACTGACGATATTTTATCCTTGTTAGGACAGAACAAATATTTCACCAGTTTGGACTTAATTAAAGGCTTTCACCAGATACCTTTAGAAAATGAGAGTATCCCATACACTGCCTTCAGCACAGCTAGGGGACATTATGAATTTGTACGTATGCCTTTTGGTTAAGTTGCGCCCCAATTACATTCACCAGAATGATTAATAGTGTTCGGAGACTTGTTAGGGGATACCCTACATGCCTATATGGACGACCTTGTAATCTTTTCTAATACCTTAGAAGAACATTTACGTAAACTAGAGCTCGTGCTACAGAGACTAAGGCAGCATAATTTAAGAGTAAAGATAACTAAGTGTGAATTTTTCAAAACAAAACTAGTCTATTTAGGTTTTATGGTGTCTAGTCAAGGTCTTAAGGTAGTCCATGATAAGGTGTTGGCTATTCGTAACTTTCCGATACCTACTAACGTCAAGGGGATACAGCAATTTTTAGGCTGTAGTGAGTATTACCGCCGTTTTATACGCAATTACTCAATTATAGCCGCTCCTCTAACCGATCTTACGAAGAAGGTCGTAGATTTTATATGGTCTGAGAAGCATCAACAGGCGTTCGATACCTTGAAAGAGGAATTATGCAGTTCACCTATCTTAAAATTTCCTGACTTCAGTAAGGAATTCTTTATTGCAACTGGCGCCTCAGACCAAGGGCCAAGGGGTAGGAGGGGTATTGCTTCAGCAATATGACAAACAGTTCTTCCCTATAGCTTTTTATTCACGTAAACTGAGACCTTCTGAAAGTAAATATGCAGTAATAGATAAGGAAGGGCTAGCTATTGTTAACTCACTAGTGCATTTTAAGTTCATAATATACAGCTATCCTGTCAAGGTTCTTACTGACCATAAGCCCCTCACCGACTTCTTTAAAGGCTTTAGTCACAGTCCCAAAAGAACTCGGTGGCATATGATCATTCAAGACTTTGGCGCAAGGATAGGATATCTACCTGGGAAAGCAAATATCATTGCTGACGCATTATCATGCAACCCCGCGCCATCTTGTACGGAGCCATTAGCTGAACTAGTAGATATATCAACATCCGTGCCTATTGTTAAAACTGTATCTGAACAGGAAGACCCGGGTTGGAGCGCTGAACTAGTACAGACTGAACAAAGAAAAGATCAGCAGTTAAAGAAAATAATAGATGCTTTGAACGGAAATCCTAAGTAAAAGGAATATGTGAAGTATACGCAGCAGAATTATATAATTAAGGATAATATTCTGTGTAGGTCCGTGACAAGGAAAACCCGCAACACCCCGCAGGTGACTAACGACCAGGTAGTGGTACCAATCTCATTTATACCAATCGTCTTAAACTGGTTGCATTCCAATCCATTACATGGTCATCCAGGGTTCTCTATCATGTCACAGAAAGCCAAATCATTATTTTATTGGCATACGATGCTTACAGATATAAAAAAACACATAGCTAATTGTCACATTTGTCATGAAAGCAAAGGGCACACTATGACACCTGTCAGCCTGGCGGCCTATCCCGTGCCCAACCAACCCTTTGAAAGAGTACACTTAGATTTATTAACAGGGTTTTACAAGTCAGACCGAGGAAATAAGCACCTCTTAGTGATAATAAATGCCTTGACTCGATATACAGAATTGATAGCACTAAAAACTAAAACCGCAATTGAATGCGCTAGGAAATTTTATGAGTGCTACATTTGCAAACATGGAATTCCTTTGCATCAAGAAAATCAATACCATGATCTACCACCCAGAGTCTAATGGATTAGTTGAGAGGGTAAATAGGAAGGTGTTAAACGTATTACAAGTTACACTCAGGGGAATGGACCCTTGGGATATTGTTATACCTGCGGTTCTAAGTACTCTTAACCATTCATATCATGTATCTATCAAAATGTCGCCGTACGAGGCACTGTATGGTACCCCAGCTAGGACACCTTTCCATGTATTTACGCCTACAACCCATTTATCGAATCTCCTACAGGATGTTATGGAAGCAAGTGTAAGTCAATATAATATACTTCGTAAGAATTTAGAAAAATCACAAATCAAAATGAAAAGAAATCATGATAAAATCGATAAGCCAACTAAAACATATACCGTAGGCGACCAAGTCTACATACAAGTATATGTACGCAAGGGATTGAACTACAAATTAACACCTAAGTTTGAAGGCCCGTTTACATTTTAGAAATTTTAACGGCCAACAGATTTTAAGTTCAAAACATATCCCAACCCACTGATGTGAGAATAATACTGTTGGCTCATGTTCGCAGTTAGGAAAAGTGGTAGAAAGAAAGAGGGAGAAATTTATGTATGCCTATATAAGAAACATAACTAATAAAAAGTATCTATGAAACTTGCATGATAAAAGTATGTATATATAATATTTGTATGAAAACATTTTTTCTGTTCTGTACAAAAGTGGATAATTTAAACATGAGTAATTACATATATTTCACTAATTGCTGGTTTCCAACATGAAGCTAATATTGCTCAGAGTGGTACTGTTCGTTCAGATATTCTTGTCGTGTGGGAAGAGTGCTAAAACAAAAAATATACATTTTACACATGGCTCTATAATTGAAAGAACAGAGGGCGTTTTCATTACAGCAAGCAATATAGTCCTAGAAGTTGATTTGCGAGCGATTTTCCTGCCAGAAGATGATGTCATTAACCTAAAAAGCGACTTGTCGTGGTTTGCCGAATCATTGAATCAATTACATCAAAGTCATTTTCCTTTTAATCCAGAGATTTTGCTAGCACAAACTCTAAGTGTTGCAGAAATGTTATCATTCGACTTGCAAAACAAAACTGCTGAAGCAGAATGTCTGGCTTGTGATCTGCTTATGTGAACTGTGCGGCACAGTAGCCTAGCCCTTAAACGCCGAAGCGGTAAATAAAAAATTGTCTCCCGTGTGCCGGAGGGGTTTCGGAGTGAGCGCGGAAGCGGAAAAAATATTTTTTTCAAAAAATCACAGCGCGCTTAGTTTTCAAGATTAAGAGTTCATTTTTGGCTCCTTTTTTTGTCATTGCCTGAAGTTTAGTATGCAACCATCAAAAATGAAAAAAATTATCATTATCATATATAAATAATGCGATATATGATAGCGCAAAAACGAAATTTCATATATAATTGTATTCAAATCGCGCTGTGCGCAAAACGGTTAAAGGTAACAAGTTACTTTGTTTTTCGTTGTAATTTACACTAAATTACGATTGTTTTGGTATATAACACATTGTAAAACGATAAAAGCAACACAGAGAAAATATTATCACAAAATGATGCATGAATTCGTAACGTGCGGACGTAAAAAATATATTTTTTTTAAATTCACCATAAATCGAAATATTGTTATAGAGACTTGGAATTTGTTTCAAGATGAAGTTAAATGATGGAATATTACGATACTGTAAGATTTTTAGCTTACAAATGCAGTTTTCGACCATTTCGGACGAGTTAATTTTGACCAAATGTCGAATTTTTTTATAAATTTTTTTTATATGCAAATATTAAAAAAATGAGAAATGCTACAACCTTCAAATATTTTTTGTTATATTGTGCATGTTTTTGCGCACATTTTCATACATAAAACTCTATAAAAAGCCTAATATGAAAAGGCACAAATATTAGGAGAATGTGACCTACGCATTTCAGAGATTCGCTGCCGAGAATCGGAGCGCGGAGGGAAGAAAATGGTTTTTTTCAAAAACTCACCATAAATCTAAATATTGTTCTAGAGACTTCCAATTTGTTTTAAAGTGAAGATAAATGATTGAATATTACTAGACTGTCATGTAATTTGTTACCCAAAAATACCAATATATATATAAAATATATATATATACACACACACACACACACATATATATATATATATATATATATATATTATATATATATATATATATATATATATATATATATATATATATATATATATATATATATATATATAATATATATATATATATATATACATATATATATATATATATATATATATATATATATACTATATCTATATATATATATATTACATATATCCATATATATATATAAAATTTTTTTTTAAAATATATAAAATATAATATGTAAATTTTTCGATTCTGGTACCAATACATAAATAAAAGGAATGCAGGTGACACTTTTCTTTTCGCATACAATGAAATGTCTTATTATTATTTTATCATGCACAGATACAGATATATAAAAACTTGTAATAAATATAAAAATAAATATAAAATAAATGCAGAATACTCACTCGTAATCCTGACTCTTCGTTCTATTCTTGTTTTCTCCCTCCTCCATTGAAGAGTCTTGCATTTTTTCCTCTCGAGGTACAGGTGGAGGAGGGAGACGCACTCCCTTACTGCTGATGGACCCGGCGGCCCCGTGCGCCCTCCGCTGTCGGTTTAGGGGGTGCACTCCAATACGTGACCTTAGTGTGGTACTTACGGTCACAGTCCCCTATCCTGCAAAGAACAATTTTGCAGAGACGACAGAAGAACCGGGTGTTTCTCCTTCTGCCATTCATTTGGCACACCCGGCACCGTTTCTGCCTTCGCCCTTCTAAGGCCTCCAGTATGTGATCCCCTGGCTGCAGCCGACACACAGGGTCCACTACCCGACGAGAAGCGGTGATGGCGGGGCCGGCAGCAAGAGAGCGTCGTCAGCAGGGGCGTCGTCAGCAGGGGCGTCGTCAGCAGGGGCGGCGGCAGCAGGGGCGTCGTCAGCAGGAGCGGCGGCAGCAGGGGCGTCGTCAGCAGGGGCGGCGGCAGCAGGGGCGCGTGGCAGCAGGGGCGGGTCGGCAGGCAGCAGGGGCGGCGGCAGGTCGACCGAAGTTGGCCCTCCTATCCGCCCTTTCCGCTAGGGGCAGATCTGCAGCTCGGAGCAGGGGGTCAGTGATGGAAGGCCACTCATCGGGATCGAAGTTGATGAGGGCATTCCCGGCTACCTCTAGGAACTGTATGTGGTACAACCTCGGAAGATTGTCACCGCGGTACCCACAGTACAGTATGTAGGCATTTTGGAGGGCCAACTGAAGGATGTATTTGAGGAGCTTCTGGGTCCACCTTCTGGTTCTCCTGGCGAAGGGATAATACTGGATGAGCTGATTAAAGAGATCAGCTCCTCCCATGTGCCTGTTGTAGTGCCCAATGACGGTAGGCCGCTCGATACGAAACTCCTCAAACACAACTCGGCCCTGTCTACATGTCTTCTTCCGCTGTACGATCTCTTGGATTGGTGGGTTCATGACTCGTCGTAATCATGGGACGAGTCGGGACACCCTTCCAACAGATGACGAAGACAGCGCCCTTCCGCCGCCACTCTGTCTCTCCTCTTGCCAGGTGTTGTGGATGACTAGCGTACCTCTTGAGGGAAATCGGGGCCCCACGCACCAACCGAAGGGTACCACTGACGTGCACACCAGCTTCATACAGTTCCTGGGCCAGGGATACCGAGTTATAATAATTATCCATAAACAGGTGATATCCCTGGTTACGGAAACGTCCCACAAGACTGAATACAGTGTTACGCAGCATGGAGAAGACCCCGGAATACACTGAAAAGTCCACGACGTATCCAGTGTTGGACTCTGTAATAAAAAAAAATTTCACTCCATATTTCTTCGGCTTCTTGGGGTTATACACTTTTATACTAAGACGTCCTTTGTAAGGCATCATCCCCTCATCCAAAGAAAGGTTCTTTCCAGGAACCACGAGATTTCTACACCGATCACGAATGTATTCCAACACTGGGCGGATTAGGATGAGGCGATCACTGTTATTCCGGGGTATGGCCCTTCGGTTGAAGGCGTTGAAATACCTGTCCAACGCCAGGAAATTATCACGGGACATAACGCCAGGCACATTGGGCATACATAAAAAATAATTCCGCCTCCAATATTGCCTGACGTCGGAAGCAGGTGTCATACCAAAATAAATGTGGAGCCCCAAAAAATTCGCCATGTCAATGAGGTTGCAACCCCGCCAGTAATAAGACAAGGTTGTCCGTAGTTCATACCGGCAGTACCGAGCGTAGTCCACCGTCTCTTTTACCAGGTATTCCAGCAATTCCCGTGTAAGGAACAGCTGGATGAACCCCAAAGCAGTCAGGGGTACTGGTACGGTGAGCCCAGGGGTTGCCATGAAGGGGTGCATGTTAGGAGGGGTGGGGTCCTCCGTCCACCCCTCGTCGCTCTCGGACGACCGACCTTCACCTTGGCTGGCGCGACGAGCCGACCTTCTACATGCCCGTGCGCATGGTGCGGGCACGATTTCGCACACTACCCTCCCCCATTGGCCCATCACCCTCACTTAGGCCTTCGCTTTCAGTATCGTCCTCCGCAACGAAACTAGACCCCATATCCCCATCCTCCCCCTCCTCAGATTCCCCCTCATATGCACTGAAGCCACTGAATTCGAGCTCACTTTCGGGATGTGAGCCTCGAACGGACATTGGGGGCATATATTCGCCATCACTGACATCGGGACTGATGTCCTCATCTCTCGATGACCATCCGCCATCAAAATGAGGACTTGCGACATGTTCCCGATCAAGCTCCGAAAGATATTCGTCTATGTCCCTTGGTTGGAGGCCTCCCAAATGCCTACGAATGCCCCTAAGGACGCCCACATGCTTCCTAGGGGTAACCAAAGGCATACGATGTGTTCCTGAACCACTTTCATCCACACGTGGTCACACAGAACGGCGTTGAGGCGCGGGGTCATGCTGGGTGCTTGGCCCTTCGCCAGCATCTAAGTCCAAAACGCGTCTTACACGATCCATTCCGACGGGTAAAACGCGCCTTTCGCGGTTCACACGTCGTTGAGACATCTCTACGAATGTCCTGTAGCAACACAAATGTTCAAAGTCTCGCACAAGTTCAGAAAAACACGATTGCGGCAAAAGATCGCTCTCGGACGATGCACCGCTGATGCTGACTGGAGCGAGAAGAAAGCATTTCACGCATGTGCACTTGGGTCACGCTTCTAAACAAAACAACACCTCGATCCGTGAACTCCCAGCATCCCCCAAGGCGCGTGATTCAAAAGTTTTAGGCTGGTAGGCCTATAAGTATTTTTCCGCGAATTTAAAAAAAAACTTTTGTATGTCGACGTAAAATACGTCCAGTCGGCACCCGAGAGACAAAATATGTCGACGTAAAATACGTCCAGTCGGCGTTTAAGGGCTAGAAAGACGTAACCCGTTTATATTTACTGCGCTCAACGTCTTCAGGTCTTTTGCAAGTTTAGGTTTAGGAATTTCAAGTCGTCTTAAAATTAATGATCAGAATAAAAGGATTGAATTTTTGCAACATGAAAACGAATTAGTTTTTTCCGAACTTCGTAAACAATTATCATCAATTAATCAACTTATGACTTTGGTGAACGAACATTCTAGTAATATCAATCAGATGATGGAGATGCAACACTTGCTGGCAACATTAGCGTATTACAGTTCTAAGGTAGACCATATCCGTACAAAAATTTCACATTTTATTGAAAAATCAAAAGACTATGTGGAAGTTATCACATCTTTTGCCTATTAAAGATCTAACATTAACTTTAGAGAACGGACGAGAGAAACTGGGTTATGTTCCTTTGTTAGACATGCATTAGATAGAATTTTATTATAGCTTAATATCAGTAAGTGTTGAGAATTGCAGGATCATGATTAATATTTCTTTTGATTCTTCTGAAGCCTGGCAATCTTACAAAATTGCACCGTTCCCAACTTTCATGACGAATAACTCATTACCAGTAATATCTAATCTGACGGGACACGTATTGATTTCCCCTAATAAGGAAACAATTACGGTCATCAAAGACCTCAATAGGTTCACTCAGATGCCATGGCAATAAAGTTTGTACAGCTAACTCCTTTGAATTCCACCATATTGGGACTTCTCAGAATCTTCTTCTTCATCTCATGGCACCTCCACGAATCCTACTCAATCCTCTCGATTCTCTAGGGACTTCTCTGAATCCTCTTCTTCTTCTCATGGCACCTCCACGAATCCTACTAAATCCTCTAAATTATCCTGGGGCTTCTCTGAATCCTTTTCTTCTTCTCATGGCACCTCCACGAATCCTACTAAATCCTCTAAATTATCCTGGGGCTTCCCTGAATCCTTTTCTTCTTCTCATGGCACCTCCACGAATCCTACTAAATCCTTTCGATTCTCCTGGGGCTTCTCTGAATCCTTTTCTTCTTCTCATGGCACCTCCACGAATCCTACTAAATCCTCTAAATTATCCTGGGGCTTCCCTGAACCCTTTTCTTCTTCTCATGGCACCTCCACGAATCCTACTAAATCCTCTCGATTCTCCTGGGGCTTCTCTGAATCCTTTTCTTCTTCTCATGGCACCTCCACGAATCCTACTAAATCCTCTCAATTCTCCTGGGACTTCTCTGAATCCTTTTCTTCTTCTCTTGGCACCTCCACGAATCCTACTAAATCCTTTCAATTCTCCAGGGACTTCTCTGAATCCTCTTCTTCTTCTCATGGCACCTCCACGAATCCTACTAAATCCTCTCAATTCTCCTGGGACTTCTCTGAATCCTCTTCTTCTTCTCTTGGCACCTCCACGAATCCTACTAAATCCTCTCAATTCTCCAGGGACTTCTCTGAATCCTCTTCTTCTCATGGCACCTCCACGAATCCTACTAAATCCTCTCAATTCTCCTGGGACTTCTCTGAATCCTCTTCTTCTTCTCATGGCACCTCCACGAATCCTACTAAATCCTCTCAATTCTCCTGGGACTTCTCTGAATCCTCTTCTTCTTCTCATGGCACCTCCACGAATCCTACTAAATCCTCTAAATTATCCTGGGGCTTCCCTGAATCCTTTTCTTCTTCTCATGGTACCTCCACGAATCCTACTAAATCCTCTCGATTCTCCTGGGGCTTCTCTGAATCCTTTTCTTCTTCTCATGGCACCTCCACGAATCCTACTAAATCCTCTCAATTCTCCTGGGACTTCTCTGAATCCTTTTCTTCTTCTCATGGCACCTCCACGAATCCTACTAAATCCTCTCAATTCTCCTGGGACTTCTCTGAATCCTTTTCTTCTTCTCTTGGCACCTCCACGAATCCTACTAAATCCTCTCAATTCTCCAGGGACTTCTCTGAATCCTCTTCTTCTTCTCATGGCACCTCCACGAATCCTACTAAATCCTCTCAATTCTCCTGGGACTTCTCTGAATCCTCTTCTTCTTCTCTTGGCACCTCCACGAATCCTACTAAATCCTCTCAATTCTCCAGGGACTTCTCTGAATCCTCTTCTTCTCATGGCACCTCCACGAATCCTACTAAATCCTCTCAATTCTCCTGGGACTTCTCTGAATCCTCTTCTTCTTCTCATGGCACCTCCACGAATCCTACTAAATCCTCTTCAATCTCCTGGGACTTCTCGAACCTCTTCTTTCTTCTCATGCACCTCCACGAAATCCTACTAAATCCTTCAATTCTCCTGGGACTTCTCTGAATCCTCTTCTTCTTCTCTTGGCACCTCCACGAATCCTACTAAATCCTCTCAATTCTCCTGGGACTTCTCTGAATCCTCTTCTTCTTCTCATGGCACCTCCACGAATCCTACTAAATCCTCTCAATTCTCCTGGGACTTCTCTGAATCTTCTTCTTATTCTCATGGCTCCTCCACGAATCCTCTAATTTTCATCGTGGTTCCTATAATCCTCCTATTTTCATTTCCCTTCCAGTAATCAATAAAACTCTAAGAAAACATTTTAACATATTTATTTGTGTTTAAGTTTTGTTTAACTAAGCACGCTTATTACAAAATAAACATCAAACTTTCCATAAAACAAATTCTCCTCAAATTTTTCACATCTGATCCGTTTGAGCGAGGCCAGCGCACACTTGATCGCGGCATTCCTTGAAGATCGACAGCAGCTTTCATTTTTCTCGAATCTCCAGGCGTCTGTACTTCTCCTGGAGGTTCTTCAGGTCGCAGACCAATTTCTACTTCGCTCCTCCCAGCTGTCGAAGCTCATCTTCTAGCTGGTCGTTCCCTTCGCCCTAGGACACCGGCCTTCCTCTCCAGCGACTCCAGAAGCCATGCCAGCTCGTTCCTCTTGAGATTCGCCCCCTCAACTTCACACTGGAGACTGGAGTCCACACTTTTCCTTCCAGAGGTCTTCCACTTCCTTATGCAGGCACTGGAACCTCAGCTGGAGGTCTTTACTGTCGGATTCCCGCTTCTCAGTCGTGTCTTTTTGTTCGTGGAAGAGCCTCGCCATCCGCACTGCTTCTTCGGTCTTTCTCCTTCTGTCGTAGGAGTTTCTCGAGCTTCTCAAGCAGGCAGTCTGCCTCTGCCAACTGCACTGTCACTTCCCTTATCCTTTCACATAGGGCATCGTTTCTCGGTCCAATTTCCTTCGCGTTGTCCTTCAGCTGCTGATTTTCTTCTGCCATCTTGAAGATCTTGTCTTCCAGCCGCCGTTTCTCCCTCTTCTCTTCATCGTTCTCCCTTTTCAGAAACAACGTTTCAGCTCCGAGCGAGTGGGCCCCATCTTGCCAGGCCTGCTGTTGTAACACCTCCTGAGTGATCTGGATTGCACTAGTGCGTTCCTCCCTTCCGCCCGCCATCTGAATCTCTTCATGTAACTGAAGAATTGTCCTGTCCAAGTTCACGCGCTGCTCTCCCTGGCACTGGATGGTGTCTCGCAAGGCCGCAGTTCTCTCGTTCAGTTCCTTTTCCTTCGGCTGTTCAGCTCCATCATCAGTCAGGAGAAACCTCACCAGCGAATAGGCAGTCACAGCAAACAAGATGACTGTTCCTCCGCATTTCGAAAATCATCTGGACAACAACGTCCCAACAACAGATGTTCAAGGCCAGGTAACGCCACATTTTCTTCAAACTTGAATCCGTATGTTACTTACAGAGGCCATTACCCAGTTCATATACTCCTCTCTCGCTCTCGATTTTTCGTTGATTTTCTATATTCCACGAGAGATATTTTGATTTATCAAAATATAGCAAGAAAGATTCTGAACGATTTTTAATTATATCTCGTCTGTTGGTGTTATAAATTGTTGAAATCGCTCTCTCTCTCTTTGTACGGGATCTTTTTTCTCAAGTTTGTGAGAACATTAGGGATTTTTTTCAGTACGTATCTTTTTTTTTGTTTGTCTCTCTCCTCGTGCGGGTTTTTTTTTATCTCATCTAGGCAAAAAATTCGGGGATTTTCCTTTATTTACCCTTTTGTCTAATGACTTCTCTCTCTCTCTCTCATCCTGCCCCGAAGGTCTGGGATTCTTCATTTGTTCCTTCATTTAGATTTAAGGCTTAGCAAGAGAGAGAGAGAGAGAGAGGAGAGAGAGAGAGAGAGAGAGAGAGAGAGAGAGATACTATATTTTGCGTAGAAAAATAGTGTATTGTTATATTTACATATGACAGTGCATGTGAAATCACTCATTTGGAATATAATAGGAAATCTAATGTGTACTACCATGCTTTGTGTATAATGCTTCAATTGAGGTTTTTATTAATGTATGGTCATCTTCTGTAATAATAATAATAATAATAATAATAATAATAATAATAATAATAATAATAATAATAATAATAATAATAATAATAAAAAGTAAGGTTGTAAACCCTCATCACTGTCTACCTTTTTCTTATTTATTCGCGGCTGGGCAAGAATGGGACCACTGGTTGCCCGTCCCAACTGACCCTAACAATTCCTACGTCCGTCAACAATCATTATGCCAATGAGTAACGAGAACTATTGGGTAACAATTCACTAACAAATTACAAGTGCGTACCGTTGGCCACTTGTTTCATCAGGATATGTAGACACCCGATGTCTGATACCATTAAGAAGGTTTTCTAATTCCTATAATTTCGTGAACTAGTTTATCGTCCAAGTTGTTGTTATTATTATTATTATTATAGATATAAACCTCATTCATATAGAACAAGCCCACCACCACAGGGGCCATTGACTTGAAATTCAAACTTCCAAAAGAATAGTATTCTACCGTTCATTATAAAGAAGTAATAACAGAAGGTAATGGGAAATACAGAATGAAGAGATCACTAATCAAAGAGAGAGAGAGAGAGAAGAGAGAGAGAGAGAGAGAGAGAGAGAGAGAGAGAGAGGAGAGAGAGAGAGAGAGAGAGTTTCTATTGGCGACATGTGTTGGTGATAGTTAATTTTTCAAAATAATTTTCACAAACAATTTACAATTGTTAACAAATGTCGCCCTACTCAAATCATTCTCCAATTCAATTGAACGTTTGCAACAAGTATGCACACACAAATACAAACACACACGCACGCATGCACACACACACACAAGCACATCCTTATAGTTCCATTCTGTACCATCTTTCTTCGTAACTAGAGTGAATTTCACTTTCAAATTATCACAAGAAATAGCAACGCTGTTAGCTCATACCGAAACAACGAAATCTAGTTGAAAACCAACTGTTCTTTAGGCAGAAATCTTACGTTGACTTCCAGATCTCGTTTAAAAGGTAGATACAATGGCGAACAGACTGTTTGGAAGAAAACGAGATGGTTAAGGGTAACGTACGATGACTCGGACTTGGACTGTTACCCTACAAGGCTGAAGCATGAAAAGTGCAAGGTCTAAAGACCTTGAATTTGAAAAATTGGTGGCTACAGACGTAACCTGTTCTTCCATTAGGAAATTATCGTCAGCAGTAGTCGTCAGTTTTTGGTAGAGAGTGAATACTATCGCTTCCTTCTGTTTCGGTAACTACCAGACACACAAAATGAACCTTGTTTAGTACTACCAGCCTCTTGGAAAGAGGCCTAGGTAGCATTCTATAGTTTTACTATCCTTTTTTTATATTTATAGCAAACGTATATACGTATGTATGTAAGTGTATAGGAAAAGGGTTACTTTTATTTAGACGAGAAGGAAGTTATGTCTGGGGCACAGTAGGATCAAGAAGTTGTGTTTCCAGGAAACGTTGTGTTGCGTTGCAAGCATATTGTTTTTTTTTAGTTTTAGCTTTTGTAAAAGGAATCTATTGAAATGGTTTTGTCTGTCCGTCCCCAGCGTCAGTTTTGACTCCCACAGCTTTCCAAAGTGCCAAGATGAAACAGGATGATATGCAAGGAGTTCGATAAAAAAAAGTAAGTTAAATTTGTTTGATTTTTTTATGATTGCTTTTTGACTTTGATTAACTAAGTCTGAGCAAATTATATTAAGAAATTATGAAAAGGATAAGAAAAAATGAGAACATGGCCAATAAAAAAAATAACGGGAATAATCAAATAAAGCAGATTAATATAGATATTGTCGATTTAAATATTCATTCACATGACGTATCCAAGAGAGTATACTGCTGAAAATAGACCTAGGCTAATCATGTGTGAAAATCAGAAGTCAAATTTAGGCCCATGAAATGTGTCATGCAAATTATCTTATTGATCAAAGTACAAAATTAGTTTAATTACATATTGCTATTAAAGAATATTGACTCCCTAAGGTATTTTTTATCAGCTGTAGGAGAAGAAACGTCGACACCCCAGTACAGTACGATACATTGGGTCAAGACTCGAGGGCAGCAAAGCCAACTTCAAAATGCTTATGCTGTTGAAAATAAAATTAGAATTTGTGGACTCGTCGGTATATATTTTCCTTACTTTGCAAAATAAATTATCTTTGATACGTTGAATAAATCTACTTCATTCTAATGTAATTTATTTTGAGTACAGCACCTTTGAAAGGAAATATGATTTATTGTTAAGTAAATAATCTGGCACCTGCATATGGCAATATTTCCATAACGAAAACTGAATTGAGAAACTACGCCAATTCTTCGTGGGCTGACTGTACACACGCGCAAATTAGAATCGGCAGTTTCATAATTTTTCGTTCACCTGCCTGACGCATGATTCGTGCCTTATTAATCTATTTTTCTTTTCAGAGATGAAAGAAATCTTATGTAATGACGTTAAAAACAGTCACTGATATCTGCAGAACATCATGGCATATAACTGTACTAAACTATTTTCCATAATAGAAAAATTGACGTGAACGAAACGAAGTGACAAAAAACGTCATCGAAACCACTGACATACATTACTTGGTAGATAGGAGACACCGGTCACTAAAAGTATCGCATAAACATGGTCTTTACATTATCATTTCAATATTAAGTTGAAGGTTGTTGAACGATTCCACTTGTTACATTTTACAGAATACATTGGAAACTCGTAAGATTCTATCAAAAATAATTTTTAAAATTTATATCCTTAACAGTGTGAACTAAGCGACCTCACTATTGTTTTCGATGCCATGATGCGCGCGGGAATCGAATGTCAATGTGTCATTCATCGGTCAAAGAAACATCCCCTACTCAGCGAGAGACAATTCGTGCACTGCATTCGGTGCGAGGTGCTGTTCGAGAGACATCAAAGAAAGCTTAATATACGGAAGAGAATCATACATAGTTAAACCAAATTGTTCAGAGAAGGCAGTTTAGAAAATGAGCCTAGAAGTGGAACTCCTCGAAGGACCACAAGAGAGCTTTATAAGACAGGGTGCAACACCGTGGCAGATTTAGGGGGACCCGAGCAGGCCATGGCCTAGGGTCTCGCACCTCAGCAAAAAAATAAAAATATTAATAAATATATATAAAAATTACTTAATTAAACAATAAATAATACTGAACAATAATAATGTAATAATAAGCTAATCAAAACTTGAAAATATCCGCATGTGTCCAGATTAGTGGAATTCAAACTACAAACTCCAAAGTATGGTTAGCAATATGATTTGTACCCATGAGATAAACGACATAAAGTATTGCATGGCATGGCATGGCAGTGAGATCTCTTGCCGGCAGCCAACCAGCGGTGGTCAATAAGAAAATAAATCTCGGAAATCTACCCCAACCCTCTTTGCCTAGGGCCCCACACACCCTGAATCCACCCCTGGTCTAACACGAATTTATGGAATCAGGAAACATGACTAGGTCTACGCCTACGACTGGTGTCTGATGAAATACTTCAAATGAAGATGGAGAGACCTTTAAAAATACACCTTGAAATCTTTGTTAGGTGTCTAATGAATAAGCAAGCCTATCTTTGATGGATGGGAGATTCAGTTAGGCTTACTTTTTTTTTTTTATCGGTGTCCATTGAATACCAGTTGTAATGTATGCGGTATGAAACTGCATGCATGGAGGGAGTCTCAAATTAGGCGTCCATCTTTCGAGATTTATTCTACTCTTCTGCTTACAAACACACATATGGTACACAGTAGATAATTATAAAAGTATTATTTCTCCGTAACAGGACCAGTAACATTTCAATACATCACAACCCTCCACGCCTTAGGAAAGATCTTACAAACGCTTCAGCAAAAGTATAAAATAATACAATACAAGTACTTATAAAAATATAGGTAACTCACAAATCAAGGCGTTGGACAGGTTTACGTTACGACTAGAATTTCTCACAACAGTTGTGTTCACGGGGCTAACTCTGTCAGTTACTTCACTACTATTTCCAGAATCTTGCACATTAGCTCCACTATTTTCATTCAGTTGAAAATTGGATTCAGAGTTAGGTGAGAAATGAGATCGTTCAAATCCTTCATTAGCCACCTTAAAATTATCATCACCCTTAAAATTAGCATTACCCTGGAAATTAGCATTACCTTCAATTTCACAAAAGGGTTTCACTTGCTTAAACATTTGATCAAAATGTCTGTGTACAACATCTCCATCACTAATAACAATTTTACATGAAATGGGGACCAGTACACTCTTC
The DNA here is from genome assembly GCF_015104395.2 of Macrobrachium nipponense. NCBI lineage: Eukaryota > Metazoa > Arthropoda > Malacostraca > Decapoda > Palaemonidae > Macrobrachium > Macrobrachium nipponense. Next base: position 35,573,597 of record NC_061088.1, on the reverse strand, counting down.
CACAATCCCTGGACTGTTAAGTGGTCCTGCCCTGGAATAATTCCTAAAATCCACATGATCACCCTCTTCAAATTTCTCTGCAACTCTTCCCCTAATACCTTTGTCATTTCTAGCTTGGGGTTCCTGTATTTTTACATGATCATTTAAATCAGGTCTCGGTAAATCAAATCTTGTTTTCAATCTTCTTTTAATCATAAGTTCACAAGGAGGAATACCAGTTGTGATGTGAGGCATGATACGGTAATCAAACAAAAATCTATGCAAAATTTCATCCTTACTTCCTTCACATTTTTTCAAAGCAGTTTTAAAGGTTTTTGTTTGGTGTTTTTACGTTGCATGGAACCAGTGGTTATTCAGCAACGGGACCAACGGCTTTACGTGACTTCCGAACCACGTCGAGAGTGAACTTCTATCACCAGAAATACACATCTCTCACTCCTCAATGGAATGGCCGACTGAGGCGCTTAAAGGTTTTAACAGCATTTTCAGCTAACCCATTAGTAGAAGGATGATACGGAGCACTAGTAACATGACGAATTCCATTCTTAGTTACATAACTCTAAAATTTTTCACTAACAAAAGCTGTAGCATTGTCACTCACTATTACATCTGGTAATCCATGTGTACAAAACATATGACTTAATTTAGAGACTGTAACTTTAGAAGTACAACCTTGAGCGGGAACAACTTCTAGCCATTTAGAATACGCATCGATTACAACTAAAAACATTTGGCTTTCTATAGGTCCAGCATAATCTATATGTATACGAGACCATGATTTACTAGGGAACTCCCAAGGATGCAATGGCTGTTTATCAATGGCACAATGACGATACTGCTGACACATTTTACATGAATTTACTTTCCTCTCTAAATCTTTATCAATATGAGGCCACCATACATAACATCGAGCTAAGTTTTTCATTTTCACAATACCTGGATGAGTGTCATGAAGCTCATCAGTAACCTTATCTCGTCCCTGTGGCGGTACAATAATTCTATTTCCCCATAAAATACAACCTTGCAACACTGTAAATTCATTTTTTCTACTAACAAATGGTTTATAATCTTCATTTAATTCAAAATTATCATCCCAACTATTCATAATACATGACCTTACCTGAGATAGTACAGGATCTCTATCAGTCCATCTGCGTATATCAGAGGAATTAACATTAGTAGTATTAACATGTTCAAGCAACAAAACCTCTTCTACATTCGGAGGTTCAAATTCATTAATTTCCGTAGGAAATCTGGACAGACAATCTGCATTTGGAATTTTACACCCTGGTTTATACTTCAGTTTATGGTCATAACCAGAAAGAACTAATGACCATCTAATGATTCTACCAGAGGCTATATGGGGTACTGCCTTACCTTCTCCCAACAAACCTAGTAAGGGTTTATGGTCAGTCCATATTTCAAACTTCCTGCCATACAAGTATTTATGAAATTTATTAACTGCCCAAATTACACTTAAACCTTCTTTTTCAGTCTGACTATAATTCTTTTCTGACCTAGTTAATGTTCTGGAAGCATATGACACTGGTTTTAATGAACCATCTTCACTCTCTTGCTCCTAGACCAAAAGAACTAGCATCACAAGTCAAGAATAAGGATCTATCAGGATTGTAATGTACAAGTAAAGTATTAGATTTAAGACATTCCTTTTAAAAATGAATCATTTTCTTTTTCCCCCCAAGACCAATCTGACTTACTCCTTTCTAAAGCATACAATGGTGCTATTACATTAGAAATGCATGGTAAAAATCTATGGTAGTACTTAACCATCCCATTAAAAGTACTCAATTCTTGCTTATTCATGAGCACAGAAAACTGATCAATAGCCTTAACCTTTTCATCAGAAGCATGTAGGTACTCCTTCAGCATCTAACTTATGACCTAAATATTGAACTTCTTTATTCATGAATGAACATTTATCCTTCTTTAACTTTAAACCACCAGAACAAAGTTTATGCAAAACTAATTCAAGTGTTTTCAAATGGTCATCTTCAGTAGGACCAGTAATAACAATATCATCCAAATATACAGCAACATTGGGTATATCTTTGAGAACATTTTCTATTATTCTTTGGAAAATACCAACAGCACTATTCAGTCCATATTGTAACCTTGTAAAGGCAAATAATCCCTTATTGGTATTAATAACCATATACTTATGGGATTCAACACTTAATTTTAATTGATGATATACATGACTTAAGTCAAGTTTAGTAAAGGACTTAACTCTTGCTAAAGTAGCAAAAATATCTTCAGGAATAGGTAATGGGTAAGAATCAATACTACAAACAGTATTTAATGTTTCCTTAAAATCAGCACAAATTCTAACATTTTTACCATCTGACTTGACAATATTAACTGTAGGACTTGCCCATTCTGAAAAATCAACAGGTTTAATTACACCAATGTCTTGCAATCTTTGCAATTCTCTCTCCGCCATCTCTCTTAAATTATATGGAACACTTCTAGCATGTTTATACACTGGCGTAGCATCAGATTTTACCTTTAAAGATACTTCAAAATCCTTTAAACATCCTAGCTCAGTTTCAAATACACTCTCATATTTCTTCAAAATATTTGCAATCTCATTTGACCCATTATCAATGGAATGTACAGTAGATTTAAGGTTAAAAATGTTTGGCCAATCCATCTTCATTTCATTCAGACAAATTTCTACCCAACAATGAAGCATGATTGCCTTTAATAACCACTAGAGGTAACATTTTACATTATGAACAATATTTTACCTTAACCATTGCAACATCAAGAATTTCCAATGGCTGTTTATTATAATCTGTAAGAGCAATGTCAATGGCTTGTATCTCTTCTCGAGAATTATAAAATTTCTTAACTGTATATTCACCAACACAAGTTACAGCAGCACCTGTATCTAATTCAAAATCAATGTCAACATTATTCAATTTCATATTAACAAAATATTTACTACTGGTATGTAACTTGAAATCAGTTTTAGCATCTAATTTCAGCACATCATTTACTTCAAAAATATGATACTCATTTTCATTAACATTATGCCCAGCAGGATACAACCTGGCATTATTAGTAACACTAAGGTTAAGCCTCTGTAATTCTGGTACATCTGGCTTCGAAGAACTTTCATTCGCAACATTTACTGTTTGATTTAAGCCTACATTCACTTGATGTTGAGATTTTGGCACTTTACCTTGCCGACATGCAACAGCAGTGTGTCCCATTCTATGACACTTTCTACACTCACTATCGCGAAATTTTCACACATTAGCTAAATGGATAGAACTAGTACGCCTATAACATCTCCTATCATTGTTAAATGCTTTATTCACTGGTTTCACATCATCCTTCTCAACAGACTGTCTTGTCTACTGTAGATTTTGTTTACATGAAGTGTCTTATGTATTGCACTTTGGCTCCCGTTTCCCGATCTTCCATAAAAAGTGGCGTTTGTTTCATTAACTTCAGTAGCTTCCGCAATTTGTAAAGCTTTAACAAAAGTTAAATCTAGTCCCTCTTTGCACTCCAAAAGCTTATTTGCTATACACTTTGAATGAACTCCAGCAATCAACTGGTCGACTAACATCTGGTTTAATGAATTACCGAACTCACAATGTCTAGCCTCATGCTTAAGACATACTGAAAAAGCCTGAAGTCTCGCCTTCTCGTCTCATCACTTGCCGAATGTATGCTCAATCCTTGGATTCGTAGTACCACAATAATGCTTTCTTAGCAATGCTGTTAAAACATCGTAAGTTTTACTTACAGGGGTAGCAGGCGCAACCAAATCCTTAAGAACTTGGTACTGCCTAGGCCGCAAACCAACTATAAGAGTGTGAACTTTCTTGGATTCCTCGACATCTTTTACTGCAAAGTAGCACTCCAACCGCTCCAAGAAACTTGTAAAATCCTCTTCTCCCTCGTGGAACACCGGTAGACCAATTCCAGACGACATCGTGAAATGACTCACTGTAGATACCTTTTGTAGCTATAAAAGACGACAGATTCCCATCAATTCATCTTCGTAACCATCCTCAATCCTCGTCGCAAACAATTTTACGTGTAATGTATGCGGTAAGAAGCTGCATGCATGGAGGGAGACTCAAATTAGGAGTCCATCTTTCAAGATTTATTCTACTCTTCTGCTTACAAACACACACATGGTATACAAGTAGATAATTACAAAAGGATTGTTTCTCAGTAACAGCAACAGTAACATTTCAATACATCACACCAGTGATAGGGAAGGAAACAGATTCAGTCATGCACGCGTTTGTTTCTTGAAACCTAAATAATACATTCTATCCGGAGATACTCATCCACATCAGCCTAATCCCTACATCCTTCTCCTAAACTACAGCATCACCGCTCCCCCACATCTCAGCTATTCCAACTTCTCGCTTCGAACGCCATCGCATGAAAGCAGCACCAAAGATAACCGTTATTTCAAAATTCCCCTCACCGACAAACGTAGCCTTAAAATGCTTATGTTTATAGAATATTTTCTGCTCAAAATTACTTTAGGTCTGTTTGTCATGGTAGGCTCATGTACATGTTTCATCAAATCAAGGCCGGTCACTTGTTCTAAATTTGATGACCTTTCTATGGACATATCAAAATAGCTACCAGCATTTCATTTGAAGTCTTCTTGGGATCAGGAACTAATATAGCAACTGAAATATTAAGCGTCTGACAAGCTTCAATAATGCGATCCCAAATGGCTCTGGATTTCAGCCAGACCGTTTGTCCAATTGTGGAATTATGAAGATACTAACATTTCCACTCAACGGCGCCATGATCAGAGGTGCCTATATATTCACAGAGCTTGGACTTCACAATAGCTGGAACATCTGTGAATCTATTTCCAGAAATGTGTGTGGGTTGCTCAATTAGCTGGACATCTGAAAATGGCCGCTAGTTGTTGGTAATCGACCAAGGAGAAGATCCTCTTCCACTGACGGACCATTCATCAATGTCATCGTTAACGTTGCGTGTCTCCGCGCTCTGTTACTAAAAAAGTAAGAAGGGAGCTACGAGAAAGTACTGGGTCTATCCGATGGTCAGCCGAACACTTAGTACGTGGAACGTCTATTCAATGTTGCATAAACCAGAAGCCTCTTTTTTCATCCATTGGTGGAACGTGAGGCGGAGAGAGAGAGAGAGAGAGAGAGAGAGAGAGAGAGAGAGAGAGAGAGAGAGAGAGAGAGAGAGAGAGAGAGAGAGAGAGAGAGATAATCTTATTAGTATGCAACCAGCGTTCTCCTTTAAGGGAACGTAACTTCGAGTAACAGAGACGAACAAGATGATCATTAGCTACCGTTGTTATATAACCTCACTCCACATAACTGTTTACACACCAACTTACACATCAACACATACTGCGTGCTTCTTTTCTAAGAAAAGTCTTCTTTTCAGAAGAAAGCAACTACAAGACCAGTAACAGTTACATAACTGTCACAAGGGGCCTAGACATGAGTGGGCCAAATTTCATTTGTGTTCACGTCCTCCAGGTCCTCTATCCAAAGTTCTGTTTACTTCTAATTTCTTATCCTGGACTAAAATTTAAGATTTGAAACAATCTGAAGGCTTTTTTTTATTTGGTAACGTAAAAAATATAGTAAATAATTACTGATAGTATATAGTTAGGAATCAGCAGGAGTATATTCGTAACTTGAAATTTCAGAGAGAACTCTGGAAAGAAAATTATGGATTTCAGAATATTACAAATGCATACGTCAGTCAAGACAGCTGTCGGACATTTGACAGAGTACTATAAGCTTTATTTTTTTCTATTAACTAGCCTATACCCACAGAAAATAAGGAAAAGAGAGAGACACAGACAGACACTCAGAGAAAGTAGGACTTTTGAAGGAAAGTCACAGAATCATGTACCGTTATATGGCAAATGTAATAATTATTTTTGTCATTATTCGCCTCATACAAAGGCTTCACGCTTCGGAATGGGTTGTAGAGTTGAGGCCAAAGGCAAAGCACTGGGACCTGAGGTCATTCAGCGCTGGAAAGGAAACTGAGAGGCAGAAGGTTTGAAATGTGTAACCGGAGGTAAACCTGAAAGCAGATGCACTATGAAACAATCGTTAGTAGAGGGTGGATAGCAAGATTGAAAAAAGAGAATATGAATGGAGGTCCAGTAAAAGGAATGAAAGGGGTTTGCAACTGGGGCAGAAGAGACACTACAAAAAAGCTGTAGTAATGACTACACTACATCCCATGAGGTTCATCAACATTACAATGATAAGTGCAATTCGATGTTGGATTCTGTCTTCATGCGACTAGTTCTTCTATGGCTCGTTTTTATCAAACCTTATTGGTCAGCACTGACCACTAAAAAGTGACCAGATCGAGGAAGGTCCGAAAGAAATAAAATAAAAAATAACGTCACATTCCTTAACAGAGAAGATTACCTAAGTTCTTTTAACAAGATTTTAGCACTATGGTCTTTAACATAGAAGAGACTATATTTCTACGGTCTTTAGTCGGACAATATTATAATAATACAATCTTGATTAGACAATATAGCACCGAAGTCTTTTACCTAATGCTATTATCTTAGATTATAGCATTATAGATTAGGTTAGGACGCTCTATTCTTAAATTGATGTCGCTAATATTGGCGTCTTCTCGTCTTTTACTTCAATTTTATGCGTCTATGAAATATCTCAGGAACTCTATTCACGCTTCTGATGTGTCTGATTCCTATTAGCTCTGTTCTTTTGAGATAGAATTCGGCCATTTCACGTCGGTTCTCGACCCACACATAGTGTCAGGGAAGGGTTCAGCGCACAATTAAGTCACACAAGCGGCAATGTAACAAGGGTAACGGAAAGCAACGAAAGCCTATTTTTCGTTTTCCTTTTTTAAGGTCTTTAATATACAGTGGAATTAAAACAAGTTAGCATTACTTTTTTTTAAATTGAGTTCTTCCAATTTAACCATTTAATTCATAGAAAGAACAAATAGGAATTTCAACGCCAGGCAGCAAGTGATCCGTTACGTAAGCTGGCAACTTGTTACCTCGCTCGGTTTACGCAACTGCTGCTACTCTCTCGCCGACGAAAATTTGAACGGTCATGAAAAATCGATTTCGTAATATAAGCAGTTATCTCGTGTATTTATCTATGTACCTCGACCCCTTTCGTTTATTGGGACCATAATTTTTTTTTTTTTTTTTTTTTTTTTTTTTCATCTTCTTCCCCGTTACATAAGAAGGATCCCGCCCGACTTGAGAGGGTTCTTTCCAGTGTTGCCAACTGTAGGGTAATGACCCTACGCGTAGGGTAATATGGTGAAAATTTTTAGACGAGGGCAATATTTTCAAGTGTAGGTTTACATTAATATGCTTATTAGTATTCATGATATTGCATACAAACATAATCTAAAGATTTATTTATTACCATAGCCGCAGAATGTTGGGTCATTTTCAGTTATGTAGGGTAATTTCTCGCCTCCTGTAGGGGGCGTAGGGTTAAAGGGGTTGGCATCAATGGTCTTTCTCGCCAACCGTAAAACTTTCTTCTCTCGTGGCTTTTATTTCTTCCTGTTCCCTTCCATTGTTAGTCTCCTAATTCTTTCAGACTTAAACTTTCCAATTGATCATTTATATAGATGGGATTTTTTATATTCCATTTTTCATTTTAGACATATTTTCCATCACACGGTCTTTTACCAAGTGGGACTCGCTGCTGTGCCTCTTATTACAGGCGGTTGAAACGGGTTGGTAACCCCAAGGTATATAGAAATATAGAATAAGGAAGAGAGGTACAGTCACTTTGGTCGCGGGGAGTTAGTTGTGGGGTATTTCCGTGATAAGCCTGGAGGACAGGGTGAGAGCGACCAAGGCAAGTGCTACCTTGAAAACAACTTAGAACCTTGGGTTGAAGGTATTGGGGATTAGGCCTATAAGTGTCAGATGTTCATTTCACTCTGTTATCTTCTATACGTTTGGTGTTTTTATGAATTCATACAGATCACTGTTCACATACAAAATCGTGGATTGATAATTTTTGGCTTTCTAATATATTATAATAGATTAATATGCTTGATAGAACTTAAAAAATCGATTAGTATTTGACCTGACAGTTATTTACAGGGGCAAATTTATAATACATTATTTAATAAACTAACATAAATATACATAGATAACAGAAAACAGTATCTGGGGTAGACCAGGGGTTTGACGTAGCAGCTACGCCACTTCCAGGAACCGCGGTCAAGAACAAGGTAGACACCCTTTACCCTGGTCATGACAAAACCCGTTCATATCAAACGGGCATTTTTTGCATACCCTCTATTGCCATTCTTAAGGGTTTGCAGTAAATGTTTATTTTTCAAATAAACTGCAATATGTACGAGCAAACAGATTCTAGACTTAATACAGGGCTACTGATGTACAAATTACTATCCCATTGCATAAGTAATCTCTCTCTCTCTCTCTCTCTCTCTCTCTCTCTCTCTCTCTCTCTCTCTCTCTCTCTCTCTCTCTCTCTCTCTCTCTTTGAATATGTATATAGGCATACATGTACATAAAATTGTGGGTATAACCTTAAATATAAGGGTTCTTATAACAAAAAAAAAAAAAAAAGATTATTCTATAATCTATAGATCGGAGAAGACTAGAATCAGATCTTTCGAACAAAAGAGCGAGAACACGTTTGATGACCACTGCATTTCTCACCCTCTTCTGTGAAGGACCTAGTTGGCATCATCTATCTCTGGGTCAAGCTTGGCTTCCATTCTACCGCTACAAAAGGCTTGTCCACACTAGGGAACATATTGCTTGCAAACGTTTCCTGTCCAGACCTCAGTTGTCGTCAGGATGCTTGTTGGTGCAGTAGCCTCTGTATTCCACTTGGCTATTTTAATGCACTTGAGGAGGGATAACAGAAAGAAAAAGAGATGGGTAATAAGGAAGTTTTTAGGAAAAAAGGAGCGTGTAATGCTGACTTGCTTCTGGCGGAATTGAAAAGATACATATATATGCACATACATATATACATACATAAATGCATACATACATAAATATACATATACATACACTGTACATGTGCACATATACATTACACATGTGTATATATACATAATAACACAGAAACACTAAATGTTTTCCATTCTGGATGGGAAACATATATGCGGTAAAAAGTGTGTGCAAACTTTGTTCGCAAACAGTTTACAAACTTTGCTTGCAAACAATGTTTCCTAGTGTGGACAGGCCTTAACAGATGATGGTGGATTGGTTACTGACCCTAGAGAAAAGGCCGAACTACTTCATCAGCTGAGGTTGTCACCTCTCCCTGAAAATTCGGGATAATCTTGAGAGCTGGGGTTGAGATCTTGATGTTTTCTTCCCTTTGTTTTTAAGAAAGTTTCAAGCGTGTTGTCTCCCAAGATAAGTAGATTCTATAGATTTTTATGGCGACGTTGTATCCTTGCAGATGAGAGCAAGCTTAGTAGCACAGTGCCCGTTCCAAAGAGTGCCAGTAACTACAGGCCAATATTCTCCCTGTGCGCTCCAAAGTTACTCAAAAGCCCACTTTTAAGCCACTGAATGAGTCTGTGAAATCTAAAGGGTTGTTAGCTGATAGTCACTATGCATATCCGAAGCACTTAGGTACTGGAGATGCTCTTTTTGATTTAATATGAAGTCATTCGCAAGACAACCTGCATCAGGGTTTTGAGTGAGGAATCATTCAAATAGATTTTCGCGCTGCCTCCGATTTAGTAAATCACAGGGCACTTATTTAAAAACTTCAAAATCTTGGAGTGAGTGGATATGTTTTAGAATGTCTTCAAAATTTCCTTAAAAGGTAGGCAGCAACGAGTTCTATTGAAGGAATCTTTAGTATCTGGAGTTCCACACGGCATTGTTCTTGGTCCGTTACTATTTTTAGTGTATACAAGTGATATAACTGCTGGCCAGGAAAGCAAGCTTGTTCAGTATGTCAATGAATACAACACGTGTGGGTGTAGTCAAGTCTCCAGTTACGAGAAATGGAGTTGCCCTTAGTCCCCATCGTGACATGGAGCGGATGAGTGAATGATGTAGTCAGTGGGGTATAAGGCTGAGGAGGCTAAGCTCCAGTAAAACGAAAACAATGGTGATTAGCAGACCTCTTCTTTGTGTAACTTTTGAAACGCATCTTTTGAGAAACATCAAATGAAACGTGACCAAAAATACTACACGGAAATCAAGTATTGTTCTCCGGCGTGACAGTCGGCTTCTGCCAGGGTTTGAACTCTTGTGGAGAGTGTGGTTCGTGGTGGGCGGTTTCTGTTTCCTAATAGTAGTAGCTGTTAGACTTGGACCATCGACGATGGTCTCTTGTTTGTCACTTTTTCATAAGTTGTACTTCCAGAGCGATCTTTCACAGTCACAATGGATCTGTCAGCCCCTTTTCCTGCCGAAGCAACCGATTTGCTGAACAGCAGCGCCAATAAATGCAGTAAATGTGCCTCGCTGTCGAACTTCTCAGTTCCAGAGGTCCTTTATTCCTCACACCGCTGGACTGTGGAACAGTCTCCCTCCTGAGGATGTCGTGCAGTTGGAAATTCGAAAGTTCAAGCGAAGCTGCAACGCATTCAAACCCTAATACAATTATTCTCCTTCGATTTAGGAATTTAATTACATTTTCATCCGTTTATACTATATTAATTTGTTAATTTATTTTTTCATTTCTTATAACTGATCTCTTCTTTCTGCAATTTCTATTATCTTCTGTTACTTTTTTCATTTGAGCACTATATTCTTTGGAAGCTTGAATTCTAAGTAAACGGGCCCTGTGGGCTTATTTCATATGAATAGGGTTCATGTTCTGAATAATAATAATAATAATAATAATAATAATAATAATAATAATAATAATAATAATAATAATAATAATAATAATAATAATAATACAGAAATCTTTTAAGAAATCGAGGAATCATTTAGAAGAGTAGCTATTAATAGTCAATAAAACGGTCAAATGAATAATGGTCATAGAACACACACTACACTTGCAAATATATAGAGATACACTTACCCACGACGAAGCGTTCAAATAAACAAAGGCGAAAAGATAAATACAGATCCACGATAACTAGGAAATGGATCATTTGGTATCAAAACGTTATTCTGGAGAGCGTATCATGTAAAACATCAACAGTAAAAACTTCTACAATCTACATTCACTGGAAAAACTGTTCGAGCACTGGTAAGCTCTAACCGCCCCCCCCCCCCCTCCCCTTCCCGCTCTCTCCAAAAACGAATTAAGATTCAGAAGATTAACAAAACAGCCATAAGGTTTCAACGAATTCCTGGTTGAGGGAAGCTGTAATCTATCTATGGTGATAATTATTCCCTAATACGACGTACATCAAAATACCTGTTTGGTAACGAGTGAAAAACTCGGCGCACTGTAACTCCACCAACTCTCTCTCTCTCTCTCTCTCTCTCTCTCTCTCTCTCTCTCTCTCTCTCTCCAGTTCTATACATCTGTCTCATATCTTTTCCGAGGAGTCGTATCGCAGATCCACATAGCAACACTGGAAGGTGCTGTAGCTACACAATAGACTAGCATTTACGGCGGAGTATCGTTTCCAAACGTATGTTTAGATATGCAAATATTTGGTGGATAATAATACTTTTGACTGTATCTTAATATTTACCACTAAACGAATATGCGCGTGAGCATTCACAAACACACACGTATCATACGTACGTATCTCGTTCGGAAAAACTCTGAAGAAGTTTACACACAAGTCACTATTACAAATGTCATTACTTGGACATAATTTACCCAAAGCATTTGTATATGAGAAGGATGTAATTATACACAAAAGTCAACACGATAGAACGTTTGTTCACTGACGGCGTCTTTCACTTGGTATTTCTCTGCCTTAATTGGATTTCACTTTTGTGTGGATATTTTACTGTAACAGAACTCTATTTACTGTTCCGCATTAGACTATTTTACTGTAACAGAACTCTGTTTACAGTTCCGCATTGAACTATTTTACTGTAACAGAACTTTGTTTACTGTTCCGCATTAGACTATTTTAGTGTAACAGAATTCGGTTTACAGTTCCGCATTGAACTATTTTACTGTAACAGAACTTTGTTTACTGTTCCGCATTAGACTATTTTAGTGTAACAGAATTCGGTTTACAGTTCCGCATTAAACAATTTTACTGTAACAGAACTCTGTTTACTGTTCCGCATTAGACTATTTTACTGTAACAGAACTTTGTATACAGCTCCGCATTAGACTAGTTTACTGTAACAGAACTCTATTCACTGTCTCGCATTAGACTATTTTACTGTAACAGAACTCTGTTTATAGTTCCGCATTAGACTTCGGTAAAGATGCTAAATGCAGCAAACGAGTTCGCTGAAAAGTTGGTTTTCCAATACCGAAAATCAGCTTTACTGTTATCTGTCAGTGCTCTGATGCGCGTTCACCAGGGAAAACACACTCCGCTGGTATATCAGTTCCCGTAACCACCTGGGTTGTTTTGTCAAGTCTATGCTAAATATCTTACTTTACTTTATCTTCCCGCCACTGGCCAGTGGCATAAGGCTGATACAGTCCCTCTCCATCTGTCTCTATCCCGAGCCATTTCCCTCGCTTCCTCTAGGTTCTGAATTTCATCCTCAAGATCTCTGACAATTATGTCTATTATTATAATATGATATTTTCTTAACGTTGTTCATGGAGCGATGCCCTTTCATTATTTTAATTACATATAAGATTACCTCACACCTGTTTTAATGAACTTAGTCTCATTTTCTGCAATACTGGTAAGTTGTTTAGGGATCACTGTTGCCTTTAGAGTATTCAGTTGTATTTTACCTGTGATGAAGGTTCAGGTGTTTGGCTGTTATGAGGTACTCATTTAACTAATGGTAAGTGTAGTAACCAGATACTTGGCACTTCGTCACACTATCCACCTCGTTCTTGGTCTACCCAGCGGTCTTCTTCATATTTGTAGTGCTCTCAGTGCTCTCCTGGGGTCTCTATTCCCAACCATCCTCTCAACACGTCCAAAGCATTTCAGCCTTCACCTCTTCAGCCTGATACTGACTAGCCTTTGCCTCAATCTCATCCTGATGTCTTCATTCCTTACAAAATCGTCCCGTTTAATGCCAAGTATCCTCCTCAGCAGCTTCAGCTCTAAATATCATATCAGCAAAAGTAAGTTATCTGTAAGGCGTGAAACCACCGGGTCGCAGGAAACGCTCACCATATCGAAGCACAGACGAACTTTACAGCCAGTGCTACTTACCCAAGACGACTCGCGTGGGTCTTTTGTACATGGGTACACAAAAAGACTCTTCTTGCGCTCTTTAAATAATAATAATAATAATAACTTCAGACCGAAAATAATCACTTGACTTTGAGACGACAGACATCACCTCGAGGCGAGGCAGCCGGGCAAACAAACTAGAGATCAATTTTTGGTGGGATTAGTTGTGTGGAAATTTGTACCCTGCTGATTTTTCTTCTTTTTTGTTTTACGTTTCCAAGTATGGGTGGGGACATGGGAACCTAAACCACTCCCTACACCGTCCCAACCTATGTATGTCTTACCCCTGGTCCTATTGAATAACCGATTTCGAAACTCTCTACGAAGTGATTAAAGTCAAGTCCTCCTGCGTATGATTAAGACAGGGCCCAATTAGTGAGTCCTGGGCTAAGAATAACTTAACGAGAAAGCACCACTCAGCATTGCGAGGATTCCTCATGATTTATGAACGTGGGCTGCTTGAAAGTCATTCTTAAAATGTAATTTAAAAATCTACGAGTGAATCAGCAACCAGCATTGTTTAGTATATTATCTATATCTAAGCACTACACAAGCCACGTGTAGCGTTCCAGCAGACTAGTTTTATGTGGATGGCAGCGAGAGAGAGAGAGAGAGAGAGAGAGAGAGAATACTTCAAGATCGGCTGGTATAGCCTGAGTGGGGCGCGACGGGAAACGACGTCATCGAAGGAAAATGCTTTGGTCCATCTGTGCATCTCTACTTATTCATTGCTAATGTCGTCTTGTCTCGTTCCTGACTTGTGCAAACGTTAAATATTAACAATCTGAAACTAGCGGAGGGTAATAAACTACACCAACTATCTTGTACTTATCCCACTCTGGCAATAATGCTTTTGCCAAAAGTGGTGCCGGGAAAGGTACCCGTTGACCGGTCTGCCATTTACGAGCCCACACCAGGACACCTGCCAAAGCGACTTTCAACACCAAGGACATCACGTGACCTACGTTTCCTCGCGTGTTTCTGCTACGTTAGCTCTGTGCAAAAAGGACATGGATGCGCTTGCTCTCTCTCTCTCTCTCTCTCTCTCTCTCTCTCTCTCTTTCTTGTCCTTAAAGATGGAAGACCACATTTGAAGATAAAAAAAAAAAAACAGCAGGTAAAGAATTCCAAAACATTGACAGGAGGAAGACTTTATGTTTAACTGATCAATTCAAAAATAGACTGAGACAGGGAAGCATCCCAAAACTAGCTCAACCACTGGACAGAGAGTTACAAGGAGTTACAAGGATTACGATGTCTCAAAGACTTGTTAGTCCATCTGAGGAAACATCGTGTGCTCACTTATCTCTACGAGCAGGTTTTACTGCTCATTCACAGTGTCATAATGATTTTGTCTAGCTTTCTTGTAAACTTCCACACTGTTACTGTTTACAACTTCTGGTGGCAGTTTATTCCACGTGTCACACATCTTGTATGTAAAGAATTTCCCACAATGGGATGTGTTGTATCTCTTCAGTTCCAGTTTCCATCCATTACTTCTTGTCTGGTTTTCGTTTAATCTAAATATGTTACAGTCAACTTATGTTATGCCTTTCAGTATTTTGAATGTTTCTATTGGTTGTCCTCGCAATCGTCGTGTTTCTAAGCCATACAATTTCAGGCTCTCTAGTCGTCTTCGGTAACCTATTTGCCTGATGGAAGGAATTAACTTTGTTGCTCTTGCTTGTACCCCTTCTAATCTATTTATGTCTTTTCTTAGTGTTGGTGACTAAATCTGTACTGCATATTCAAGATAATTTCTAACTATTGATGTGTAGAGTTGCAGCACTGTTTCCTTGTTTCTGTATTTGAACTGCCTCTTTATGTATCCCACTAGTTTCTGTGCCTTCTTTTCAGTTTTTATGCACTGTTTTGAGGATTTTAAGTCCTTGGTAATAATGACTCCAAGGTCCTCCTCTTGTTCTACACTATTTATGTCATTCCCAAGCAGCATGTGGCTGGCATGAGGGTTATTTGTTCCTATTTGTAACATTTTACACTTATCAAAGTTAAAAGGCATTTGCCATTTTTTTACCACTCTCCTTTTCATTTAATAATTTCTTAAACTTTCCACTGTATCTGGGTCTGCTGCATTTACACCTAGTTTGGTGTTACTTGCAAATTTTGTTACCCTGCTAGTTAAGCCTACATCAATGTCATTAATGTAAATAAAAAACAAGAGAGGGTCAAGGACAGAACCCTGAGGAACTCCGCTTGTTACAACTGCCCATTCTGATTCTTCACCTTATTACGATTGTTTTCTATAAGTTAGTCAATCTTTGATCCAGTCTGCTATTTCTCCAATTCCTAAAGCTCTTTTTGTCATTAGTTTCTTGTGTGGAATTTTGTCAAAGGCCTTTTGGAAATCTAAGTAGAGTAAATCTATTGCTCTACTACTGCCGTAATTACCAAGCCTCTTATGAAAAAACTCTAAGAGGTTTGATAGGCAGGATCTGTTTTGTCTGAAACCGTGTTGACAGTTTAACAACTTGTTTTTACTCTCCTACGAAGTCTCTTGTTGCATCTTGTATCCATGTTTCTGTGATACCTATTATGCCTAATTCTTCACTTGCTGCTAATGCTTTGAAGAGATCTACTTCGTTCCGAATATATTGTGCATTAAACTGTGCCACTCTGAGGGACTTTTCTATATTCTCTTTTGTCCCCGGTGGCTTTATTAGTTTCGCTTACTGGCACTGTTACCTGCAGTGCTATTACTAACCAGATTCTGGGAGCTTTCCGACTTCTTCCCTTGAATGTTCAGTTCAGTGAGGTGTTTCAAGAGGTTTTCGTTGAGAAAGTTTCCTATTAGTTTTGCTCCTTCCAAATTCAAAAGAGTTCCATCTCTTATATGGCGTTTTTTATTCCCTATAAATCTGTCCCAAAATTTTACAAACCTAACACCTATTTTTTGGCATAATAGCTCCAGTCTGTCATTGATTCCAATTGCCTTGCTAAGGGAGTAGTGGCTTACATTGGTTCTGGGCAGAAGTCCTATAAGAATGCCGTTATCAGTTTCCTCACGGACGTTCTCTGCAACATTAGTCTGGTTGGCTACAAGACCTTCTGTCTGGCCAGTTCTTCCATCTTTTAGAAACAAGTCATTTCCTCTTCCCTGCACTATGATTGCACTTTTGCTATTATTTACCCCGATTTTTTTTTCACTGCCTTGGCTATCTTCTTTGCTCCTGCACCTGGGTAAGAATCAACTTTTCTGTTACTTCTATTTTTGGCTACAAAATTTAAGCCCTGATCTTTTACTAACGAGTATCCAATTAAGATTGTTTCCTCTTTTGTTTCTGAGAGCACAGCAAATCTATTCGTTGTGTTGTTTCCTTTTTGGTGACAATATTGTGTTTTCTGGCTGCTATCACTCTTCTACCAACAACTCTCTTGAATTCATCATTTTTATCCATGTAAACTTCTTTCTTTTTACCTAGTCTAGTGCTTGTTTCTGTTTCATTTTTGGTTCTGGTCTTAAGCAATTGTTTTCTAATCTCTACTAAGCTCTCTCCGTTTTCTATGTCATTGTTCAATGCCTGTTCTCTCTCTAAGGTTTGTAACTTCTCTTCGTAGGTCTCCAATTTCCTATTACATCCTGTCTTCTCTTTTCTTGCCTTCGAGTTTGTCGTTTGTCAACTCCTTTAGTTGCTTTGCTAATTCTTCTACTTCCCTCCTCAGTTTATCTATCTTCATTCTTTGTTGACAGGAGAGACAGACACTGAGGCTACCTAGCTTTGATGCGCAGCCTATTTGAAGTCTACGCACCACTTGTTAAAACTGCATTTCGCACATGTGTGCTTTAATTTTAACTTTTCTTGAGTCATCTGTTTGTGTCTTGGTTTCAATATTTCTACCTGTGCTTTTAATACAGTATTCTTTCTTTTGTGACCAGTTGAAAAGGAAAAAAAGGGGGGGGGAGGGGGTGAGTACTCCCACAGTCGCCGCATCCGCTTATCCATGGACAGGTTTCCATAGTTCGTCGCCAGGATACCTTTTATAGCTGCCACACTAACATACAGTCTCCCTGTTGTTAGACGATCCCAAACGTGTCGCAGCTCTCAAGTGAGCAATACAATTAGCCTGAGCAAATTATTTTTCGCCAGGAGTGAACAGCAGCATCCCTTAAATGACTCAATTTCCAACAGCCATGAACAGCAAGAGTCTTATGACCTGAATGCTTCTCCTCCAACCATGAAAATCCCCTAGGAATGGCCACAATGGCCACACCAGCAGGCCCCTCGGGTAGGAAGCTCCACAATCAATGTCACAAAAGCTCGTCTGGGCTTTTTAGTTGGCTTGGACTCCAACATGGCACAAAAGCTCCGCAACCTCAGAGCAGTTTAGCCTTCACTCACAGGGTAGTGGTTGCGGAGGTGGTCATTCATTACACGAAGGAGTGAACTTAACGGGGCACAATAGGAACACTCCATTTCTGCATCCCCAGCTACCCCAGGATCATTCCAATCCTGGTCTTTGGAAACCTGCAAGCATCTGCCCTGCATTATTTAAAGAGGTTCCAAAGCCTCTGTTCTGACGCATGAGGTAGCTGTCAGCTCCTTACACTCATTGTATGCCTAAGTGTTAAATGTATATGAATTTTTTTTTTATTTTGTATTTTTTTTAGAGGTACCAGGAGGAAATCGTCGCAGATGAAATATATCAGAGAAAGAGTGGGATGACAAGGTGGTAGAAAGGCGGTTCGAACGGAATTAAATAAAAGGTTTAAAAGAGGTCGCAGCTCGGGGCTGAAGGGACGAGAGAGAGAGATTTTATGGTATTTTCATTCCCGGCAGTAAACCAGTCTTTTAGTACACTAGAAGTTATGGGGAAAAAACCAGATGTGGAGTAACCCCAATATGAAGCAATTGAAACTGAAAGATAAACCGCACAGGCGTTGTAGTAGTGCTGGCAACAACGAGACTCCATTCTCGCATCGATACAGCTATTGTCAACATAAAAAATTAATTCCTTTTTTTCTTTAAAAGCCTTTCATTTTGTCTATTTTAACTAATACTTATTATCCTTAATATACTATGCGGCCCTATAAAATTGCACTGAAAAGTTTGGCCACCCCTGCGCTACCAAGAGACCGAGCTCGTTGTCTTGCAAGATTTAACGGCCGGGCGTGCCTGCTATAAATGGGCCACATCAAAAGTTAGGGACCCAATACTATTCTGCGAAACGTAATGCCGGTCATAACTCGAGTGAAGAGGACGGCAACTACCTCATCTCAAACCTCTGTGGTGATCAGACTATTTATCTTCTTAATATACAAATATGGGCAACGTTAAATTCCAGTGCGTAGTAATCATTGCTTGAGAGGTATGATTCCGGTTCAAGAGCAAACTACAAATATATAATAAAAACCAAACCTGGGAACGTCATAGATGGTCAGAGAGAGAGAGAGAGAGAGAGAGAGAGAGAGAGGGAAGGGGGGTGGGTGTGTCTGTATGGTAGTGGCGTTCCAAACTTCCAGACTCCAGTTCTCTCAGACCTCAGTCTCGAGGCGACAGCTGGACCAGGAGGTTCTCAAGGAATCGCGGGAGAGGAAATTCAGTGTTTGCGTTG
>NC_061088.1:35544712-35549712 GCF_015104395.2 Macrobrachium nipponense | reverse complement strand
AAAGACTTTCCATTCCTACAAGACTGCAGTGGAAATAACAGCTCCGTTATTCCAGAAACAGAGCAAAACTGCTATCTCCCAACCTACAACAAATGAGGATAAAACATTACCTGCATTCACATAAGGAAAGCAATGAAGACTGTCACCATTGATTAAAAAAAAAAAAAAAAAAAATCGCCGAAGCAATCGAGTTTTCTGTACAGCGTATAATGCTGTATGAAACTCTCAGCCACGGCCCAAGAAATTTTCAGCCACAGGCGGTCTATGTTGTCGGCACCTATAGCGGTGCCAAATGCACGATCGTGGCTAACTTTAACCTTATATCAAATAAAAACTAATGAGGCTAGAGGGCTGCAATTTGTTATGTTTGATGATTGGAGGGTGGATGATCGTCATAGCAATTCGCAGCCCTCTACCCTCTTTACCTCTTAAGATCTGAGGGCGGACAGAAAAACTGCGGACGGACACACAAATAACCATCTCGATAGTTTTCTTTTACAGAAAACTAAAATGGCGTAATATACGAAGTAAAAAGATTATCTCCATTTTAATACGAGATATCGTGAAAAGAAATTGTTCATTCCTACTATAATTGATGTGAAAAGAAACTGTATATTCCTACTACAAATAGTATGAAACAACCAATCCTATAAGAAACGTGCACTGACTGACCCCATTATTAATACAAGAATTGATGAAAAAACAAAGTATTACGGGCTGCTGGAGAGTAAGAGCCCGTGCCAGCATAAGGCTGGCTTGATCTATCATCACTGGCAGCAAAAAACAAAAATCGGTCTATACATTTGCACGAGAAATGGCACAAAAGACAAGTTCCATTCTTGAAAGAAGTGCCATGGAAAGACTGTCCCGATCAACAGGAGATACAGCAGGAAAAAACTTCAAGAAATAGTGCAAAAAGACTCTCTCTCTTTTCCGGCAAGAAGACTGTCTCCATTCTGACTAGAAATAGTGAGAACGTGTTTCTTCCACAGCACGAAAAGACCATCTTCATCAAGAAATAGCGTCAAACAGTTAATGTCTCTATTATTATCAGAAATTGAACTTACAGATGATCTATTCCAACAAGAAACGGAGTGCGAATATTGACCCAATCAGTAAAATGCTTAAAGGAATATCTTCATTTATACAGTCTTCATTTATAAAAGAAATGTCATTAGAATCTCCATCATTACATGAAATGGCACAAAAAAAGTCTTTATTAATATGTAAGAGATGGTGCAAAAGGGCTTTCGTTAATGATGAAAGAAATGGCGTGAAAACATGACCATTTATACAAGAAATGGCAAGACATACAAAAAAACACGACCGTATCCATTATCACAAGCAGTGGTGCAAAATAAATAAAGACTGCAGCCATTAATACAAAAAATGGTGCAAAACGACTGTGTCTATTAATATTAGGAATTGTGAGAAAAGAAGGTCTATTCTCACAAGCAATGGCGAAAGAAACCCCGTTTCCATTCGTGCAAGAAATTTTGCGAAAACTGTGTCCAACATCACAAGAGGTGTTAAAATAACATGACCTCCGTCAACGCAGGAAAGGACACGGAAAGTTTTTCATTACTTCAAATTGTGCAAAAGGAAATTATCGTCTGTTAAAAAGAGACAAAAAAGAAAAAATTCGTCTTGAAAAGAATGTGGTCTGGAAAGGCGGCGCCTTTTTTTCTAGTTCTCAGTAAAAGAAAACTATTGAGATGGCTATTTGCCCGACCGCCCGCACTTCTTTTGTCCGTCCTCAGATCTTGAAAAGGTACTAAGGCTAGAGGGCTGCAAATTGGTATGTTGATCATCCACCCTCCAACCATCAAATGAATCAAATTGCAGTCCTGTAGGCTCAGCAGTTTTTTTTTTTTTTTAGGTTAGTCATGATAGAGCGTCTTGCACTGCCATAGGTGCCAGTAAAATAGGCCAAAACCGGCCCCTGGCTTTAAGTTTTATACAGCATTATATGCTGCACAGAAAACTCGACTGCGCCGAAGAAACTAGCGCATTTTTACGCTTTATTTATTTATTTATTTTTTTTACTTTAAAAAAAAAGTTAAAAATGGGGTATATTCCTCAGCGTAATCGAGTTTTCTGTACAGCATATAATGCTGTATGAAACACGGCCTAGGGATGTATATCTATAAATGAAAACGGCGCGTCAGCATCCGTAAAACCACCTGTACAGAGAACAAGCCTCCGGTACTAGGCCGAATGCCAAAAAAAAAAATAAACAAATATATAAAATAAAAAAGGAGAGGATGCATGAATAACTACATTAAATCATTCAGAAACAACATTAATTAGCACTAAGCCCAATAAAACCACATTCAGAAAAAAAATCACATAAAAAAAACACAATCTTATTTGAGTTCATCTGCTATACTGCGTTGCAGTCACTGATTCAAGGTGAACCCGGTTGACTAAACCTTTAATCAATTCACTACCAGACTCCAATAAACACAGACAAGTGGTCAAGCCTCAACGAGGTAGGCAAGCAATCAATCAAACGCTTTTAAAATACAGGAAGATCAGCCTAGAGGAAAGTTTCCGTTCACCTTTCTCTTTTGTTTCACCAGTGACTGAGATCAGAGCATAAAATTAAAGGGCCCCATAGACGTTACGATCGCCGGATCCGGTTACCTGAATCGGAAGTAAATCTCACTGTCTATTGGGTTATCGTCCGACCAAAAGTGGGCGGAGTCCGTCGGTCGGCCTCTCCGACCAACTCGCAACCTGCCGTTGCCAGGTTCGTGGCATCCGATTTAGTTCAGGTGGCCGGAGGCCTCCACGTCTATGGCGTGATCTGAAGATTTACTTCAGTTTAAAAGAGACGCTGAAGCGGCAACATGGCAGCTACGTCCGCAGATAATGTGTTCTGGGAGGAGTTTATTGAACGTCGTAGGAGAGCGAAATTAGGGTTATGATATATATATATATATATATATATATATATATATATATATATATATATATATATATATATATATATATATATGTCTGTGTGTTGCATCTTGCATAGTCTAATGATCCGTTAAAGCAGAATAGGCACTTAAAACCTATACGGTTCTGCAGTGTACAATTTTCAACTCTTGTACACAAAATTTTTTATTTATACATGGAACACTGAAATATTATTGAATATATTGTCATAGACTTTTCATTTTATTTCATGTATGGAAAATAACAAATGTATTTAAACAATAGTAACTAGCGCTCACACACCGTGTATATATATATATATATATATATATATATATATAATATATTATATATATATATATATATATATACTTGTGTGTGAGTATATTATGTATTTACGTATTGTGTTTGTATGCTATATCTGTATTTATTAGTAGTACTGTTGTTTAAATTACATTATGTGTCGTACAAAAAATAAGTTTATGACAATATTTTCAATAATATTTAAAATTTCCTTGTTTAAATAAAGAATTTTGTTTAGAAAAGATCTGAAATTTGTATTTTTACTTGGGTACAGAACCGTAGGTTTAAGAGCCTATTCTCCTTTAACGGAACTGTAGACCTACTGTACCTACACCAGGCTGTATACCACTAGAATATGAAAGATGCTGTTTACCTTTGTAAACTCGTGTTGCATAACCTTAACAATTGCTTTACATGTCTCTGGGATTATTATGCCCCAAGGAACGACTTGTAGCGTGTAAGCGAAGTGTGTCCAGCAACCTCTCGTGCAATGATTTCGATTGTGTGTGTGTTTTTTTTTTATTGTATGTAATAATTCCATGTCGGTCTGCTCCTCCAGGTAATCGAACCAGTCACCATGGTAAAGTTTCAATTCATTAAATAAGCAATTGTGAGATCATTCATCTCATTTCTTCAACCATAGTTCAATTCAGGCTCTCCTTTTTCGCTGGGGGTTTCTAGTTTCAGCTGCAAGGGCGCAGTCTATAGCGTCATCACTGAGCGGAGCCGCCATGTCCTCCCTCTACCAGGTTTCGGCAAACTGAAGTGAATCTGAACGTCTATGGGCAACACAGATGCCGGAGATAGAACGGAGCCTGAAACCAGAGATTTCAAGAAATCCCTGAAATTTTCATGGAATTAGTGAAATCGCCAATTCACTGAGTGACATTTGAACTCTGAGGTTCTACTATAGTAGATTCACATCAACCGTGCATTTGATGTCTCCTGATCGGCTGTTAATGAGCCAATCACAGGGCTGAAAACTCTCAGTCTCTCGAGAGAGTTCACATGGGTAGGATTTATGTTCCACCTCTCCTGAGGGATACGTATTTCAAAGTATGCCTCAGGAGTGGCGGAACATACATCCTGCCTATGTGAACTCTCGAGAGAGACTGAGAGTTTCCAGATAAGCCAATCAGGAGCGTCGTAAGGGACTGTCCTAGACATTCAATGCATGGTTGATGTGAATCTACTATAGTACTAAACAAGACGAAAGGCATTTGATCCCCGAGGAGCTGGTATTGAACACGGCGAAAGTGCTCATGAATCGCTGTAACATTTGTGCGGCAAGCCATTCGATATCAAAACCAACGACCTGGAAGATCCTCCCCACGACAGGATTAAGTCGTCCATAGCAAGTGTAAGATCCTCACTTGAGAACCGACTGCATTCCTCTTCCAAGCCGTCGGTTACGATAAGCGCACCAAGGAGGATGCTGCAAGACACCCGGCAACAGATCATCCAAGATTCTTTGGTTTAAACAAGGTCTTCAGTACTAAGATTTCGAAGACAAGAACTGAGTCCTGAACGACGTCAATCAAAAGAACACTGAAAAAGTAGCTAAGATGCAGCAAGGATTTTGGGCGAAGATGCAAATAGAGTCTAGGCCAACGGCTACAAAATCAAAACTTCATCAACTGGAAAATTTACAGATCCGATACTTTACTACAGAAACCAGAAGCAAAGGACCCACCAAATGAATGTGGCGAATTAGCAAACCTATTAATATATCAAATTGTACATTTGATATATTGATCACCATTTTTCTGTGG
>NC_061088.1:35504712-35539712 GCF_015104395.2 Macrobrachium nipponense | reverse complement strand
TATATATATATATATATATATATATATATATATATATATATATATATATATATATTATATATATATGTTTGTACGTGTGTGTATGTAATGTATGTATGTATGTATGTATTGTGTGTATGTTATGTATGTATTGGTATATATAATATATATATATATATATATATATATATATATAATCTTGATGCATATGAATAGGTTGTATCTACTGAATAATAATATAATAACAATAATGAGAGAGAGAAAGAGAGAGATAGAGACAGAAAAAGACAACTTTCTGCAAAGCGAAACACACACACGCACAGACAGACAGACAGACAGACAGCAGAGAACTTACTGCCAAGCCAAATCAGCGATGAAATTCCAGCTGAGGTTTAGCAAGGAGAAACGTACCCATCCTACTACCTTTTATTTTTCTAGTCTCTTTTTCTTTTCGTGTCAGCATAAGAGGAACACGATCTAGACCAAAGAACTCGCTGCATTTTTCAAGTCACGACAGCGGTCTTTGTTAAAAACAACGACCAACCACCGGTCGATAGACAAGAAGAGGGCATAGATATTTTGATATGTATTATGATCATTTTGCGGGCTTCTCTCTTTTAATACCGCCTCCATTATTATGACTTATAGGGGTCATTATTGTAATCAGCCGTGGTAGTGCTGGCAACCGCATCTGATGTAGATTAAGTTTTTTATATATATATCAAGTTACGGGCAGCTAGCGAAACCAGGAATTTTGTGTCACTGTTTCGCCGTGTTTTGTACTAGCCCGGGACGAGTGTGGGAAGGGGTGGATGTCCAATGTCCCTAAGTGCATTTCGCTATTTGCCTGAAACTGCAGGCGGCTCGTGAAATGCCTGGTTTCGCAACTATTGTTCTGTCAATGAGAACACCGATCTGAAGCGTACTAAATCTGGTTTCGATTCTATTTATTAATGATTTCCCTCGGTACCTGACCGCGGTCACATTTTTGCGTTCTGTTTTTTTGTTTTTCTTTCTCACACTGGAACTGTAGATTCTGGGAAGGCCGGTTCACAAGGTTAATAATCACTTTGTCTTCCTTCTTCCAAAACATGATCATTCACAAAAGGGACTGTATTCCTCCGGGAACGAAACTCACTTCTTTAATTGTAATAATTTCGTTACTTCATCGCGACCGTGATCGCTTTTTTGTATGCCAATAATGACGCTCCTGTGGCTTTCATTTGCGCATAAACAAAACATCCGTCCTTCTTTGCCCTTTGACAGAATGCCTTTGCCTGTTAACCACAACCTTGCTATGAGTCACGACCTCGAGCACTAACTATGGCTGCGTCATGTTTCCGTTTTGACCACTGGACTCGCCTACAGTGACAACTAAACATCTCGCTGTTTCCATGGGGATACCAAACAAAACCATCCAACGAAATCACGCACGTCCTCGCAATATAAACTACCAGCTTCGTGTTTTTAGCCGCCCGGGTTAGTTCCCCAGTCGTGCAAGTGTCCGCTGTCAAAATGATTGCTTTCGTTAACATCAGAAGAACGATGGGTTTTTCGGGAAACGGGACTCACACATCGCCATCTTGAATTGAATTCGAGATGGCGATGATTCACATCGCTTCCACGGAGTCGGGGATCGAATCCAGGCCCTTTAGGTATAAGGCGATTATCAGAACTGCTAGATAATGGTTGTATAGTGTTTTTACGTTGCATGGAACCAGGGGTCATTCAGCAACGGAACCAACGGCTTTACGTGACTTCCGAACCACGTCGAGAGTGCACTTCTATCACCAGAAATACACATCTCTCACTCCTCAATGGAATGCCCGAGAATAGAACTCGCGGCCACAGAGGTGGCAGGCCAAGACCATACCGATCACGCCACTTAGACGCTGCTAGATAATGGTGACCCTTATATAGTACACAAACGCACGTAGATATAGACCAACCTACCTGTCCATTTATCCATCCATTAATCCAATACCTATATTTGTAATAGCCACAATGCCCTCTTCACTCCTGAAATTCTTTGCCCTTTTTTGGATACGCTTGTCACTACAAAGCCTCGAGATCTAACCTGAAAGAAATATGAAAGAAATCATGATGTCCGGCAGCGGGAAACGAACCCGCGATACCATAATCATCACGACGAGGTCACTTCGCCGACCTGACCACGAGAAGTTAAGAGGGCATCGTGGCTATTTCATTTACATATGTATCTGGTAAAAATGACCAATAAATTCTCTCTCTCTCTCTCTCTCTCTCTGCCACACCTACATATGTTTTTGTATATATACACTCTTGTAAGACATCCGATGTCCATATTTTACCAGTGATCAGGAGCATAAAAGGAAGTGCTTGAAATATATGGTTGCAACGTTAAAATAGTGTTTTATGAGCCTTACATCTTCAAATTATACTGTTGTATTACAGTAAAAAGATATTCAGACGAGCGGGTACCCTCTACCGGAAGTGGCATCTGCAAGAACAAAGGTGGCCCCTGATAGTCACCAGGACAGAATGTTTATTTGTTTCTTTGTTTGTTTTTATCACTACTGAGTCTTACAACACATTATACTTGAAATTCCTGATCACTCACTTCCTTTGGAAACCTCCTGAGCTCTCTCCTACTTCTTCGCGTTTCCTGACTATAAGACTTAGAAAGCTAGCGAGGTGGCTTTGTCTATCTGTCGGCACTTTCTATCCGCCCTAGGCTAGAGGGCTGACAATTGGTGTGTTGATTATCCATCCTCCAATCATCAAACATACCAAATGGCAGCTTTAGTAGTTTTTCTTTTAAGGTTAGAATTAACCATGATCGTGCTTCTGGCAACGATATAGGACAGGCCTCTCACGGGCCGTGGTTAAAGTTTCGTGGGCCGCAGCTCATACAGCTTTATACCGAGACCACCTAAAGATAGATCTATATTCGGTGGCCTTGATTTTAGGCTGTACAGGTTTTCACCAGACGCGCCCGTCTGTGTCCCCTGGTAAATATATTGATTTAAAACTTACAACAGGCCCAAGGAAGCCTGTGTAAGAAGTAATGTATTAAATATAAGCCTAACCTGTAGGTAAACTTTCATCCAACCTGAAAACAATGTACTATTCCTTTATTTATTTATTTATTATTTTTATTCGACAAGAGTTCGGATCCAGTCAAGAATCAGTTACCCCGCAAAGACCACTAATACGGATAAAGATTTTTGAACCTCAAAAAAAAAAAATGTTAAATACGGTCATTTAAATCCATATTCAGTTCCTAAACCAACAAAGCATTTTTTTTATTCGTCATTGCATCTTAGATATTCCTTTCTGGTGAGTCTTTTGATTCGACAAAACATATTTAATACAAAAAATTCTTTTTCGATAAATTCAACTGATTGATTTAACAAAAATTTCGTCTACCAGCTCAGAGTTGCCAAAAAAATCAACATATCCTAAAATCGACGGGTAGCCTGTGCAAGGATAAACTCAGAGGACGACTGAACATCACGAGGAACCTTCATTTCGACAAATCAGTCCATTGTAAAGGTTCTCATTTCTGTCTAAACCGAATTCTTCCCTATTCCCGGAATTATCTCGTTTCAAGAGGTGAAGGCCCTCTCTATGGGGGGATGAAGGCTGGGTTCGGCGGCGTTAGGCTAAGGGCTGGGGAGGGGGTGGGGGGGTGGGTGGCGGTTGGCAGTCAAGGGACTGCCAATATCTGGGTTTCGAGAAGGAAAGTGGCAGTGCTCACAATTTATTACCCATTCCGTTCTTTGGAAGATGAAATACGAAGCTCATAAACCTAATTCAACTCCATCGCGAAAGAAAAAATATGATGCTGAAATACATATTTACAAACAAACTATGGTTTACAGTTTTCAAAGGTATAAAAAAACAGTAAACCGGAAAGATGTTTCAATTTGCTATCTACGTTTTTTCTAACATTTACGATTTTCTCTCGAATAAAAAAAAAAATAGACTATCAGTAGTTCGACAAATAAGTGAAGTTAATCCGAGCATTTTCAGCACCTAATTAATTTTATAGGTGTAAAATGCTCACTTTACGTAAGCTTAGGACAGTCGTAAAGAATGCTGTTGGTCAACCCACCGCATCGTCCCACCCCCCTCCCTCTCTCTCTCGCTATCTGTGTGTGTGTGTGTGCATGCGTGTCACCCTTGCGCAAAATTATACTATATTAAACAAAGTTTAACTCAACTTGCTCTATGTAAGAGCTGTGACTTGCAGTAGCCACTTACGTGGTATCAGTAATACTACCATATTAACACCATAGCTACTGCCATTCATTGGACTAGTTCAAACGAATCCGGACAGCTTACGTAACCGACGAAACTCGCCTTGGTCTATTGGGAACAACCGGTGTGGTGCTGCAAGTCACGTGACCACTGCCCCCTAGGAATTGTTGGCAACTCAATCCAGCACCTATCCTTGGTTATATAACGACGCCTTACAACGGCGTCCTCCCTCCTGTTATAACACATAACGAAATCTAATAGCTTGATACGAAATCCAATAGCCTGGATAAGTGCAAACTATCTAACGCTGGGACTATCGTTTAATGAGTTTTATCTTGTTAGGTTTTGCTAATAGTACCATTAACTGCCCCGCAAAACATAAAATGAGAAAGTTTGGCCGGATGCAGGTGAGCTGGAGTGATATTTTGTTGTATAATTAAAGGCAACGAGTTATTTATTTCTCTTCGAAGGTCACGCAAGCATTGCGATAAGGTTACAGAAGGATTAAAAACAGCCGATCACCACTTCCTGTCGGCGCAAGGCGATCGCTCTTTGTTGTTCTCTTCCCGGGCACTTCTGGTTCTTCCAGATAAGGGTTCAAATCGCTTCATCTCGGCGGTGGACAACATGATGTGATTGTAAAATGGAAATAAACCAGATAATAATCATTTACAACCGAACGATTGTATCTCATGAACGTATCAAAACACCGAAACGTAGGCTGATCCTTCACTCTATAGGAATAAATTCTATTTCAGAAAAAAAAGCCACGTCCAGGTTCACGAGATTCGCTCTGGGTAGAATAATAAAGGAACTGGAGGTGAAAGAGGACAATTATGACAGCACGTGAATAAAAAAAAAAGCAAGGATATAAAATTAACGTTTTCACTCTTGCCGTGGTTATAATGACCGGCTTAGTCCAACCAGGAACCCCAAAATCTATTCCTGTAAGATAGAAATTACTTCAGAAGATATGTTTCCTGTAGATTATATACCTGGTAGTTAGTCGACTGTGAGGAGGAGGAGGGGAGGTCGGTCGTATCCAGGCTGGAGAAGGATTGAGTCTATCAACCTTCCCCAACACAATTGGAGAAAATGGCGAATCGAATTATGCCTGGACCTAGCAATATATATATATATATATATATATATATATATAATATTATATATATATATATATATATATATATATATATATCTATATATATGTGTGTGTGTGTGTGTGTGTGTGTGTGTGTGCCTGTGAGGGTTTAAAATAAATAATGACAAAAGATGTGATGACGAAGTATAATGATATCAACTTTTGATCTTCTCCCGTTTACAGTCCACCATTAGTCAAAACCTGTTTTTTTTTTTTTTTTTTTTTTTTTTTTAGTTTTCTGTAAAAGGAAACTTTCGAGATGGCTTTGGGTGTCCCTCCGCACTTTTTCTGTCCGCCCCGAGATCTTAAAAACTACTGACGCTAGAGGGCTGCAAATTGGTATATTGTTCATCCACCCTCCAATCATCAAACATACCAAATTGCAGCCCTCTAGCCTCAGTAGTTTTTATTCGATTTCAGGTTAAATTTAGCCATGATCATGCGTCTGTCAGGTACCGTTATGGGTGCTAACAACATAGACCACCACCAGGACTATGGCTGAAAGTTTCATGAGCCGTGGCTGAGAGTTTCGCACGGCATTATACGGTGTATAGAAAACTCGATTGCGCAGAAGAAACTTCGGCGCATTTTTTACTTGGTTTTTCTATGAAGGACTGGAATTGGCGCATATCGGGTTTCTAAATTACGTTTTCGAAATCGCCAAAGTTATTAAGGCCAAAGTCCGAAAAATAACGACTAAAAGGATGAAATGAGCAATAACAGATTAAGAGTTGGAGACAATTGGACCGGCTGAAATATTCTTTTAAAACAAGTCTTTAGATTACCATTATTTATTATTATTATTATTATTTTTATTAAAAGTAATGGCTACTTCAGCAGCATTACACTTGTAGAGATTCTTCTCTATTTTCCGAATAGCGGCTTTTTCCGTGCTACTTAGACAGGCTAGTAGAGCGCCTATGGAGGTCATGATCTAATACAGAGTCAAAATTGGTGTATATATTTGAATTTTACAGATAAACTATGATACCATAGTTATCTAAGTCATTAACGATATATATATGTGTGTGTGTGTGTGTGTGTGTCTCTCTCTCTTTCTTGAAGCAAGCGAGCTTTCGTCTGGAGCTGCCAGACATCCTCGGGCTGGGAAGCTGAGGGTGGGCTGATCTTGAAGCGGTGTCCGTCCTCGTTTATATTTGGAGTTGACAGCAGGGGGTCTGCCCCATGCTGATCTACTATTGGCTGGTGGCGGTAGGTCTTCGTTTTCATTGGTGGCTTGAACCGGGTCTCAAGCCACTTTCCACGCGTTGATGGTTGCGATACTGTAAGTCCTGCAGCCGCCTAGACCTCCTTAGCGGCGCGGTTACGTCGATGGGCGTTTCGCTATGCTGCGGGACGTCACGGCTAACTTGATTATGGTTGGCTGCAGGAGTATCTCGTTCGGGGGCGTTGTCTTCCGTGGAGTTGTCGTGCTCGGTGGTCGCTTCTCATCCAGCAAGTAAAACCTACCACTAAATACGGACCGCCAGGTTAAGAAACTTTCTACCTACCCTACGAGTATGAGAAGACCTGCCACCAACTACGACACCACCGAGCACGACAACTCCACGGAAGACAACGCCCCCGAACGAGATACTCCTGCAGCCAACCATAATCAAGTTAGCCGTGACGTCCCGCAGCATAGCGAAACGCCCATCGACGTAACCGCGCCGCTAAGGAGGTCTAGGCGGCTGCAGGACTTACAGTATCGCAACCATCAACGCGTGGAAAGTGGCTTGAGACCCGGTTCAAGCCACCAATGAAAACGAAGACCTACCGCCACCACCCAAAAGTAGATCAGCATGGGGCAGACCCCCGGCTGTCAACTCTCCAAATATAAACGAGGACGAACACCGCTTCAGGATCAGTCCACCCTCAGCTTCTTCCCCAGCCCGAGGATGTCTGGCAGCTCCAGACGAAAGCTCGCTTGCTTCAAGAAAGAGAGATAGAGAGAGAGAAGTAGAGAGAGAGAGACATATATATATATATATATATATATATATATATATATATATATATATATATATATATATATATATATATATATATTATATATATATATATATATATATATATATATATATATATATATATATCGTTAATGACTTTGATAACTATGGTATCATAGTTTATCTGTAAATTCAAATATATACACCAATTTTGACTGTATTTGATCATGACCTCCATAGGCACTCTACTAGCCTGTCTAGTAGCACGGAAAAAGCCGCTATTCGGAAAATAGAGAAGAATCTCTACAAGTGTAATGCTGCTGAAGTAGCCATTACTTTTAATAAAGAATGCTTGAGAGAGGGTCTGCTTCCTAAGTACACTAATATTATTATTATTATTATTGCTAAGAGGACCTTCGAAGTTTTTATTTCATTCATACGGCGCATTCAAGAACTTGACTAGAAAGACTCCCAAGAACAAAAACCCCAAATTTCAGTTTCAGTTTGAATAAGTCGTTGAACGATGTTGTTTCCGCTACCGTTTTCGTAATTTACTTGTTTTATGATTATTTCTACAGAGAGAGAGAGAGAAAGATTTTCTTAAAACCAAGTAACAATGTCGTTTTTTCGGAATACATTTAATACTTTGATAGCTTGTGAATTTCTGTCCCACGCAGGCACAAATGAATGTACTCTAATTCTCAAATTCTCTTCCAGGTAACCGAAGTCTGCCTCCCCTCGGCAAAGAGTTATAAGAAGCCCAAGAACTAAAAGGTCTGTCAGAAAAACCAGACGAAACACATCCACATAAGGAGCGGGTTTCTTGAGCCAACGTGGACCGAAGAATCAAGAAAAATCTAAGAAAGTGGGCGGAAACCATTACCAAATAATATCCAAAAAGTTTCGTTATCTTCAAAGATTAAGTGCAGCCAATGAAAACCTTCCCTCTGGTCATAGTTCCGTTGGAAACTTAAGAAGTTATTAAAATATTTAATCCATCCACTAGAAATCTTGCAGTTATTCAGCAAAACCATTTCAACTGCTAAATAAGAATTATAGTAGTTTCCGTCAATCAAACCTTTCGTTTTCCTGAGAGCTAACCTCTTGACTCGGGTAAGAACACAACACATACCATGACCCACAGACATTAATAAGTGCCCAATGCCCAACGACGTCTACGAGTCAGACTTGGCCGAAGGGCCACAGTCAATCGATCACAACGCCTCCTGGAGTTCGTCCAGCTCCAATTCCTCGGGGGAATCCACTTCGATGAAATGCGGCAAATCGACAACCCTCACCGACATAGCGGCGTTCCCAGAGTCGCAACCCTTATTAAAGAAGGGCGTGAAACAGGCGCCATCTTGCCAGTGTTGTGGTCAACCGATAGGGGCGCCCACCAAAACGCAAAGACTAAAAGACCGCCTCGTCCTAGTGGTCAAGAACATCACGGTGGAGCCTCTCATGTTTCTCAACGTGATGGCCTGGACGATCCAGACAACACTCGTCACCAATATGGTTCTGGAAAAGGTGAGTTTCGGGTTCTGCGAATCATTCAGGAAACGATGATACTGTGTGATATCTGGATTTGCAAAGTATGATTTCTGGTTTTGATAGAGGGGAGTTTCTGTTATCATTGTGACTCATTGGTTCGGGAAAAAGGTGCGTTTTTGATCCTGGAAAAGGCCAGCCTTTTCCATGTGGACTGGGAAAGTTGTTGGTTCTGAAAGATATTGTTTTTCTGCTAATCTGAAATTTTGTGCCTGGTGAAGATCTTGTTTTTGGTCTGGAAATAGGACTTTTTTTTCTTTTTTCTTATTTGGAAAAGGTGTGTTCTTGGGCTTGGAGTAGAGGATAATTTTAGTTCTGGAAAAAGTGGGATTTTAATCCATAAACCGGTGATTCTCTGATCTGGAAAATGCGAGGAATTTTAATTTATTTTCATTTGGAAAAGGTGAGTTCTTTGTCCTGGTACAGACGACTTTTTTGTTCTAGAAAAGTTGAGTTTAATCAATAAACAGGTGATTAGCAATTCTTGCAAAGATGCCGGTTCTGGAAAATGTGAGCTCTGGGGAAATTGTACGTTTTCGGTTCTCGAAAAATTAAGTTCATGGTTCTTGAAAAAAAAAATTATTTTACTCTGCCAAACAGCAAGGGGGTTGTTAGTTCTAGTGATTATTTTTGTTTTTTACAAGGTGAATTTAACGTCCTGGACAAGCTCTCTTATTATTCTGGATAATTTGAGGCTTTTAGGTTGTGCCCTGGAAGATGTGAGTTTCTGGTTGTAGAAAAAAATGAGTTTTTAGTCCTGGAACTAATGAGCTTTAGGCTCTTAAAAATGTTGATTTATTGGTTCTGGAATATATTCGTTTATTTTTTTATTTGGAAAAAGATGAGTTTTTATGTTTTAGCAAAGAGTTTATGGTTCTGAAAAGGCAAGAGGGAAGGGGGGCGTGTCTGGTAATTTGATAGGTACTGGTGTGTTTCTCACCGATAACGATTATAACATCATTGTAAATTATATATTATTCTCTGTCTAGACATTGTATTTTAGTAAACGTACCATACTACGGTATTCTTTAAATTTATTATGATACGTCATTAAAACGTCTGTTTATACTTAATGTATACAGTATATTGTAAAATTTACTTTATATACATCAAAATGTCATTCAAGCCTAGGATATACCTGAAGAGCTTAGTAGTCATTGTGAACCTTAGAAAAATATTCGATACAAGGCTTATAGTGGAGATGAGTTGTAGATGATAATACTAAAATGATTCGGAAGTCATTAGAATTCTGGAACTTTTAACACAGGAAATAAAAACTGCAAGCCAGTGGTCCCCACATACCCTCCCGCAGTCGCCACCACAAGTGCCCCCCCCCCCCCCCCCCCCCCCCCCACACACCACACACGTTTAGAGTCGTACAACAAGGCAAATATTTTGTGATCTTCATCATTTAGAATGTGCATCGCGGTATCAGAAGGGACCATGAAAATATGAAGTAACTTTTAATTTTTTTGCCTGCGATATGCAGCTCCGCCTCGTTGCAGATTAAGTAGAAGATATAATCATGTCAAAAATAGGACAATAATGAAGGATATTCAGACGTTGGTGGACAGAGAAAGATTGAGACCGAATGACGATTTAAAGAAAGAAAAAAAAAAAGACTGCATACCAGCGGGTCAAAAGTAAACCCTAAAAACACCTCATATCTACAGAATTTAATCAAATAATCCCAGATAGAAGCAGTGACGACGACGGTGAGAGACCAACAGTATTAACTGGTGAACACAGTAATATAACAGACCACTTAATAATGTAAAGAAATATTCCAATAAGAATACTGCATGTTCAAATGATTTGTTGATGCAAATATCACCACAGCAACAAACTAACTATAATTGTCTACCAAAATAGCTACTGAAGAATCCAGCCAAATAAACGGTGAGTGAACTTCAGCATCAAGCAGTAAGTACGTCCATACTCACTGAGCTTCACTGGCAACCTTTTAAGTTTTTCTTTTATCTTGAAGCTTTGTATTTACCCAGGACGAAATATAACACGAAGTTCTAATTCTCTCAGACTATATGCATCAACGAACTACGCACACGTTTTTAATATACAAGCAACGGCGCAACAATGTTGACTATACCGGTTTTATACATAGTTGCATATATGCATACATACATACGCAATATATATATATATATATATATATATATATATATATATATATATATGTGTGTGTGTGTGTGTGTGTGTGTGTGTGTGTGTGTGTGTGTGTCTGCATGTGCGCGCGCCTGTGGATGCGCAGTATTTGAGAATCGTTTAATAAGTGAACCCACACCTTTTTGCTTGTATCCTGTCTCACTCACCTGTTTTGCAAACACCCAGTCCAACCAGTTTATCTCGGCTGTTAAGCAAGTTCGCCACCTGTGTGGCTCCAAGCATGATTTTCAAGTACTGAAATCACTTTTGTGTAACGCTAATCCTGTTTTTAAAAAAAGAAACTTCTTTGACAAACTCCGAAGAATAAAAAATACGCAATCCCCCAATCCCTATCGGAGATAGAAATATAAATGGTGGTCCTACGTTATCAGGTTTCACTGACTGGGATTTTTTAGGGGGATTTTTTAGGAGCCATGAACGCTCGCTTCACTTGTCTTCGACTAATGAGCTTTGAATGACTCAGAGATCAAAATCAGCTCAAGCAACTAATTTGTTTGATCAGAGCTGTCAAAGTCTTTGGTTTAAAGTTATCACAAATAACGTTGAATCAGAGCGACAGCATTACTTAAGGTTCTTTGCAGCGTGCCTTTGGGTCCTAGCTGCAACCCCTTTCGTTCCTTTTACTGTGCCTCCTTTCATATTTTCTTTCTTCCATCTTACTTTCCACCCTCTCCTAACAATTGATTCCCAGTTCGGCTTCGAGGTTTTCCTCCTGTTACACCTTTCAAACCTTTTACTGTCAATTTCCGTTTCAGCGCTGAAATTCTATATAAAATTCAATTCACTTCACATTATAAGGCTGTATTGTGTTATGATGTGCCTTCAGTGTTAGTTCATTTTTAAGGCTGTAAGTGATTTGCACTTCTTTTTGCTCTAACGTTTTTATACTGTTGTGGGCGTAACTGCTTAAGGCTTTTACAGGCTGTTTTTAACCGCTTTTTTTTTAACTAAACTGTTTAATACTTTACCACGCTTTCAAATGAATTACACTTTTTTAAATAGGTATGATTTTGGTATGTTTTCCATTTTCGACGAATGTAAAGATAATTGAAGAAATTAACAGACCTTTCCAACTCTTGCCCGGTGGTGAAGTTATTCCAAAAATAAAGAGAAAATATAAAATCCCTGATGGGTCGCCATTTCAAGAGAAAGAAAAAAATTTATGGAAAATTCCGCTTAAAAGAACCCAGTGATTGTAGCTTCAGTCATGGTTTTTTCTAAATAAGGACGGTTACCAAGCAACTGCCAACTGAAGGCAATTAGACCTAAAACTTAGTTACTGAACAACAGCAGATGCGTAACACCCTATTTCAGAGAATGCGTCAACGATGAATTACACAGAAAAAATTGTGTTTGGAGGTTCGTAAAATGACGTCGAATTAAACAAATGAATACTTTACCTACGGTGCGAAAAATACGTAACTTTCTTAAGAAATAGCTTTGGAGGTTAATTACTCCACAAAGACATTGCTTACCAAAATTCGACAATATCAATTAAACACGCAGAGATTACCAATCTTATGAATAACCCTTAGAACCAAGACATTTGCAGACATGGGTCAAATGAAGCCATTCTCTTCGTAATGAACAACTTCTTGAATATAATATCCTTTGATAAAAGCGAAGAATCTCTGTTGCAGTTCTACCACTCCAACTAAATTTATGTAGGTTCGACACAGTGTGGACAGGAGAATGGGAGGGACAGCATTCCACGGGGGACATAAAAGGTAGCCTCTCTAACCTAACAAAAGCTGATCTCGCCTCACGTACTCTTAGCCTTCCTGGAAGAGACTTTCTCGCAGGCTGTATCGACGGGGGGGCAAATTTCTGGAAGTCCATATTTTCTCTGACTATCCCTTTCATTGAACTGTAATTACAAAGTAATAAATAACAATCTTTTGTTTTCTTTGGCAAGTTTTTTTATATAAATTTTGCTATTAAACATTAACATAATGTTTCAATAGTAGGAAATACAAGAGCGATAATAGGAATATGATATAGGCCACCATATTTGTAAACGATTTTAAATAAAATTCTGTTAACCAAAGTCAGTACTTTGAATAACATCAAATCAGGTAGAAGAGCATAGACTGCATACCCATTTTTTAATATAACTAAAATAATATTTTCATGTATTTCATCTTGTATATACCTATATATATGCAATGACATTTATAGAGGAAAAGTCCTGTTTTGGGGAAAAAAAGACCCCCCCACAAATAAAACACTCTGGGTACGGTCCTGGCCTCGTGCCCCTTGGAAATGCAATGACACATTCTTTTTGAATTAGGCGTGAAGCATTCATTCATTCTCCCCGGAGACGAAAGTTAGGAGTTTAAAATGAGTCCTTGCATTAATTCGACAGAAATGCAATAACAAAGACAGGTCCACGTCCTAACGCTTCCTTCCTGAATTCGCCCTCAAAACCATGAGACTAACAGTACCTCCTTCACCGTACCCTCCAGGAATGTGAGTACAAGTACAGAGAGACGGCCGCAGCCTGCCAAAACCTGACGGACCTACCTCTCAACGTGACGGCGGATATCCAGAAGACGGCCACGACGGTCATGATGGTGCAGGAGGTCGTGGCCAACCTCCCGGCCGTCCTCTACGTCTTGGTGCTGGGGACGTGGAGCGACAAGTACGGCAGGAAGCTGCCCATGCTGCTGCCCTTCGTCGGGAGCTTCCTCGCTTCTCTCATCTACATGGTAAGGCGGTACTCATGTTCTCAAGACTAATATCCATGGAATAAACTGGGAATATTTCCCTCCTCTTATGCCCTTTTTTTTCCCAAGGGCACCCTTCTCAAGGGGTTCCCTCTTCAGGAGAATTTCCTGCGGGAAAAGCAGAATAATAATATTAAATACTTTCATATGTATATATTGCAATGCTAGTTGGAATAGGTAAGGTTACTGTGTTGATTCAACTTACTGCAGTGAAACAGCTTGTAATGTGGTCAGGCAGGTTCAAAAGGAAATAGTGTAGCTTATCCAGTGACTCATTCACACACCCAATATACTTACATCCGTGTAAAGGAAGTCTCTCTCTCTCTTATTAACGTGTGTGTGTTAAGAACAAATAACAGAAAAAAGGGAAAAACCAATAACACAAGAAGACATAAGCATTTCTATAGAAGAAACAAGACGAAATATATTTTGTTTCCCATAACTTAGCTATAGTTTGGCACGACTACAATACCAGTGATTGCATTCATCAGTTGTATGCTGGCTATATTCAGTTAAGAACCTCAGCAGCTAATCAGAGCAACCAACCACACGCCCCCTTTTGAAACCATC
Source organism: Macrobrachium nipponense (assembly GCF_015104395.2). Taxonomy (NCBI): domain Eukaryota; kingdom Metazoa; phylum Arthropoda; class Malacostraca; order Decapoda; family Palaemonidae; genus Macrobrachium; species Macrobrachium nipponense. The sequence continues at coordinate 35,525,373 of NC_061088.1, read as the reverse complement.
AACATTAAAACAAACGGAGTTTTCCCTATAAACCCTGCAACCACAAATTAAAGGCCAACTCAATTCCCGTCTTCTCTGACTTCCCTCCTCTTCCCCAGGCTAACGCGTACGCCTGGTGGCTTCCGGCCGAGTTGATCATCCTAGCCGGCATCCCGCAGGGGCTGAGCGGAGGCCTCATCACATTGCTGATGGCCACCTACGCTTACATCTCCGACATCTCCGATCACCGGTCGAGGACGCTACGCATGGCCTTCTTGGACTTCGTCATGTTCATCGGCAACCCCCTCGGCCTTTACCTCAGCAATGTCATTTTCAACAGGTGAGACATAAAACGTTTTCTCTCTCTCTACCTCTTTTACTGGTATGATGTTCAACAGATAGGATACCAACAAGGCGTGATCCGATCTCGAGCTTACTCGGGACGCGTGCAAGATTTTCCCCTCGCGCACAAGTTGTAAACCATTATATTCCCACCATAAAGTGAAGTGGTCTTCATATTTAATACTCATACTTATCGCTACCCATACTGACAACAAGTATTAAATAAAAAGAACACAGAATTAAACACGTTCATATATTCTCTGTTATAAGTGGAAACAAAATAATTGTACAGAAATATAACCTCTAAATTCAGTATATACATCAAATAAATTAAAACGTGATAAAATCTACGGCCAAATAGCGAGTTCTTTCAACAACACAAATTTTAAAAATATGTCTCTTCTCTCCCTTTAGCTAAGAACCGTCGTAATAAACTACTCAGCTGCATCTCTAAAGCTTTCAAAAGCCGGGTATTGCAAAGATTTCGTGCAACCTTTACCTATCAATTTACAGGTGAACACCTATTCACTTGTTTTGCTTTCTGCTCGTAATGAATGTGCGTGTATGTATGTATGTATGTATGTATGTATGTATGTAGGTATGTATGTTATGGTATTATGTAGTGTATGTATGTATATATATATAATATATATATATATATATGTTATATGAATAACTTGATCACGAAATATAATAAAACGTGATGCTGTGTACAAATGAAGGTGATGTCACGGAGGAAAATGAAAAGACGACAATTGCCAATATAGTACAATATACAATATGGTATATATATACATATATATATATATATATATATATATATATATATATATATATATATATATATATATATATATATATATATATATATATATATATATACTATATATATATATAATATATTATATATATATATATATATATATATATATATATATATATATATTATTTTACGAAATGGGTTATATATGTACAGTGGTGCTCAAATCCCATGCAACATGATTCTTTTTGTATCGTTCAGATTCTGTCTCAACGTGACGTTTGCCCAACGGAAGTGTAAAACTTTTTTTTATTTCTAATTTTTTTTACCACATTTCGACAAGTTTGCGGATTCACCAAGCTAGCCCGATTTCCCTTATGGTATTATTAAACATGATCCCTTTTATGCATTGGTATGATTCGTAATCTATGTGATTTGAATTTACTTTTTTCTTTTCTTTGCTTAGTTCAAAGTGCGGTGTGTTTAGGTTAGCGGTGCCATCAGTACATGCTCCTCGGACTGATCAACATAACGACGTCCGCTGCATTATGACAGTAGACCTAATAAGCTCAACAGTTTTCTTTGAATGTTGAAGTTTATGCTGTGTTTAAGCTGCCTGCCTGTATGTTGCAAAATGTTTCATAGGCCTAAAGACATCATCTAAGCCTTCTGAGATGTAATCTGTTACTAATGAATTTATTTGTAGAGATTACCTGTTCTTTGAGGAATACGATAGGAATATGAATTACAACAGTTTTCTTTGACCGCTGAAGTTTTAGGCTGTGTTTAAGCTGCCTGTATGTTGCAAAATGATTTATAGGCCTAAAAAAAAAACTTCTGAGCCTTCTGAAATGTAATCTGTTACTAATGCTTTTATTCGTAAAGATTACCTGTTCTTTGAGGAATAAAAGATGATGATAATTTTGATTATATGGAGAAGATGGTTATTAATCGAAATATCATAAGTATTAATATTAAGGCATATGGAACACTTGTTTTTCAACTGATTTAGAATACTATATTCTTAAAAGTCCTTCTGCTCGCTTATGGTGTATAATTTATTCTTTCATAAGGTAACTTGAAGTGCAAGAATGTGTAGATAACCTCATTTGGCTTCTGGCCAGAAATTGTTGATAGAGACATGTGACTGTAAGTGTAAAGTAAAGAAATGTAACACCTAGGCCTAGGAACAATATCTAGGCTTTGACAAAATAATAATTGCATAGGCGAATATTTGCTAGTATGCCATCATTTTTTGAAATATTTAAGAATTACAACAAATAATTATGTATGAAAATCCAAATATCCCTGTAACACATATAAAAGTAAATGTTTTCAAGATAATTTCATTGTCGCTACTCAGTGTAGCCCTACTTACTGTTACACCGGGTGGTTGTTGTTGCACCGACACTAATATGTCACACACGCTCCCCTCACACGTTGATATTGCTGGGCGCATTCTACTTTTGTATAAACATATTTACATTTTTTTCAGCATTGGGGTGTAAAAGCAATCAAATAGGACTATTCCAAATTTTATGCTTGCTTTGGAAGCATTATTGTTTTGACATTTTACTTTTTTATTTATTCAACATTTGAACTGATGCTTGGTGACAACTTTATTTTGGTCAAATGCTTCAGCGATGTGTGAACGAAAGTTTTTAAAATGCTTAGAAAGAATTTTTTTCTGTAATTTGCTACACGTGACATTTTCTTACAGTTTTGAAATATATCACAGATTTCACTCTTATGAAATATATTATGGCCTTATTCTATGCAATAATTGCGTTTCCGTATTAAAATAATAGATAAATATGGAGCATGCTAGTTGCCAGTTAGTGAATTTTGAACGAAATCCTTAGGAGTCATGTCGCATGAGATTTGAGCATCACTGTACACAAACATTACAGCAAGGTCAGATATATATTCGAACTTAGGCATAATCTGGAACATAAAACTGAAAATAATTTGCGCTTAAGACCAAATCCAGTTACCAAACCAGGTCATAAGTACGAAACTATACAAAGAGCTAATTAAGAAACTGACCCCTGGCAGAATTCGAAAACTGAACCCATACAAAAAGAAGGCATAAAACTGAGACAAAATTCTTGAATTAAGGCCCGATTTAATATATATATATATATATATATATATATATATATATATACATATATAATAAATATATATAATTCCTGAGACTGGATCAGGAAATCATTTCCTGAGACGGGATCAAGAAATCATTCCTGAGATTGGATCAGGAAATAATTCCAGAGACGACCAGGAAATCATTCCTAAGACGACCAGGAAATCATTCCTGAGACTGGATCAGGAAATCATTCCAGAGACGACCAGGAAATTTTCCTGAGACTGGATCAGGAAATTAATCGGAAACTTAACCCCGGACATAGCTCGTGAATAAAGCTGGACAGTTCGAGAACATCATTATGGCATAAATAATTGACGAGATACAAACGACTTCAAAAATAAATGTCACGCGTCCCCTGAAGAGCAGGACCAACAAAACTCATGAGATCAAAATCTCTCCATGACCTTTTCTGCAAATACTTCAGGAACATAAGATATAAATAAATAAATAAAACATGGGATATTTATCAAGAGGTTTGCCGGGTTTTAATGTTACGGCGTCGGACGTATAATGAGCGACAGGATTTGCCGTAAAAGCAGAAACAATCATGTTAGTAATTTTATTCAAGAAGAAGGGAAAAAAACACACTTGGCATTCTTATATGAGGGTACCTTGACTTTTAAACGACTTCAAATTACAAAAGGAGACACTTACTCTCATTATTATTATTATTATTTCCTCGATTTGCCAACCATGGAGGAAAGATAATATGAATGCAGGTGCTGTAAAAGGAACGAAAGGGCTTGCAGCTAGGGGCCGAAGGTACGCTGCAAAGAACCTTTAGTAATGCCCACAGTATACCCCGAGAGATGCATTGACAGTAAGACTTCTAAATAGGAGTCCTGTGTTTCTAAGACATCAAAAGTCTAATGACAGTAAAAATAAACAATTACTGAATCAAGATGAGTTCAGACACATCACTATAATTACGGCGTAACTTGGCAATTCTAGGGATAGGTGCAATCAACTCTCATTTAATGAAAAGGTTTAACATAATTGATTCAATCACCAGATTGACTCATTAGACTATGGAATCTTTTTCTAAACCTTTCAAGTATCAATCACGATCAAGCAAGCATTGAGACCTGGTTCGGATGCTGTTCTCATAACTACTTCTTGAACCCCGAACAATCCTTTTGAATATCTGCCTGTCATCTTCTTTTTTCCAGCTTTATCCCACTTTTATATGGGGTCGCCGTTGTGAATGAGTCGTCTCCATCGATTTCTGTCCTGCGCATCGTTCTCGTTAATACCTTTTAATGCCATATCTTCCCCTACACAATCACGCTATCTCTTTCTTGGTCTTCCTTCTACCCCGCAAATATCTGCCTATATCTGCCTGTCATGATGCCAGCATAATACTTTAGAGTTTAGATCATCAGTTACCAGTTATGGCTCTCTCATGCTTTCAACGATCAATGATTTTCCTCTCCACCCATAATAGGTTCGGCTACAAGGGCGTCTTCACGATCAGCTCCGCCGCCTTCCTGCTGGGGCTCATCTACATCCTCATCCGCATCGAGGACTCCCGGGGCCCCTGGGCGGGCGAGCCCTCCCCCGACCCCCAACCGCCGCCCTTCCATCAGAAACCAGATGCTGAAGGATCTCTTCGACCTGTCCAAGATTAGGAAGTCTCTGGCGATCGCCGTCAGGAAGAGAGAGGACCACCGCAGGGCCAAGATCTTCTCTCTCATGGCGGCCATGTGTCTCCTGCTCTTCGTCTTGGGTGAGCTGAACTGAGTCTAGAACTTAGGCCAAAGGCCAAGCGCTGGGACCTATGAGGTCATTCAGCGCTGAAACGAATGACAGAAAAAGGTTTGAAAGATGAACACGAGAAAACTACATATATATATGTGTGTGTGTTGTGTGTGTGTGTGTGTGTGAATGTGTGTGTGTGTAAAACATATAACATATAAAAAAAGTGATTCATTTTTTCAGGGGGCCATCAACTAAAATACCTCTACACCAAGGCTAAATTTAACTGGACTTACGAGCAGTTTGTAAACCTCAGCATTTACGACATCGTCTTTGGAAGCGTTGGTAAATATGACTTTTATTCTGCGCCGTTTTCTTCCCAATCTGAAGTTGGTACTACATAAACAACTAGGCTCTCAGCACCGGCATTAAGAAGAGTTTTATTCAAGTTAAATAAACCTAGGCCACATCCAGTATTGCGTACAGGTTGTCAGAAACTACGAAATATATATTTCGTCTCTCTTAGCCTAAGTGATCAGTGCAGAGGAGTTTTATATATTTAAGCTACACACTGAATCATTCGAACTCTTACCCGCAGGAACCTCGCTGATCCTACCAGTCTTAAGTTACAAGCTCGGGATGCCCGACGTGGCCCTTGGGCTGATAGGATGCATCAGCAAGACGATTGGCCTGTTGTTGATCGCGATCAGTCCTGTGCCCTGGTTCTTGTATCTGGGTAAGTTATTCACTGCAAGTCTTGTCATCTTTTTCTTCTGCTTTATCAAAGTGGAGGTATTTGATCTCTCTTCCGCATCCATGAGATCATCCACCATCATGACTACGTGGATTTTTTTTAACAACTTTAGAAGGGCCCTTACTTAACAAATCTAACGCTTTAGATTTAGCTGTTTATAGCAACCGCGTCCCATAAACTGGCGATCTTTGCCAAGTTGGAAGTACCTCACCAGCATTGAAAATCGAAGTCGAGTTTTATTGCTTTATTATTACAATCCTAAACAGATAACAATGTGAGTTACTCTCAGTGAATGAGTATATCTGTCGCAATAAGTAGTTTGCGATCAACTGTAGAATAAGAAAGTCTTGCTCTCTCATTCATATGATGCTAAGTTTGCTATTCTTCTTTACCTTTAAATGTTGGACCTTGAAATCTTCAGCTGAAATCCCTTATGGAGAGAGAGAGTGAGCACAACAGACTATTAACCCGAGGGGCTCCAAAGGGAGTTCATGTTGCCAAGGGTGACAAGTGACAGGAAAAGGTGATAAATAAATATGAGGAAATACAAAATACAACCGATGCCCCTGACATTCAGGAGACGCCACAGAGGGCAAGAAGGAATTTGCTTCTCGCCTCAATATTTGAAGGACTTCATTGGAACTGGAATTTAATATTCAGGCCAAAGGCCAAACGCTGGGACCTATGAGGTCAATCAGCACTAAAAAAGGAAACTGGGAGATAAGGAGGTTTTAAAGGCGTAATAACAAAGGGAAAACCTCAAAGCAGTTCCACTACGATACAAATGTTAGGAGAGGGTGGAAAGTAAGATGGGAGAAAGAAAATATAAACGGAGGTACAGTAAAAGGAATGAAAGGAGTCGCAACTAGGGGCCGAAGGGACGCTGAAAAGAACCTTAGGTATTGCCTAAAGTCCACACCGTGGGGTACACTGATGGGACTAGCCCCCAACGGGGTTGGAGATCATAAGATTCCACAAGGCACTAGGCAAGCCATTCACTAGCAGATGTGATTTTGAGAGTTGTAGCACTTCATAGTTTGCCAGTATCTTACTACGTGAGCGAAAACGATCCACTAATATGCATTTTCTTCTCAGCTGCCACGCTGTCCTTCATGGCTGGTCTACCGCTAATCGTGACGAGAGCAGTGATCAGCAAGCTGGTGCCAGGAGAGGAAGTGGGCGCCATCTTCTCTCTTCTGGCATCGTGGGAGGCCACAGTGCCTCTCGTCTCCGCCCCAGTCTACACCTTCGTCTACAACGCCACTGTCGCCACCTTCCCGGGAACCATATATTTTGTCAGCGTTGCGGCCACAGTTGTATCTCTGCTCATTTATTTGTGAGTTTTTTATTTTTATTTTATTCGACTGAGCATTTTCATTCTGTTCTCTCATCACTGTGTATTTGTTATTGGTGTTGTTGTTGTTTAAAGATTGTTTAGAATGTGTGCTCTGTCTTTTGATATGTCTTAAATTCAAAGTTTTTTAAGAAAGACATTTTCATATCTTAAATCCTTTCATATTTGTACGTTTCTTTTATTTTCAAATTATCTGCAATGAATTGATGTCAGTTTCAATTTTAATTGGTATTTGCGATTTACTTCTTCGGAGATATCTTTTTTATTCATTAATTCTGATTTCAACAGGTGCACCTCACGACAGTTTTCGTGAGTTAAGAAAGTTGAATCTTTCTGTTGCAAAAGTAGGTTCAATTACCAAAGAGGCTCCACACACAAACCATTGACAACACCGTAGGCATTCAAGGTCTTCACAGACACTCCAGTGATTAATTTCCTTCAAATCCTGATTAAGTTCTCAACTTTAAAGTGCCCTCTGCTGGAATCAGCATCTGTAGTTTGTTTGGAAAGTTGAGACAAAGCTGGCCCTACCTAGCGCAGGCCATCGCCCAAACACAGAAGGATGGAGTTATCATCAATTGCAGATGCAATAACTTTCATTCCCACCAATAATTCGCAATGCAAGTTCCTACCTGCCTTTGTATATTCCCCTTAAATTACAATCCTCTTTCCTTCGAGCCTGGGCTAGTGGAGGGTATTGGGCTGTTTGGCCCATCAAAAACTCATTTTTTCCTCTTCCTCAGATTCAACTCGCTGGTCCGGAGCGAGAGAGGCAGCTACGCAGCCATCTGACCACACACTGAGACATCCCCGAATAAAGGTCAGCGTGTTCGTCAGCAAATATCTCGATAAACTCGATAAAGGGTTTGTCAACTAGTTTGGCGCGCAATACGTCGTGATATGAATATCCCGTTACATTAAATATATAAAATTATTACCTCTGTAAATAGCAGTAATTTTAATAATTTTAATAAAGTTATACAATAACACTAAATACCATGAGTTTCAATTTCCTGTTCCTTCCTCCCTTCTTATCTGGTGAGCTAATATTCGGCTGTTCAAGGAGTCATATACATTACCGTGTGGTATGTGTATGTGTGTATATATATAAATATTATATATATATAATATATATAGAAGGCTGTTGTAGGTGGAAGTACATCTCAAGTGGTCCTTAATATACAATTATTGCAACGTTTTCAAAACAAAACAAAGTGGTTTCCATTTTCAAGCTGTACAAAGACAGAAAACAGTAAAATTAAATTTAAAACATATAATAATATATTAAAAGAATATTATAATAATATATATAATTATATTATAATATATACTGTATCAAGTATACAGACGTTATTTATATATCTATGTACATGTCCTGGATTTGTTGGTGTCGATGGTTCGCGCCGTGAGCCGACAAATCTCTTATCGACTAAAAAATTCCCCTTCGGTTAAACTATATGAAAATATATTAATTCCGAGGTAGAGCAAATTAGATATTAAAGGACATTTGTAGCTCGATGTATAATAATAATATATATATACTTATACATAATATACATATAAAATGTATAATATGCATATATATATATATATAGTACTATATATATATATATATATATATATATTATATAATTATTACATACAATAGCCACATATTACCCATTAATAGCAGACTTATTCACTCAGACAACCAGAGAGATAAGAAATAATTTAAACTGCTTCCTGCATATTCCGATCGAATTGAAGATCTGTACTCGAGATCAACAACCCAACTCCACTATGATGACTAAATATCATATTTGTAACACCTGATTACTGATGAATTATGATAGTTTGTCAATTGATCCTCGACGGCCATGAAACAATGAACTCGAGAGGTACGGGAGGGGAGCCCATTGCCACTTGCGTAGCTCTTGAGCACTGATAATGACTGCGCTTATCACTCGACATGTCCACAATAAAAACATGTCACCGAGTGCAAGGAATATTTATAGTAACAAGTACGCGCACACAAACCACAAAAACACTCACGCACACACACACACACACACCGGAGACCAGCATTTAAGACAACTAACAAATGCAATCTCAGATGAAAATGACTTAGATAACATTCCGAGACTCCCTACCAAATGGGCGCTTATTACTAAACTGGGATGTCGTGCCGTAGTCTCTTTGCATGCTTAATAATTGTCTCTCTTGGCAGATCGCTGTACAGCACGGTGGACTGCTTCAGCCACAGGTGCCATGCTGATCTCAATAGTTATCTCAACTTCATTGGGTCATTTTTAGGCGGAGAAACAAATAATCAGTCTAGACCAGTGTTTATTTCAAAATTAATTATGTTGCGAAAGTTATTCTACGTAAAATGTAAACATTTATGTTGGAGATAAGCAATTAATAAATAATTCAGTAGCAATTTTAGTACCATATATTATACCTGAAAACACTTTTAAACCCAAGAGAGAAATTACCATAATAAGGGGTCTACTACATGAGTAATTTTGATAAAAGGGGTTCGCTGCACAAGAAAGTTTAAGAAACACTGAGTCTAGACGATTGACGAAATATCACGCGTCTGTTTTGAAGTGAATCTCCGAGACAAGAGCGGCTTAGGCAATTCTCAGGACCTTCGACTGGACATGGCATTTTTTGGGATAATCTCCTTTCTCGTCTCCGCCCTTAACGTATGTAACTGGAGCTCTCCGTGCTACGCTATATGGCAGTTCCGCTAGGTCTAATCGCTTCTGCACTTTATGGCTCTCTCTCTCTCTCTCTCTGGGATGTGGCAGATGCCAAGTTGGCTTTGTGCAAACTGTCATGACGAAATGTCACTCCAATGTGCATTTGATGTTAGAACAAACACCTATCAAAATCAAAGCTATGCTCCACTGTATGTGTGTGTGTGTGAGAGAGAGAGAGAGAGAGAGAGAGAGAGAGAGAGAGAGAGAGAGAGAGAATCAACAGCAGTTTTTCTCCGCACGACTTATAAACAGCAAAATAGATTTTCACTTTAACAACTTACTGTGGCATATGCACATGAATTACATCTACAATATGTAGTAAAAATGAAGATGAAATTAATGTGACATAAATATCTTTACCCAGGGAATAACGCAGACGTGTAGGGTGTACTAAAGCCCAAGGTCAATGTTACGTAAATACTCCTGAACTTCGACTGCACTGCAAAGAGAGAGAGAGAGAGAGAGAGAGAGAGAGAGAGAGCACTGGTATTTACTAGCCAACACCTGGACTTATGTTCCATTTAAGTTATCATAGACCTACACAGCAGGTACACTACGATTGAGGTCCGAGGTATCCTGTACTATCATGCGTCAATGCCATTTGGCCCTGATTCATAACTCATGAGCACTCCCATCCGCGCGGCTCTTAACAACAACACGGGCAGCAACTGCCTAGCAGCAGCACCGCCAACCAAGCAGCCTGTCGCATACACGTGACGTAGCGGCAGCCCAATCAGGGGACTCTGGCCATGACGTAAGAGAGCAGATTTAAGAATCGTAACTTCGTAAAGGTTGAACAGCTTCCTCTCCCATCGCCTCGCTTCGAGGTGGGAGTTTGGCTGAACTAGTCGTGTGCTTTTGCGGTGAATACAGTAGTACCAGTGCTGATTATTAGAAAGAGTTTTCATTTGTTAACTTAGTTTTTGGTTCCTTGCCAAAGGTGGGCCGACTGAAACTTAACGGACGTGGCTGCTCGCTTATGCAACAATTGGATACTGGTGCACGTAGTGCCTGACTTTCTCAGTTGTTATCTTACTGATGTTTGCTTATTTTACTGTTGGTTTTAATAGAAAATGAGACAATATTTCCTTCTACAAAGTAAAGGAGGCAGAACAAAGTTTACAGACGGTGATGTACTTGAAAAAGTGACAGCAATGGAGCAACAGAACGTGTTCGTCATGTTTTACTTCGTTTACTTTGTTTGGTTTTCTGTACAACCCTCCACAGGGATGATTCACTCTCTGGCGGGTCTTTGGACATTTTCTAAATTAGTTGCTTCTTATATTTCATATTGTCTTTCAGTGATTTCTCATCAGTATCGTAGCTCCTACAAAATAGGAGTCTTTAGTTCTTTTTTTTAAAATTGCTCCCTTCTGTATGATCTTCACTTCAGGCAGTATTTTGTTATATAGTCTTGGTGGGCAGTGTTCAAATCCTCTCTCACCTGACTTACAATTTGTTCTCGGTTCAAATAGCCCATATGCTTCACGTGAATTTCTGATCACAATGTTCATTTCAGGTCTAAAGAAACTTCAACATTATAGTCTGACTTCCGTTGAATACAGAGTTTTCATCCTCTCGTGTAATCACCAAACAACTCGGACAAAGGACTGAAATTAACATGGTGTTGTTTTCACCAAACCAGATGTGAGTGAATTTGGAGAACTGAATCAACTAAGTACCTGATCGAACTGATAATATTCTAATACAAAACAATGATCAAAATCAGCAAAGTAATAATATATTAATCTGCTCATGAGAAATATTACGAGACAAGTCAGAACTAATACAAATAAGTGAAAAGTTATCAAAGTTGCAAGACTTGCGATATGAATTTGAGAGACAAAAGGGCGGTAGAGCCGTGTGAAAGTCAAGGAACGGAATAAAAAATAAATAACACCGAAATACAGGACAAGGCGCGAAAAATAAACTTTGAAAAGGAGGCAAAGAAAGTGAAACGACAGCGATAAGTAGGAAAAGAAGGTAAAATAATAATAAAATAATATTTTTATTATCTGTAAAAGTGAAAGAAAAAACTTGGCATACTATAAAAACAAATAGGAAAAGAAATGACAAGCAGGAAAAGTTTCGATCAAAGGTAAAAGAAAGCGTCGTTCGCCTTTAAGAAACCTCTAACAACAGGAGAGAAAAAAATATACACACACGTGTTGCAGTTTAAAATATCCGAAAAACTTCAGCCATGTTAATCAAGGAGTCGAGAGAGAACTCCCCTCTCTTACAGAGCTGCGAAAGCTATCATTCAACCGACCACATCCTGCAAACCACCCTCGCCTCCTCCACTTCCTCTGCGACTTCTGCGGACACCCCTACGTCATGCGGACGTCGGCTGAGGAACCTCATCCTCAACATAACCGTGGAACCGGTGCTGTTCCTCCACGCCATGTCCTACGCCGTCGCCTCCGTCTTCTACACCAACATGATGGTGGACAAGGTCTGCGCTCTGCAGCTGAACTACAGCGCAGATATCTGTGACCACCTGGACTCGGGTGACCACGAAGAGGAGCAAAACGCAGTGCAGAAAATCACGAACGTTTACCAGCTCTACTGCAGCTGGATCCAGTCATCCTTGGGCATCTTCGCCATGGTCCTCCTGGGTGCCTGGAGCGATACCAAGGGCAGGAAATTGCCCCTCATCGTTCCCTTGATCGGAGACAGCCTCAAAGCCGCCCTCCTCTTGGCCAACGCCTATTTTTGGTACTGGCAGCCCTGCTACATCATTTTGGCCTACATTCCCTACGGCCTAGGGGGCAACTGGATGGCCATCTTCATGGCGGCTTACGCATTTGTTGGCAATCATTCTGGAAACCGCTCGAGGACGACCAGGCTGTCTTTGGCGGGCCTCATGATGTACGCGGCCTGGCCCATGGGCCACTTCACCGGCACCCTCCTCTACATGAAAGGAGGCTACGTGTTGGTCTTCGGGGCACAACTCATCGTTTCCATCGTCACCGTCATCTACGCCCTCCTCCGCTTCGACTCGGGTCCTCCTCCAAGGCGCGAGGGAGAAGAGGAAGAGGAAGGGGACGCAACAAGAGAGAAGAAGCTGACTTTAGAGAAAGTGAAGCAGTCACTGACAGTCGTGTTTAAACCTCGCGAGGGATACCTCAGGGCGCACATAATTGCCCACGTCGTTTGCATCTGGGTAACTGTGATATCCTACGGTAGGTTTAGGCTTGTCAGTTTCCGTAAAACTTCATCTCATATACTACTGTGCAAGAATACTAAATTTTGTGCTCTCTAAGAATGAGGATGCTACTGTTTTGCATAAGAGTAACATTTTCTGACAAACATTCGCAACGCCCAAAAATATCATCTGTAAAAGTAGGAACAATCATTACAAGAAATTCAACACAGGTATACGCAAAAGCAAGTCAATTATGAAATTTAAATTATCCAAATAAACAAATTCTTCATATTTTCACTGATAAAAAGATATATATATATATATATATATATATATATATATATAAAATTTAAAATATATCTATTTATAAAATATCATATCTATGTGCACGAGCACACGTGCACGCACGCACGCACCACACACCATACACGCACACACACACACACACACACACACATATATATATATATATATATATATATATATATATATATATATATATATATATATATATTGTGACGAAGTGCCAAGTATCTGGTTACTTCACTTACCATTCCTTAATTGTTACCACACAACAGCCAGACACCCGAACCTTCATCACATGTACTAAACGACTGAATACTTTAAAGGCAACAGTGATCCCTTAACAACTTACCAGTATTCCAGAAAATCAGACTGTTCATCAAAACAGGTGTGAGGTAATCTTGTAAGCAATTAAATTAATCAAAGGGCATCACTCCATCAACAACTTTAAAAGTCTAATTATTTCCTTGATTTCAGAAGTCTAAGTACTTCCCTGGTTCTAACTCACTTCAAGTAAATTGAAGGAAAACAGATCAATTACCACTCTATGTTTCTACCTAACATAAATATAATCATACTGGTGAAAAAAAAAAAAAAAAATTAAAATTTAAAATACAAAAATTTATTTATTAAACACAAAATTTATAGTGAAATTTACAATATCAGGGAAAATTACTGTTACTTGAAAACAAAGTAAAGTTTAATTAATTCTTGAATTAATTAAGTAAAATTAAATCAAAATTAATTTATCACAAAATCCAAAAAAAAATTAATTCAATCAAAATTAAAAAGTGTTAGGCAATATTTAAAACTTGGAAATTAATTCACAAGTGCTAAACAACAATGAAACTTGAAAAGAATTCTAAGTAAATTTAAATTAATTCACAAGTGTTAAATTCAATTAAATATGCAATGATTAAGTAATGAAAATAACTAAGTAAATTAAATTGTGAATGCAAATGAAAACACAGAAAAATGTGGAAAATACCAAAATTGCAAAAAGTACTAATCACACACAATATAAAATAAGAAGACACACTTCAATAAGAAAATGGATAAATGCACTTCAAATGAAACAAACACAAAACCCAAAAATTTGCAATGTGCAAAAATGTAAATTGTTCATTAAACCACTGAAAATATTAGTTTACATTTTTACCAAACCACTGTAACTATTAGTTATTAGTTGCAACTAATAAAAATATAACACACTTTACCTTTACCAATTTTCTTTCTGCTGCAGCTTGTTCAAAAATTCACCACAATTCACAATATTTCACAAAAATAGGTGCTGTTACACACTTGTACAATGTTTGTTCAGATTCCATAAAAACACTAAATAATACTAAATAACTCTAAGAAATATCAAATCTGAAATCTATATGAGTGACCAATTTACGTTACATTAATGTAATCTCAAGTATGTCGAGGGAGAGAGAGAGTTCTGAACGCAATGCGGTTCTAAGTAACAATGAAATCTTTTGCTCTCAGAAACTGGACAGTGGAGATGGCACAAAACATTTTGGGCATGAGAAAGAGATACAATGTTTCTAGAAACTTCAAATATGACATAAGTTTACAGAAAAATCGTGAAATCTACACGTGGTGTCGGCAAAGATGTACGAGTATGAAACCAGTCTGTTCAACAAAGACACGACTCGATCGAGACAGAAATCCCTTATCAGACGTGATGACAGAATTCCCAAAACACAACGGAGACCTCGAGATCTCTAATCAAATGTGTTGACAGATTAGGATAGCAAAGCAGAAACTTCGGGGTCTCTTATCGCAAGGTGTTGACATAATAGGGAAACAACTCTAGCTTCAAACGGACAAAAATAATCTCTCTCTTTCTTTACATTCTACGTTATATATTCTTTTACATTATGTTATGCGAAATCTGAACACACATTTTAAGACATCCTAACTCCAAGCTAACTAAGGAATCTGAAAAATGTTGCAAAACTCTATATATAATATTTTATACAGTCAAAGAGGGGATATATGCGTTTTGAAAGTAGCAATATATAATAATATATATATCTATCTATCTATCTATATATATATATAGATATATATATATATATATCATATATATATATATGTGTGTGTGTGTGTGTGTGTGTGTGTGTGTACACGCGTGCACGCACGCACACGCACACACACACATACATTGTGACGAAGTGCCAAGTATCTGGTTACCACACTTACCATTCATTAATTGATACCTCACAAAAGCCAGACACCTGAACCCTCATCACAGGTACTAAACGACTGAATACTTTAAAGGCAACAGCGATCCCTTAACAGCTTACCAGTATTGCAGAAAATCAGACTAAGTTCATCAAAACAGGTGTGAGGTAATCTTGTAAGTAATTAAATTAATCAAAGGGCATCACTCCATCAACAACTTTAAAAGTCTAAGTATTTCCCTGATTTCAGAAGTCTAAGTACTTCCCTGGTTCTAACTTACTTCAAGTAAATTGAAGGAAAACAGATCAATTACCACTCTATGTTTCTACCTAACATAAATATAATCATACTGGTGAAAAGAAACACTTGTAAAAATTTAAAATACAAAAATTTATTATTAAACTCAAAATTTATAAGTGAAATTCACAATATCAGGGAAAATTACTGTTACTTGAAAACAAAGCAAAGTTTAATTAATTCTTGAATCAATTAAGTAAAATTAAATCAAAATTAATTTATCACAAAATTCAAAAAAAATTAATTCAATCAAAATTAAAAAGTGTTAGGCAATAATTGAAATTTGGAAATTAATTCAAAAGTGCTAAACAACAATAAAACTTGAAAAGAATTCTAAGTAAATGCAAATTAATTCACAAGTGTTAAATTTAATTAATTGTGTAACGATTAATTAATGAAAATAGCTAAGTTAATTAAATTGTGAATGCAAATGAAAATACATAAAAATGTGGAAAATATTAAAATTTGCAAAAAGTATTAATCACACAGAATATAAAATAAAAAGGCACACTTCAATCAGAAAATGAACAAATGCACAAACAATGGAACAAACACAAACACAAAATTCGCAATGTGTAAAAGTGTAAATCTTTTTCACTCAACAAATGCACAAAAATGAAACAAACACAAAACACTAAAATTTGCAATGTGTAAAAACGTAAGTAGTTTCTCTCAAACCACTGTAACCATGAGTTATTTAGTTTTTACCAAACCACTGTTCCTTTCAGTTATTAGTTGCAACTAATAAAAATATAACACACTTTACCTTTTGGTACACTAACTTCTTTGTTTCTTGCTGCAGCTCGTTTCACACTTTCACAAAACCAGGCACCGTTACAAAACAATGTTTGTTCAGATTCCACAAAAAACACTAAATAATACTAAACAAACTCTAAGAAATATCAAATCTGAAATTTACAAATTACGAGTGACCATTCAATAAGTACGGAATCCTTACGTTACTTTAAGATCAAAAGTGCTATGCGATGGAGAGAGAGGAAGAGAGAGAGAGAGAGATATGAACAGTTTGAGTATTTAAGCCCAAATGAAAAACTTCTCCCTTACAGAAGCTGGATTGGAGATGACAAAACGTTTTGGGCAACAATTCTTCCAGAAGCTTTGAAATCTTACGCAACTTTACATACAAAATGTGTAATCTGCATGTGACTCTGATCAAAGACATATGCGTACAAGACGATTCTGCTCAACAGACACGTACCCGATCGAAACGGAGGTTAAGCGATAATTAAGACAGACATGTTTTGATAACAATGCGAAGACTCGAGCTCTCTTATCAAAAGTGTTGACAGATTTTGAAAAACAACTCTAACTTTGAACGGACAAAGATATTCTCTCTCTTTCTACACTCTACGTTATATATATTCTTTTACAATATGTTATGCAAAATCTGAACACACATTTTAAACATCCTATCTCTAAGCTATCTAGGAATCTGAAAAAATTTTGCCAAAATTCTACATAACATTTTATACAGTCTAAAAGGGGATATATGCATTTTGAAAGTACCAATATATATAATATAATATATATATATATATATATATATATATATATATACATATAGATATATATATATATACGATAATATATACATTATATATATATATATATATATATATATATATAATATATTATGACCGGTGAAAATGTTCTGTTACAACAGAATTCCATCTAATAACACAGCCATAAAAACACCAAAGTAAAGAGAGAAAAATACTAAATTTCAGAGACTGCTGTCTCCCTCTCAGGTAGATGAATGAGAAAAGTTTACAGAAAAGGTGGTACCACCTTTTCGTAAAGAGGGAGACAGCAGTCTCTGAAATTTAGTATTTTTCCCTCTATATTTTGGTGTTTTTTATGGCTCCTTTTATTATATATATATATATATATATATATATAGTATATATATATATATATATATATATATATATTATATATATATATAATTAGTGTGTTTGCATGCAAGACATGCATAATGAATTAATGAATCAGTTAACGATAAAAATAAAAATGGCAAACAAATAATTAAATATAAACAATTCATAAACCTTCATGTGCATTCTCTTTCAGAGGGTTCTGCATTCACCTACCTATACACACGGAAGAAGTTCGGCTGGAACTATTACGACTACACGATCTGGTCAATCGTGGGCACCCCTGTCTCTTTTCTGGGTAAGTTCCTTATTCTATGTTACAGATAACTCAAGCCCCACGTTTCATACATTGGCTAAATATGTAGATTAAGTTGCCTCTAGTCTTCATCTATTTACATTACTACTTAAATCCTAACATAAATCTAGGATCTACTGTGTGTATATATAATATACACATACACACACATGTATATATATATATATATATATATAATATATATATATGTGTGTGTGTGTGTGTGTGTGTGTGTGTGTGTGTGTGTGTATGTGTGTGTGTCCTGAATTCTTGGTTTCCGTGGATCGAGTCCATGAACCGACAAATTTCTTATCAACTAAAAAATTCCCCTTCGGTTAACATAAATGAAAATATATAAATTCTGGAGTAGGCTTAATCAGATATTAAAGGACATTTGTAGCTTACTGCTTGAAGTATATGAATCAAGGTGATGAGATAAAATTCATTTCATATATATATATTTATATATAAATATATATATATATATTATATATATATATTATATATATATATTATATATCTATACTTGTAATCATTCATGAACTGAATTTAATTTAATAAAGATTTAGGCCAAAGGCCAAGCACTGGGACCTATGAGGTCATTCAGCGCTGAAACGGAAACTGACAGTAAAAGGTTTGAAAAGTGTAACAGGAAGAAAACCTCAAAGCAGTTGCACTATGAATCAAGCGTTAGGAGAAGGCAGAAAGCAAGATGGAAGAAAGAGAACATGAAAGGAGATGCAGCAAAAAGAATGAAAGGGGTTACAGCTAGGGGCCGAAGGCACTCCGCAAAAGAAAGAAAAAAAAAACTTAAATACTGCCTACAGTGCACAGCATAAGGTTCACTGACGACAATGAAGGAACGAAGGAAAGTAATAATGAGCGCCTATCGGCTTCAGCGAGAACAAGAGACCTTCGGTGAGGTTTAGGAAGGTCTTTTGTAATAACAAACTGTCTCTGAGTGATAGTCATATATTGCTTGACGTAACTTGCACTATTTACTTTTTTTTTTTTAACTAATCTCTTTCTGAAGCATGTCCAAAGGACATGCTTATCAATATTTTATTTTCATTACGTAGTCTGCTTGTGAGCTATCTCCAGATAAAATCACACATATAACCATTTTGGTTCAATATTCTTGATCTCGGCTTCACATTTCTTTTAATGGATCATTTCTTTTATTATCATTATTATTCCTTCTCTTAATGTATCTACAGTATTCAAAATTCCACTACTCTTCAAACAACCTGTTATTACAACTTTCATGGCTCTTCAAGGTTTTTTTTTATTTTATTTTCTCCTGTGTCACGACTTTCATTATAACTATTGCCGGTTTCAATTTACTTTAAATCTCGATTATTTATCTATCTTAATTTTTTTTAGCTTTCTGCGTCCAAGCTCAAATTACGGTACTTTCTTTTCAATTGGAACCTCGACAAACTTACTTACATTTAGTTGGTGCTGTTGTTATTATTATTATTATTATTACTACTCTGTAGATAAACCCCTGATCAAATGGAACAAGCCTACAGGGCCACTAATTTGACATTCAAGCTTCCACAGGATATGGGGTTCATTCGCAAGCAGTTGCAGAAGAAAACCGGAAATAGAGAAAAGAAGAAATCAGTCATTATAAAATTAATAAAGATAAATAACCAATAAAGACAGAAAAATACAAATAATAACTAAAATAAAAGGCAATTTGTTCTAAGGAAAGTAGTGCCTTCTGCAACGTTCTTGATCTTTCTACAGCCATTTCTGCGCAGCATCTTCCACCACTTCCTCTCCTGTCGGTTTTTCTCCTGATTCTTTCCCCTTTTTTCAACAGCCTCCTGCGTCATACTGCCCATTCTGAGCTACTACTTCCAGCTGGAAGACAGCCTGCTGGGATTCATCGGGTCAGCGTCTCACATCTTCTACGGCACAATCGTTGGAACGGCTCCCTATCCCTGGATGCTGTACTTGGGTACGATAATTGCTCGAAATGTTCGATTGATCGTAAAAGCTTCTTTATATCAGAGTAGCTGAGACACGAGGTCTGAACAGTTATGTAGTTGTGGCATTCTGCATGAGAGAGAGAGAGAGAGAGAGAGAGAGAGAGAGAGAGAGAGAGAGAGAGAGAGAGAGAGAGAGATTCCTCAACAAACCTCCGTTTAACTAACCAAAACTTTCATTACCCATAAAATAAAAAATATTCACCTTCATTCCCACATTAACCTCACTAAAAAAAAAAGACATTGTGCACACACACACACACACACACACATATAGATATATATATAGATATATATTATATATATATATATATATATATATATCTAACATATATATATATATATATATATATATATATATATATATCTAACATATATATATAGATATATATATATATATATATATATAATCACACATCAAAGGGTACTATAGTAGGCAGGAGAAGGGCGCAGGATCATATACACATTCATAGATACATTTATTGCCAACGCGTTTCTTGACCCATGGTCACATCATCAGGACATCTATATAAAAAGGAGCATCCCAGCACATAATTAAAAGAAAAATATATAAAGCATAAGAAAACTTAAAATGGAAACTAAGTTAAACTTAAATACTGAATCACACTTAAATACATTTACACATTAAAAACCAAGAAACCTTAAAATGATCCTTAAAAAACTCAATAAAAGAAAAAATAAAGTAAAAACGAACTTAAAATGAAGAGCAAGGTGCACCTCTCAAAATGACAGAGACAAACACAC